>NC_143566.1:65415681-66020000 GCF_054136105.1 Typopeltis vanoorti
CCATCTATTCCATCACCTGGTCTAAGCAGCACCCAACTGTATATTTTGTTCTGCTAGTCTCAATCTCACACCAAATAGCCTCAAATGTGCTCTTTTCTCTATCCTGCAGTTCCACTTCTATTCTCCTTAGCTGCAGCTCATCAGCTATCATCAATAACACTCCTCCCCCCATTTTATTCACCCTGTCACTCCTGAACACACCATACCCCTCACATTCAATCCCACTAGCTATATCAACTTCTGTCAGCCATGTTTCACTAATGCCAATAATCTGTGGCCAACCAAGGCCAAAAATTCTTCCTTCTTGTTACTAATACTTCTGGCATTAGTATCCCTTATACTAACTATCCCATTCTGGTTTGTTGTCCTTCATACTCACTTGGGCCTATTACACACATTCATACACTCTACTGTCTCCCTATAGTCTGCATATCCTTCCCCTCCCCTAACTCTAGTTTCCCTGATTCTGCACATCCGCTTCCACTTCATTCAACAACACCTTTTCAAGTCTCTGTACACCAAATCCATTCAAATGTAAATCATCCATCTTATATAAATCCTTTCACCCATCGAACTCACGAGACACATCTGCAAATTCCACCACTCCTACTGCATAATCCACGCATAAAGTCGAGCTATTTTTGCCCTCCTTCTATACTCTTCACTGTCATACTGTGGCAACAGACTCACCATCCTAACTCTCACTTTTTTTTTTTTTTTTTTTTTCTTATCTCAAGTAATTCCTTCAAATCCTCTCTCATAGATTCCCATTATGGGAATCAGTCATGCTGATTCCCATAATTTTCTTCCAGAAAATTTCCGAAGCAGCACTATTTCTACTAGTGAAACTTGATATACTTATATTGGAATCACCCATTTCATTTTTACCATTTTTAAATCTCTGAAACCATACATGCTGCAGGCACGGCATGCTACAAAATCTTGTATTATAGTTCACAAAATGTAATCTTTAAATCGTAGTGGGCTGGGCAACAACAAATCAGTAATTATTATTATTATTAAGGGCGACTCTAAGGAGTCCTTAGACTCATCGAGGGAGGCCCTAAACATCATTTCCATCACAACTATTTGACATCCACACAGTATCTATCATACTTTGCCTTGAACTCATTCTCTGTCATAGCACCCACAACAGACTGAGGCAGCTTATTCCACTCATTCACTACTCTAAAAGTAAAAAACCAAGCTCTAACACCCTTACTAACCACACTCTTACCCAGCTTCCATGGATGTCCCCTAGTCCTCTCACCACAAGTCCTGTTCTCAAAAAATATCCTCTGAAACCCTTTGTGGGTTGCAGAAACCAATTTCTGCAACCCACAAATCTTCAACCTGTTTTCATAAGGTTCATTCCATAGACCTGCTATCATCTTGGTTACTCACCTCTGGATCCTCTCCACCTCCTCCCTATCAAGAAGTAACCTAGGTGACCAGATCTAGGCACAGTAATCAAGATGTAGTCTTATCAAGGCTCAATACAGAGGAACGATAACTTGCTTATCTCTGCTCGTCAAAGTATTCTTCAGCATCCAAGTGATTTGATGAGCTGATTTAGCCACTTTTGTGATGTGCCCAATAAACTTCAACTCCCTATCCATCAACACTTCCAAGTCCCTGGCCTCATCAATCTCCTGGAGTATAGTTCCACTAATGTGATATACTGCTGCTAATCTTTTCACCCCAAAATGCATAACCTTACATTTTGCCACATTAAATTGACATCCATTCCCCTTAGCCCAGACCTCCAATCTATCCAAATCATCCTGCAAAATTTTGACATCTTCTGCCACTATTGCCTAACTCAACTTAGCATCATCAGCAAACAAATGAACTTTTCCTCTCGGATCCTTCCCTATATTGTTAATGAACAAATTAAACAGCAGTGGTCCAAGAACAGAACCCTGCGGCACACCACTAGTCACAGGCCGTCTTTTGGACTCTACTCCTGAGTAAACTACTCTCTGGTATCTCTCCATCATCCACCCTCCTATCCATCTCACCAACCCTATATCCATTCCCATATGTTGCAGTTTACGGATTAGACTTCCATGTGGTATTCTGTCAAAGGCCTTAGCCAGGTAACAGTATCACTGTAAACCCTGAGTAAACAGATATATGGAGGCCACCATAACCGATAGAAGGAAAAGGTACAATATTATTATTATTATTACGTAACACCTCCAGGGAATCCAAAGACTTATCGAGGGATGCTATCTACTCTACAACTCTCCATCTCCACCAACTGCAACTACCTTCATCATCTACACCAACACCATCTACTGCCAACCACCACCACTAGCATTTTCACAGACAATCATAAATATCCATGCCCACAGCGGGATTCGAACCCGCAGTCTTTTGGCTGGAGAGCAGATATGCTAACCACTCGGCCAATCAGGCCAGAAATATATAAAACAGTATATCAGAAAAGTACTTTAAACTCAAAATCTTCCAAATGTAAATATACCACACTCAGTTACGTCCAATCCAGGCGAAAATTTACATTGAAGTGGTAAAAAATTGCTAAGAATTAATATCAAAACATATCTCTTTTTCTTTCATCATACATTGCAGAACTGTTCTGCAATGTAAACTTCAATTTTCTTTCTTACATATTTCTTAATATAAAATATAGTTGCATAAGTTTCTTCCTCCTGTTTTGTGCCTATCCACGATACTAATATACTCTAGGTTGACCATCTTCTTGTTTATGAGAATACCATCAAAAAAATAAAATTCCTCTTGCAGATCTTCTCCATAACCTCGTTTTCTATCTTCAATTCCACTTTGATTTTGCTATTCACCCATTTCATCCTGAATCTCTTTATCTTTCTCACTTGAGGTATGTGATTTCCACTGGTGCTAATAGCATATACTACTTGCCTTTCACCATCCATGTTATTTTCTCAAGTTATTTTTTAAGTCTATTATAATTACCTTCGCTGTAATTTCATATAAATTTCATTCTCCTTGAAATTAATAGGTGTTCTCGGTCACAGCCATATTCTCTGGCTATGACCAGATCCAAAACTGATTTGGTTCTCTCCATATTATTATTATTATTATTATTCATGACACCTCCAAGGAGTCCGAAGACTCATCGCAGGAGGACACCTACAACTGTCTCAACTACTACACCAAACCTCTACTACGAATCATCTCAATCAACACCATCTACCGCGCACCTCCACCACTACCACAACTAGTATTTTTTGTCTGTAAATTGCGTGTGTTCTGAAGGACTGATTTGTCTGTATGTGGGATGAAAAACCCGAGTTTCCGGGAGAAAAAACCCTGCTACCTCCGTATGAGATCGGTTAACTCACCTTTGATTGAAACCGTCAAGATAAAGATTCCTCCCGTCACGACGAGAATCGAACTTAGGCCTATTCCAATCGAAGGGTGCAATGTACCATTGGTCTTCCAATTGCGCTACGGAGGCGCTTATCTTATGCTAAGATAAATCCATCCATTTGCAGTCTGTCAGTCTGAAATGGGTTTAGTCCCCTAATTAGGAGTTTTAGGCAATTAATGCAGCTGGCTTGCCACTCCACTGCTGCATACATGTTCACATGGTTGATTTGCCTGTTTTTAAGGATGAAGAAACCTGAGTTTCTGGGAGAAAAAAACACTCTACCTCCATATGAGACTTGTGAACTCACCTTTAATTGAAAATCCCTGATAAAGGTTCTCCATGTCATAGGATTCGAACCCAGGTGTTTCCAAGCAGAGGGCTCCAGTGAAACCAACGGAGCTATGGAGGGGTGTGCTGAGATAAATATCCCACAGAAATTCCAAGAACTTACATTCTTTCCTCTGTCCAATTTATAGTACATCATAATTTAAATTTCACATAATTATCACTAGCCTCATGTCTACTAGTTTGCCTGCTTCCTGCCCTGTATGTTCCCTGGTCAAAGCAACATCCCACTAAATTTCCTATCCTGAAGTAGACTTCACACCACACTCTCTTCAAAGCCACCATTGTACATCTTTCCTGATTCCAGAATATCAACTTCTTGCTTGCTTTTTTTTCGTATAATACCTGGATTGTAGAATAAGACTTATTTATGCAAGTTGAGTAAAAAAAAAAATTAAGCAGGGGAATACTAATGACTTCTTTTCATAAAGCCACAAAGAGTAATTTTTATTTTCAGATAAAAGAGTTGGGTTGTATACACTGAATATGTGTATAAAAAAGTATGGCAGACCTAAAACCTGACTCGGCCAACCAGACCTGCCGGTCTGGTTGGCGGAGTCAGGTTTTAGGTCTGTGTATCCGCCGAGTGGTCAGCGTATCTGCTCTCCAGCCATAGACTGCGGGTTCGAATCCCGCCGTGGGCATGGATGTTTTGTAATTGTCTGTGGAAATACTAGTGGTGGTGGTCGGCGGTAGATGGCATTGGTGTAGTTGCGGTTAGTTGAAGTTGATTGAGTGGTGGAGACGGAGAGTTGTGGAGTGGGTGCCCTCCCTCAATGAGTCTTTGGATTCCCTGGAGGTGTCATAATAATCAATAAAAAATAAATAATAAAAATGAAAGCTAGTTCTCATCCAGAGTATATTACCTTACACTTTGAAGCTGCATTTTAATATTTCTGCCCACTTTATCTGTACATTAAGATTGAGTTCAAGAGCATGCTACGGCATTAGTCCTATTTTTTGTTCGGTTTTCAGTTTTGCATCAGATGTATATCTCCAAAGTTTCCCCGGTATGAAAAACTGCACCTTCCACTTACAACTCTTTAAATGGTGCTGGTGAAAACTTGCACGAAAACATCTTTTAGTCATCAGGATTTGTACCTAGTACTGATTATGCTACACAATTGATTATGCTACACAAGGTTGAACTTGTGTGTACACAAGTATATACTAATTATATCAAGTTCATTCTTTAATTATATAGTCTGCAGGAATAATTCCTTTTACATTTTCATTTTCACTTAAAATCACTAATTATTTAATTAGGTTAAAACTGGAAAAGCATTAGGACAAGATTTTACACTGAAATCACTGAAGGAAGATGGATATAAAGTAGTATTTTTGGGTTTAGGTAAGTAATTTTTATGTATGTATGATAGGATAATGCTACTCAAAATTATGCATCAAATTCCCATGTGATTATTATTATCATTATTACATGACATCTCCAAAAAGTCCAAGGACTTACCATAGAGGACTCAATTACTTATTTGTCTACTCAAAATAGTACTAACCACCATTAGCACAACACACAACAACCATCCCATCTACCATCTACTTCTAGTATTTTTTTTTCTATAAATTGAATGAGTTCTCTGGCCAATTTACCTGCATGCAGGATAAAAAAACCCACTTTCTTTGAAAAAAACTCTGCTACCTCCATATGAGATCTGCTAACTCAATTTCATCAGAAAAATCTCTCATATAGATTACTCTTGTCATGACAAGAATCTAACTCAAAATCTTTTCTATTTGAAGGGTGCAATATCCTGTCATTCTTCCAATTGCTCTGTAGAGTAACTGAAACTGGATCATGTTCCCTTAACATGCAGTGTGAATGATAACTGTTAAGGATATTCCATACATACTGTGAAAATCCAGAGTCTACCCCATCTTTGTGAGTACACTAGTAGAGCAATTCTGCAGGCTGATTCCCAGATGCATACAGAACCAAACCTTGTGGTAACAATCATTTAAGTCTTTTCCTAATCAGCTGATGCATAATCTCACTGCCATCTACACTTCCATATCATATGCTTGTAGGGAAGCAGTGTAGTGGTACATGAGAGCACTGTAGGCTATGTTATGGCATGGAGTTTTCCCTCTATACAGACAACATGTTTAAGAGTCTTTCTACTCTCACTTCAGGTTTCTTGCTCTTTTTATCCTCATCTGTTAAGCTATCATGACAATGTCTACAACTTTATTGGTTCCCTATCCAATTCTGCTGATCAAACCTGGTTGGCCGAGTGGATAACATATCCATTCTTGTATCAATAAGTCATGGGTATGGATGTTTGTAAAGGCCAAATCTAGATGAGTTTGTATATAGTTCTTTGAGTTTATAAGGCTTGTCTTTTTTTTTAAAAAAAAAAGAAGAAAAAAGCTAGAAGAGATACCGAGCTTTTTACTAAACGAGGGTGGTCTGAAAAGTTCTCGTTCTTGACCATAAATGGCAACACTATCAACAAGTTTTTTTTTCTAAGTTAGCACATTTGTCATAAGCATCCATGTGAAATTGCAAGTCATTATATCAAGTAGTTTGTTTTATACAGCTGTCAGCAAAAGTGTTGTCTGTGTCTCTTGAAATGGATAAAATTGAGTATCATGCAGTTATAAAATTCTTTGTAAAATAAGGTTTAACACCAAACGAAATTCGTTTGAAGTTCATAAACGTTTATGGGCACTCTTCTCCTTTGTTTTCAACAATTAAGAAATGGGCTGCTGAGTTTAAACATGGCCATACGCCTTGAAGATGATCCACGTGATGTGTAACAACACCAGAAATCATTGATCAAGTGCACGATATGATATTGGATGACCGGCGAGTCAAAGGGCATGAAATTGCTGAGGCTATCGGCATTTCAAAAGAACATGTAGGATATATTTTGCATGAAGAATTGCAAATGAAAAAGCTTTGCGTAAGATGGGTGCTGCTCTTGCTCACAGCAGATCAAAAAACACACTCGCATGAAAATCTCTGAACAGTGCTTGGAGCGTTTTAACAAGAATAAAACTGATTTTGTGCATCGATTTATTACTATGGATGAGACTTGGATTCAACATTATACACCAGAATCCAAGCAGCAGTCAGAACAGTGGTCAGTTGAAGTGGTCAACAGAAGCCAGTTGTTCAGTGCCAAAAAAGACAAAGTTGGTTCCATCAACAGGAAAGGTCATGGTATCGGTGTTTTGGGATGCTAAAGGCATTTTATTTATTAATTATCTTGAAAGGGTAAAACAATAACTGGGGAATATTATTCCAATCTTTTAACCAGACTAGATGAAAAAATTCATGAGAAAAGACCCGGTTTGCAGAAGGAAAAAAATCATCTTTCATGAGGGCAATGCACCTGCCCACAAAAGAGTTTTGGCAATGGGAAAATTAAGAGATCTGCACTATGAATTGTTGGAACATCCACCCTATTCCCCAGATTTGGATCCGTCTGACTTCTATCTCTTCCCCAAACTAAAACTCTTCCTCACTAGTCAGTGTGTTTCTTCGAATCAAGAGGTGATTGCAGCTGTAGAGGGGGATATTTTGCAGATCTTACTGAGAACCACTACAGCGACAGGATAATGGTGCTGGAGCATCACTGGAATAAATGTATTAATTTTAAGAGAGATTATGTTGAAAAATAAAAATAATTTTGAAATTATAAATTTGTTTTTTCATTGTTAGGCCGAGAACTTTTCAGACCACCCTCGTATAAACAATTATCTAAAGCAAACTGTTCATATCTAGCAATCAGAATGACCAACAATCCTCTCCACTGACCCAACTTTGGATCTTAACTTGTTTTTCATTCAAGTACACTGTTAAGGTGATGTTCCCTCTTTTTGTAATTCAGATCATAAGTTCATACAAGTTTCATTGCTAATCGAAAGTCTTACTCCTCTCAACCATTCACAACCTCATATCCTTTAGCACTACAACAACAAGGGGAATCTCCAAGAATTTTACTGTTTCTGTTCTCTTGGAAAATCATGGCTTTAATACATGATTTTCCAAGAGGTGTGCTAGGGCAGTCCAAAAATGAAAATAAATAAATGAAATAAAATAGAGACAGAAATAAAAATTGAGACAAAATTCCAATTCTTCATATACAACCTATATAAACTCACGCCACTTACAAAACTGTCATTAACAGGGCTAAGTAGGACTTTAAAAAGACTGAATGTAAAAAATCAATGCCTGACTATGTCAGTGACAGTTGTGCCTTCCAATCCCTTTCAAAAAGCTTGGGTTCCATTTGTGCTTCTGTCTCTCTCTCTCTCACCTAGGTGGCAGCAATGCAACATCACCTAAAGCTGACCTTCTAATATCATTCTTTTCATTCAACTCCTGTATAAAGATGACCAAGATAAATCACCTCTGCCTTTACCTGGAACATTGAATCACATGCCTCCTTTGACTTTCTGCCAGAAAGTCATCAGAAGAATCTTGAACAACCTGGATACCAGAAAATGTTTCTGATCCTGATGGTATCCCACTAGATGCACTCAAGAGATGTCCACCTGAACTTGTTCTTTATCATCTCTCTATCCTGTTATACTCAGCTGGCATCAACCTCACAGAATGGAAGCAGTCTATATCAAGCCAATTCCAAAAAAAGAAGCCAAGTGTCTTTTATCAAACCATTGCTGTCTAAAGTAATGGTTATCAATAGTCACTTCTTCAACTCTGGGAAAACTGTCAACCAGTCAGTGACCACCATGGAAAGGATTTGAAAAGTTTCTCCAAACATTTCATGGCACATATCCAAATATGAATGATGTAGACAAGAGAGATCTGCTGTGTATCTTGAAAAGATGTAGAGACTGTTGTTGCACATTTCCTTGGCATATAATAGGGTTTTTTCATTGAGGGGTTTCTCAGCAAATTGCTATCTGCCTTCTACTTTCTGTAACTGGTCTGCTTTGTATTGTATGGTCTGCCTTCTACCTTCTGTAACTAGATAGCCAGTTTTTTCTCGGATCATTCACTGCATATTAAGACGGAAGGGATTCTCTCTTCAGATTTTCCTATTAATGTGGGTGTTCCTCAAGGATCTGTTATTTCACACACCCTCTTCCTTATATGCATAAATAACCTCTCACTGACTTAAATCCCTATATGCACAGTTTTGCTGCTGATATCACTCTCCATTTCTCCTACTCATATGATTTAACCTTGTAATGCTTAAACATCTCAAGATCAAAGATTATGGAGTGATACAAATCTAGCCTTATTTAATATTATCTTCCAAAACACAATTTTCTCTTTTTTTCCCCACAAAAAGGACCTTACTTCCCCCCCCTCTCCACATACACTTACCTTTGATAATGGCTAGCTTAACAGTCAAGACCTCACTTCTCAGAATGGCAGTCACTCCTAGCCTTTCTAGGCATAACCATATCACTATTATAGCATTCAGTTTCAACAAAACCTGGCATCCTTTTTTCACTCAAGACATTACATTTCATCTCTCTAGCTAGTCGCTATTCATTCTAGACATATATGTGAATACTTGGAATACCGCTTTCTCATTTTGATGGTACATCTAAATCATTTCTAAAAATTCTTGATGCTGTTCAGAATAGGGTAATTCAGATAATTGACAGCCCATTCTCTCAGAGGTTCTTTCATCCACACACAGTTCAGTTTCTTTACACAATGTGTCTCTTCTCCAAATATTTCTATGGACTGAGCAAATGTGGAATTTATTACACTCCTCATTTCTGCTAAACCAAAAATAACATGAGCAATAACTGCCCAGCAATCTTTTACAATTGAACTGCTGCTCCCAATTCATTTTTCATTTCATTCCATTTATCTCAGTTCTGTGAAACAGCCTTCCCAAGTATTCCCAAAAGACTACCTCCAGATCTTCCAAATGAATAACTGGGGGAGGGGAATTATTGACCGGTGAATGGTATTAAGGTGTTTAAAAGGCTAATTAGAATCTGTATCCAATTTGATCCTTTATATAAGACAGCATGGCTTTGTTAATGATAAGACTTTGTTTTAGCAATTTGCTCCCACTTTATAACAGAGTGACTTCACTTCAGAGTAGGATAAGGAAAATGGATATTTCTTCAAGGCATTTGACAGAATTCCACACACAGGAAGTTGTCATACAGACTCAAATTATACAAAATAGATTTATGACATTAATAAGTGAGTGGCTGACTGGTACTAAAAAGTAATGTACAGAGGTTCTGTGTTTATGAAAAGGAGGGTGACTAGTGATATACCACAGGGTTCTATATTATATTCGTTGTTTATTAATGGCAGTAAGGATTGTCTAGAGGGATAACATCCAGTTATTTGCTGATACAAAGTTGGAGAGAGAGAGAGAGATAAGGGACATATGATACAAAATCTCAGTCTGCTTATTTCAACAGATTGGTTCAATGGACAAATGCTGATGAATGTCTCTGGATAAGGCCATTGCAAACGCTGTTATATTAATGGGAATTTGCTTTATGTGGTTAATGAAGCTAGGAAGATCTACAGATAACAGTGGAAGGGAATTAAAATTTAAGGACCACATTGCTAAGATTGTTGAGTAATCGCATTGGATAATTGTAGTGTTAAAGAATACTAACTGGGAATAAATAAGTTATTTTCCCATTTTACAGGGCTTTGATGAGACCAGAATAGCCTGTGAAATTGTGCATTCAAAGACAGCCTGAAAAAATAGAAGAGTGGGTTATCACAGAAACAAAAAAGTTGGTAAGAAAATCTTACAGGTATAGATACAAGTAAGATTTTGAAGCTAAGTGCATGTGGTGGAGCAAACTTAGAAGCTGATTAGATATAAAGTCAGGAAGCATGTGATGCCAATATTCATCTCACTGATTGCAAATGTGTATCAAATGTAATACTATTGTGTACTGCATGAGGCATTGTGTGAATTAGGAGGGTTTAGGGCCTTCCCTTATCTCTTTTAAGTCCATTAGCCCACACACATTAACTCTTCCTATGGAATGTGGAGTAAGTTTTAACTGAAAATTTTGACTACTACCCAGAGAGAGAGAGAGAGATTAGATTTTGGGACCAAAATGTTCTGATAAACACCTAGAACAAAAATTACATTAAAGCAACTGATATAACCACAAGAAAGAACATATCTTAAAACCCCTAACCCCCATGTTTCATCAAATTGTAATAATTTGTTCTTTTCTTTTAGGATATATAAGAAGACATGTCAGAAATTTTGAAAAAATTCAAAGACACAGAGGTGTGTGCCATCATCAAGTTTCTCAAGCTGCAAGAAAAGTCCGCAACTGAGATTCACCAAACTTTGTGTGAAACTTTAGGGGACTGCACTCCATCATATCCAACATTTGCCAGATGGGTGGCCAAGTTTAAAATTGGGCATCTGGAGACAACAGATGCCTCCAGGTCAGGAAGACCCTTTCCACAGCAATAACACCTGAAAACGTTGATGTGGTGTATGTCATGATCCTTGATGATAGACAAATACCAGCCAAAAACATTGCAAACACTCTGAGGATATCCAGGAAATGAGTTGGGGTCATTATCCACCAACAAATGGACATAGAAGCTCTCAGCAAAGTGAAATGTTTGAATGCAAACCAAAAACAAGAAAGTGTGCTGCCATCTTAAGAAATGATTTGGGACCATTTTGAGAAATCAGCTGTAAATATTTGGCTTGTATTGTGACTGTTGATGAAACATGGCTTCATCACTATTACCCAGAGACCAAACAACAGTCAGTGCAGTGGAGAGACAAGGTTCTCCACCACTGAAGAAGTTCTGAACCCAAAAGTCAGCAGGGAAGGTTCTTGCCATTGTCTTTTGGGATGTGAATGTTGTAATCCTTACCAAGTACCTCAAAAAAGGTGAAATTGTTACAGCAGCAGTTTATTCCACAGCTCTGAAGGAATTGAAGGAGGTACTGAAAAAAACATGCCACAGGAAACTGAGCAGGGGCGTGTTGCTTTTGAAGGACAACATGCATGCTCACGCTGTTTGTGAAACCCAACAGACAATACACAACTTGTGCTTTCAATATCACCCACCCTATTCACTAGACCTGGTCCCCATCTGACTATTTCCTATTCTCAAATTTAAAGAACCACTTGAAAAGAACAAAATTTATCACAGATGATGAAGTCATATCTGCAGCTGAGGACTTGTTTGTGCAACAAGGGAAAGACTTTTTACGCAGAGGATTGCAAATGATGCAGCAGCATTGAAACAAGTGTATAACACTTTTTGGGGAATATATAGAATAATGTGAAAGTTACATGGTTCTACCTCAATTCCTTCATTGTGATTATCACAACTTTTCAGCACACTCTCATAAATCTCCTAATCTATGTGATTTTCAGCTTATATCTTGAGAACTATTTGCTATAGCAATATGTCTTTTTTTTCTTTTTTTTTTCCTTTTTCAATTGGTAAAAGGATATTTAGATGGAAAAACTATTGTTTGCTGTGTTGAAATATTTTAATATTGTTTTCAAAACCTAATTAGCGAAAAACACTAATTAATACTTTTTCATATTTCAACTTGAATGTTGAGATCAGCTACATTACTTATTTTTGATTTAAAAAAAAATGCTTTCCATATGCCATATGAAATTTGGTAGAACAGGTTTGAAAAAAAGAATTGAATTGAATTAAGGACCTAAGTACTGCCAAATAATCTGCTAGTAACATATATATATATATATATAAAGGAAATTCAAGCCCTTTACTTCAAATGATTTAGATTCAAGTGGCATTTAGGAAATGTTTATAAGGACTTATCAAAAAAAAAAGAGAGAGAGAGAGAGTGAATAATAAATATCCATTATTGTTGTCACCAAAGCATTATAAAGTGTGCTTTGTACAGAACTCACTAAGCATTATTCACACAGTGTCTATGATACCTCTCCTTAAATTCATTCAACAGACAAAGAACTCAACTCACTACTACCTGTGGTGACCCATTCTACTCATTTGTCACTTGCCAAGCAAAAACATTTAGTCCTCACATCTTATCTAACTACACTCAATTTCTAGTGGAAATCCCTTATTCAGTATCCTTCTCTAGACACATGTTACAAAATTTCTGAATCTATCCTATAAAATGCTGTTAAGTGGACATGCAGACATCAGTGAGGCAGTTGAGTGTAAGAATGTGTATAATATGCCTGAGCTAGTATGAAGGACAACAAATCAGAATGGGATAGTTAGTATAAGGCATCAAGATAGGGGTGGGACTAACAGGCTTCTGCATTTCATGTATACTAATGCCAGGAGTATTAGGAACAAGAAGGAAGACCAACCCCCACAGGTTATTGCCATTAGTGAGACATGGCTGACAGAAGATGATATAGCTAGTGGGATAGAATGTGAAGGGTATAGTGTGTTCAAGAAAGACAGAGAGAAAAGAATGGGGGAAGGAGTGTTATTGATGAGATAGCTGATGAACTGCAGCCAAAGAGATTAGAAGTTCAACTTCAGGATAGTGGAAATAGCACATTAGAGGCTATCTGGTGTGAGATTAAGGTCAGCAGAACAAAATTTACAGTTGGGTGCTGCTATAGACCAGGTGATGGAATAGATGATGGAGACAGTATGCATAGGCAAATAGACTCAATGAGTGGAGGATAGGTAATTATTATGGGGGATTTCAACTATGGTAACATTGATTGGGAGGGAGGAGAGGACAAATGGGAGGAAGGAAATGAATTTTATACAGTTACTAAGGGATAACTACTTGAGACAGCATGTAATGGAATATACTAGGAGTTTGAGAGTGCTTGACCTAGTAATTGCATCTGAGAAATTTACTATTATGAATGTGACCATATTGCCACCAACTGGTGAGAGTGATCATAAGGTCTTGACCTGGGAAGTGGCTAAATGTGTGGAATTTTTAATTAAGACAGGGTACATGTGGAATTACCAGTATGACAAAGGAGATTGCTTGAATCATTGCCATGGCATGTTAAACTGCAAGGGATGGATGTTGATAGTGCATGGAAAGTGGTTAAGGAGTGTTTGAGGGAGATAATGGCTGACTGCATACCTAGAGTCCAGAGAGTAAATCAAGTGGGAGTTAAATGGATGAATAACAACATTAAGCTTGAGCTGCAAAAAAAAAAAAACAATTGTGGATGAAATTTAAGGAGAAAGGTGACTTGCAGGCACACGAACAGTACAAATCACAGGCCAGAAGGGTAACTAGTATGGTAAGAAAAGCAAAAGCAAATTATGAAAGGAAATTAGCAATGCAAGCTAAAGTGAATCCCAAACAATTCTTTCCATATGCTGCAAGTAAAAGAAAAAATGTATATGGCAAAATGATTCTAAGGGAATGCCAATGGCAGGGAGGTAATTGAATCAGCTGAAATAGTAGAATTAGTAAGCGAACACTTTGCAAGAGTATATCATCCAGGCTGTGATATTGTAGGAATGAGAGAACGAATGGCTGATATAAGAAGTGAATGAAATGGAGGTGATAGTGTATTACAAAACCTTAATGTAAATACATCTGTTGGATTGGATGGCATACCAGCTTGCATCTTATGTGAAGTGGCAAAAGAATTGTCAGTTTCCTTCACCATATTGTTTAATTTAAGTTTCAGCTCTGGGTTAGTCCTGAGGGGGGTGGAAAGAGGGGAAGATAGTTCCATTGCATAAAGGAGGTTCTAAGACTGCTGTTGCAAATTACCAACCGATCAGCATATCAGGAATCGTTGTCAAGGTTTTGGAGATATTAATCAAGAGCAAAATACAGGAATGGATAGATGAAAACGGGATACTGTAAGGACAGCATCATGCCTCAGTAATTTGCTCATGTTTTATAATACAGTGATGGCTGAACTAGATAAGGGTAATGGATTTACAGTGATACTGCTGGACTTTGCTAAGGCCTTTGACAGGATACCACATGGAATTCTAATCAGTAAACTGCAGCACATGGGAATGGATATAGGGTTGGTGAGATGGATAGGAGGGTGTTTGATGGAGAGATATCAGAGATTAGTTTATTCAGGATTACTTGGTTCTTGGACCACTGCTATTTAATTTGTTCATTAATGATATAGGAAAGGATCTGAGAGGAACTGTTCGTTTATTTGCTGATGATACAAAGTTTGGTAGAGCAAAAGTGAATGCACATGATGTCAAAATTTCGCAGGATGATTTGGATAGATTGGCAGTCTGGGAATTTTGACATCCATTCTAATGAGAATGATGTCAATTTAATGTAGCAAAGTGTAAAGTTATGCATTTTGGGGTGAAAAAATTAGCAGCAGTATATCACATTGGTGGAACTGTACTCCAGGAGGTTGACGAAGCCAGAGATTTGGGTGTGTTGGTGGATAGGGAGTTGAAGTTTAGGGGATACATAGCAAAAGTGGCTAAATCAGCTGATCAGATCACTTGGTTACTGATGAATACTTTGACATGCAGAGAAGTTATTGTTCCTCTTTATTGAGCCTTGATAAGACCCATCTTGACTACTGTGCCTAGATCTGGGCCCTGGGTTTCTTCTTGATGGGGATGAGATAGAGAGGATCCAGAGGCGAGTGACCAAGATGATAGCTGGTCTATGGAATGAACCTTACGAGAACAGGTTGAAGATCTGTGGGTTACAGAAATAGGTTGATAGGCGGAAAAGGTGTGACATGATTGAGACATTCAAATTACTGAAGGGTTTTTACAAGAATTTAGAGGAAATTTTTCAGAACAGGTCTGGTGATGGGAGAACTAGGGGCCATCCATGGAAACTGAGCAAGAATGTAGTTAGCAAGGGTGTTAGAACTAGGTTTTTTACTTGGAAAGTGGGGAATGAGTGGAATAAGCTGCCAGAGTCTGTTGTGTGTGCCATGACTGTAAGTGAATTCAAAGCAAAGTATGATAGATACTGTGTGAATGCCGAATAGTTGTTCTTGATATAATGTTTAGGGCCTCCCTCAATGAGTCTAAGGACTCTTTGGAGTTTCCTGTAATAATAATAATAATAATAATAATAAATCCTCTACTAACTTATATGATTCTATCCTATTTCCTTTTTTTCTGTCTGTTGATCAAATGAATTTTTAGTCTGTGGTTAATAAGATATAATAATGTCCTCATTTCTACTTGTCAGCATAATTTTCAGAGTGATCCTTTGTGATGTTTATTATGCCAGCCCATTTGGCAAATGATTAGCATATCCTCTCTCCAGTCAAAGGGCTGCGGGTTCGATTCCTGCCGTAGGCTTGGTTGTTTGTGATTGTCTGTGAAAATACTAGTGGTGGTGGTTGGGAATAGATCGCATTGTTGTAGTTGCGGTTTGTTGTAGTTGGTGGATTGAGTGATATACAGAGAGTTGTAGAGTAGGTGTCCTCCCTTGATGAGTCTTTGGACTCCCAGGAGGTGTCACATAATATTTTTTATTTTTTGGAAATAATTTTTTAACACTTTATTATGTCTTGCATACATATAATAATTACATTATAAAATTATAGAAATTACAAAATGTGCATACATATAATAATAGTATTTTTTTTTTAATTCAACGATTTGTTTAAATTAAAATTATGATTATATATTATGCATTTACAAAATGTGTTGTTCTTGTTTTTCTTTTTTTTTTTTAACAATGAATTTCATACAAATTTTCCTTTTTTGTATAAAGTATTAATAATAGTTACTGTAGATGGTAATTTATAGTTGCAGTTTAATAAGATTACATTTTTTTTAACAGTATTTATAGTATCACAGTAAGTTATGTATATTTTACAATTTTTGCTTTTAATGTATTTAACCACTGTAACTACAGCACTTCAATGTAATAAATAGTTTCGTTTTTCTTTCTGTTGATCTTGGTTGAGATGTAATGTCTCAGCATGCATCCTCAAAGCTTTTTAGTGAACTTATTTGAGGATGACACCGGTTAGTTATTTTTTTATTGATTTGATTGCTGTGTTGGATGTAGGCTGATGTTTGAGAGGTCGAATGAACTGAAAAGGCTGAGCAGAGTGAAATTGCCAATATATTCTGGTGTTATTACATCTGTCTGATGGTTCAGATTCATTTTTGTTGTGGTCTTTTTTGAACTAATTAGGAGTCTTTTTTTTTTTTCACTGTGGTAGCCTTTTCTTTGTCTTCTGAGCTTTTGATTTGTATCGGTTTTGAAGTCTGTGACTTCCTTAAGAATATCTTAGCATTTCTGATCCATAAAAATTGGTAATTTTTTTCTGTTTTTGCTTTTCCTGCTTGGTACAACAGATTCTAGTTGAATGGTGTTAAATATACAGATAAGAAGATTGGTGTATAAATTAATAATTGGTGTATAAATAATAATAATAATGATATTATTATTATTTTTTTTTTCAACATCAGACCTCCATGGAGTCAAAAGACTCATCATGGTAGGTACATACTGTTACACATTAAACTGTGCTTTAAACTTATTCAATGTATTTGCATTCACCACCCCCAGGCAGTGCATTTCACTCACCAAGCACTTTCCATGAAAAGAACTTGCTCCATTGCCCTTGCACACAACTTCTTTATACCGTTTATAGGGATGATTCTTGTTCTACTACCAATTTGTGAAAATTTTCTTCCACATTGACTTGGTAACAACGCTTTACCAACTTAAATATCTCAATCATCATATCCCCTCTCTTCCTTCTGTCCACAAGACTTTGCTAATTGCATTCTCTCAGTCTGTCTTCATATCGCACATCACAAAAAACAGTTACTATCAGTCAGTCTTCTGTGGATGCTTTCTAGTATATCTTTATCACCATGAAAACCAGGGGACAAAATCTTTGCAGAATAATCCATATGAGGTCTGATCAAGGCCTTATATTATAGAACTATAACCTTTTTATTTCTACATGTTAAGGTTCTCCACATTATAGCCATAATCTGATGCGATGACTTCACAATTTGAGCATTGATCCATGAACTTCAGATCCTTGTCCACCACCATTCTAAGGTCTCTTGTCTCCTCAACTTCCGCCACAATTTCCCCAACAAGTGTATACTTTGCATCACATTGTTGTCTACCAAATTTCAGAACTTTACACTTTTGCAACATTGAACTGGTAGTTCCATACTGTTGCCCACCCATACAATCTATTCAAGTCCTCCTGTAAGGCCACAGAATCTACTTGATTCTTTATCACTCTCCCCAGTTTTGCATCATCTGCAAACAGTTGTATATCACCAGTTAAATCTACCCTAGTATCATTAATATGCAAATTAATGATACTAGGATAATTAGTGACTTCCTCTTTTGAGATAGTCCCTTCTCCATACACCTTGCTGATACCTATCTGATAGCCAGTCACCTATCCAACTCACTAGTCTCTTACCTAATCATATCTTCTACAATTTAGTTACCAACTTGTAATGTGGCAATCTACCACTATGTATGCATTTCCCTTATCCAGTGAATTCATCACTTTGTTATAGTACATAAGTAAGTTGATAAAACATGACTTCCCTTAACAAACCCTTGCTGACAAGCTACTGCTCTTATCAACCCATTTTTGTATGATAGTTCTCAAAAATCTCTCCAGTACCTTAACTATAACTCCAGACATATGAATCTACCTATAAATTGTAGCCTTAGCTTTATCACCACTTTTGTGAAGTAGAACAATTTTACCTTCTGCTCCTTTTGGGCGTGTGCTGTTGCAAGACTCTTCTTAAGCACAAGGCTGATGCTAACTGCTTGGAACATTCCTTTAAGAGACATGGGGATATGCCATCAAGTCTTATTGACATCTAGTTTACTTAACTCTTCATATACTACCTCTTGCTCAATTACCAGTAAGTCTTCTCTCATTTCATTCTCTACACTTGAGCCTCTTATTTTCCACTGGGTATGTAATATAATGAAATATAATATAACTGAAATATAATATTGAACTGCTCACTAAATACCTCAACTATGTCCTTTGCAGCAGTTACCAATTTACCACTTTCATCTATTAACATCACCTTGCCATAATCTTTCTTCTTTCTACTTGCCACATGTCGAAAAAGCTCCCTAAGGTTTTTCTTGGCCTGATTTGCTAATTTCTGTTGCTAATAATATATATTGCACTTTTCTTGTCCTTAATAAGTGAGTCTCCCTTCTGGCCTACTCTTTTTACTGTTTGTGCAACTGATTATTGCCATTATTCATCTTGTGCTGCCTCCAAAGTGCCTTCTTCTTCTTCCAGATTTCATGCTTGATCCTCCCATTCATCCATTTTACACCTTCCTTAGATTTTTTAACTTTGGAGTACATTCACACATTGATGCTGTTATGTGTTTCTTTGTCAGTTCCCAAGAAGCATTGATTTCCTTACTGCTTAACTCCTCAATCCATACTATAGCTCCATGCTATCTCATAAGTTTGTCATAATCACCAGCCTAGTACTTCCACATATATCCTTTCTTTACAGAAGTCTTCATATGGCTAGCCACAGTCCAAGTGATCACTTCATGATCACTCTAACCAACTGGAGAGGAGTGCAAGACCTCACTTACAATCACATCCTCTGATGAAATGATCAGATCTATCCATCTGGAACTTAAGGGATTCACTTTCCTTATTCCTAAATGCTATTCTCATGTATACTGTCATAATTAAAATCATCCATAATGATCACCCTTCTCTTTTTCACTAACCCAAGTTGCTTATACATTTTTTAATCACTGCACTTTACATTCCCTAGCTATAACAACATATCTTTAAATATCATCATCCAGCTAAATACCTGTCAGCCTCCACCTCACATCATTGATGTGAGGTGGAGGCTGATTTCATACCCATTGCCACTATTTCCCTCTTGCATGTTTTCCTTATGTGGACATAATTCATCAGTAGCACTCCCCTTTCCATTCTTGTTGTTGCTATCCTTGTGAAAAACATTGTATGCTTCCATTTTTTTCCCCCATCAGGATATCATCCTCCTTCAACATTGATTCACTTATTCCAACAGTTTTTGGGCAAATAAACTCAATCAGTGAAACAATTTCATCTCCCTTATTTCTGATGTTCTGAAGCTCATCTACTAATTGATTTTTGTGGGCTTTGATAAAATGCTTCCTGGATTTGATCAATGTTGATCAAATCCAGGAAGCCTTAACTACCCAAATTAGATATCAAACAGCCTTAATATATTACCTTCTTTATGTAATAGAACTATCTTGTACATTCTGTTACAATTTCTTCAAATACCCAGATATTCCTTCTAATCTCATTGTCACATCTGCATTGTGAGTTTTAATATCCTGAACACTTCTCATTCATTCTTCCTCTATCATCTGACAAAGAAAATTTGAAAATTTATGATGCGATAAAATTAAGTGTAACCATACTTCCTTTTATGACAAGTCTTTGGGATTTTATTTGGCCAACTCAGTTAACACCCCAACCGGCCATGATGTCTATAGACGTCCAGCTAAATCTGGATACAATTTTGTAACACCCGTTGAATAACATGGATGAGAAGTGAAGTTTGGTCTCACTATTTCATCCACCTCGGCTGATAAGGAGGTTAAAATACTATGATTTTTGTCTTCCTTACCATGCTGGTCACCATCCTTGTCTGTGCTTTGTAATGTTCATGAGCTTGCTTGTCATATATCTCTCATTATATTCTTTTCACATTTCATTTATTCCTGCCAGAACTATCACTCTTTCACTCTCTTTGCATTCTGTCATTGTCACTCACATATTTAATCTTCATACCAGAAAAACATGATTTCATTACCCACTTACTGAATACACCACTGAAGGATCCACTGATCATAGAATGTTCATTCCTCATAGTTTCATGTTACTTTCACTTCTCTCTCTCTCTCAGACACACACACACACACACACACACACACACACACACACACACACACACACACACACACACACACACACACACACACACCTCCATAATTCCTTCAGCTTCTGGCTAATTCATCTCTAACATAATGATCTCATCTTGCACTGTCTTGAAGACAATTTTCCTCCTTCCTCCTAGATCCCAGCATTTGTTTCAAGTTACAATTGATATGTTCTTATTTCATATACCATTATACGAGGGTGCTCTGAATAGTTCTCGGCCTTGACTGTAGATGGCAACACTATTAGCAACATTTTTTTTTTCTAAGTTGGTACATCTGTCATAAGCATGCATGTGAAATTGCAAGTCATTCTATCAAGTAGTTTGTTTTATACAGCTGTCAGCAAAAGTGTTGTCTTTATCCCTTGAAATGGATAAAATTGAGTATCAGTTATAAAATTCTTTGTAAAAGAAGGTTTAACGCCAAACAAAATTCATTCAAAGTTCATAAAAGTTTATGGGCACTCTTCTCCTTCATTTTAGACAATTAAGAAATGGGCTGCTGAGTTTAAACGTGGCCATACCAACCTTGAAGATGATCCACGTGAATGACATCCAAAAAGTGTAACAACACCAGAAATCATTGATCAAGTGCACGCTATGGTATTGGATGATCGGCGAGTCAAAGTGTATGAAATTGCTAAGACTATAGGCATTTCAAAAGAATGTGTAGGATATATTTTGCAGGAAGAATTGCATACGAAAAAGCTTTGCACAAGATGGATGTCACTTACTCACAGCAGATCAAAAAAGTGCCAGCATAAAAATTTCTGAACAGTGCTTGGAGCATTTTAACAAGAATAAAACTGATTTTGTGTGCTGATTTATTACTATTGATGAGACTTGGATTCGCCATTGCACACCAGAATCAAAACAGTGGACAGAAGCCTGTTATTCAGCACCAAAGAAGACAAAGTCAGTTCCATCAGGAAAGGTCATGGCATCGGTGTTTTGAGATGCTTTGTTTATATTAATTGTCTCGAAAAGGGTAAAACAATAACTGGGGAATATTATTCCAATCTTTTAACCAGACTAGATGAAAAAATTCGTGAGAAAAGACCCAGTTTACAGAAGAAAAAAAATCATCTTTCATCAGGACAATGCACCTCCCCACAAAAGTATTTTGGTAATGGGAAAATTAAGGGATCTGTACTATGAATTGTTGGAACATCCACCCTATTCCCCAGATTTGGCTCTCTCTCTGACTTCTTCCTCTTTCCAAAGCTAAAACTCTTCCTCGCTGGTCAGCGTTTTTATTTGAATCAAGAGGTGATTGCAGCTGTATTTTGCAGATCTTACTGAGAACCACTACATGGATGGGATAATGGCGCTGGAGCATCGCTCCAGCTGGAATAAATGTATTAGTATTCAGGGAGATTATGTTGAAAAATAAAAATAATTTTGAAATTATAAATTCGTTTTTTCATTGTTAGGCCAAGAACATTTCAGACCACCCTCGTATGCCTAAATTTTCAGCATTCTGTCAAGTCTTTGATTATCATAATCCATCCACCTATTCATTCCCATCCCATTCAAGTGCCATCTCCTATCCAGGAGGATGACTACCATGTGACTCGTGTTAGTCAACCTCCTGGATGATAATAATAATAATTCCACGCCATCTCATGTTAAACTATCATATCCTTATCTACTCATTCCTTAATTCCAGAACTATCACCACATATTTTCATGAGTATTCATCGCTGTATATATGTGTGTGTGTGTTCATGGGGCCAGTTTGCTTGTTCTGAGGAATGAAAAACCCAACTTTCCAGTTGAAAAAACTGTCTACCTCCATATGAGATGGGCTAACTCACCTTTAGTTGAAAGAGAGCAGATAACAGTTCCTCACATTATAGACAAGAATCAAACCGAGGCCTTTCCAACCAAAGGGTTTCATCTATACTAACTGAGATATAGAGGCTCTTTTGGACATCACCAAATGCCCTATGTTCACTCCATTCCTTGGTGATGTGCCACACTAATCCTTTGCAGGTGTTCCTGTGGTATGCTTTTCTGGAGGCTTAAATTCTCTGTAGATAAATCACTCCAGACACACCATTCATCCCTTCCTCTTTTTCCAGGAACTGTACATTCTGTTAGTGTTTTGTGAAGTCCTCCTTCCATCCTTTCACTGTGTCCAAAGTATTTCGACTTTCTTCTGTCAGTATCTTTAAGGAGCCTCAAGGTTCTGCAGAGCCTTTCTCGCACCCATTCATTTGACTACCTTTCAGTATATAATATCATCAATGGCCTTCTGTAACACTACATCTCAAAAGTGGCTATCCTTTTCCTATTTGACTTCTTTAGGTTTCAAGCAGTGGCAGCCAGTGAAAATTTTAAGTGGGGGTGCAGTATATATACAAAATAAAAAAAAAATTTTTTTTCCTAATCAGTAACCAATTTATTAATAAATAAATTTACATATTAAAAAATTGCTTTATTAAAAATATTTCGCCCTCATCACGAACAAATACCAATAATAAAAGTTTTATATCTCACAGAAATAATGCGCACAAGTATACGATACACTGCCCAAATGAGCAATGTCGGAATGACTTGTAACGTGCAAGCGCAAATGAATATCGACGAGTCTGGCTGCATTTGGCCAAACGCAATAATTCTGACACTGCGTTAGATCGCAGTGTATTTGTTTCATGTAACGATAATTGAAAAAATATAATTCTTTTCATATTTTCAATAGTGACACTCATCATAATTCAGCCTTGTATCTATAATAAATAAATAGTTATGTTATTTTAACAGAATAAAATAAGATTTGCAAAAAATAGTTCACCCTCACCACATACATGCATCAATAATAAAAGTTTCGTATCTCACAAGAATAAAGCGCGCAAACATACGATACACTGCTCGAATTAACAGTGTTGGAATGACTTGTAATGTGCAATCACAAGTGCAAATGAATATCGGCGAGTCTGACTGCGATTGGTCAAACATGATAATTCCGACACTGCGTTAGATCACAGTGGATTTGTTTCACGTTAATCGAACAATTCCAATTATTAACTATTCAATCACTGTTGAAACATATGCTGTAACCTTTAACATGTTGTATTGCATTTATATAATGTTGTAAGCATTGTTATTATTTATAAACACAAACAAAATTTAAATTTTTCATTATTTCCTTGGTGGTGCTGCAGTATTGCAGTGCTTATGTACAGGCTACCACTGGTTTCAAGTCTCTCATCCATAAGTCACTATTGGAAAAACAACTGCATCAAGAATCCTGAACTTTTTTCTTGTGACGATAGATCTATCCTTTCAGATTTTAGACAAGTTTCTGACCATTGTTTTAGCTATTCTTAATCTTATTACAACGATGTCCTACAAACATCAATCCCAGGTACTCGAACTTGCTGACTTCCTCAGTTCGTTCTCCGTTAAAAGGTACGCGTGTTTCTCAAGAGCTTTCCTGTCTATATTTCCTTTGAGAACCTATAATCTTTGTCTTTCTAGGACCAAGTTGAAGTCCTCAGCTCTTACTTATTTCATTAACTTTGAGGAGGATTTGTCCTAGTTCTTCCTTGCCATTACAAAGGAGTACTGTATCATCATTGTACCTCAGATTACTGATCCATATGCTGCCTATCCTAATTCTTGTCTTAAGCTCATCATATGCTGAACAGTCAGAGGCTTTTATGAGTAGTCTATGAAATGCATTACCATAGAGAGTACAAATTCTTTATATTTTTCAATTATTTGTCTAAAGCAAAGGATCTGATTTCTGGTACTCTTGACTTTCCTAAAACCTGCTTGTTCTTCCTGCATCTCTGTGTGAACTTAAGCCTAACTCCTAGTTAGAATGATCTTTAATAAAATCTTGCTTGCATGAGAGATTAAACTAATAGTTCTTGCAATCTTTCATATCTCCCTTCTTTTGCAGTGGTATGAAAACCAACTTCTTCCAGTCTCTAAGCTCCTGTCTCTCGTATTTTTGTAATCAATCTATGAAACACTCTTATTTCTTTAATAAATTTAGTTTAATCCTTTATCCAAGTGTAAGCAAACAAAGTTTGTGCCTGAAGTATCTTCAGGACTGAGGCAACTCATGGTAAAGGTGGACCAAGATCTCATCACTCCTTATCTTAGTATCTCCTAGTATCTCCCCTAATGCAAAGCACATCTTGCAGACATGTATAATGCTATGCATTAAGGGAAGGGCCACTACCCAGACTGGTTTCAACCTTTATTGAATGTTCAAGTACAGGTCAAACTCCAAACACTCAGTGTTGTTCCCCTCAGTAACAGGCTCACCCTTCCACTGAGAAGAACTCTCAGCATTGGCTCTACCCCCCCCCCCCTTGCAGGCTCACCCAACACCGAGCAGAGCCACTCATTTGCTCATTTGTCATCTGAGGGGAAACAGCAACAGCCATGCTTCAGTTAACTTCATGGGCTACATCATTGTCATTCATTACTCCCCTTAGGACCTGAATGACAGCAACAACTGAGCCCCAGTTAAAACTTCATGGGTTACAGCATTGACGTTCATCACCCAAGCTTCCAACTGGTTTTGACCTTTATTGAGGTCTTGTCAGTGGGAGCCAGACCCAGAGGTGGTGGTACTAAGGTGGAAGCAATGGAGAAGTCATATTTACCTATACGAGTTGCCAAAAGGTGTCTCACCTTATTATTAAATTACTCTGGATTTAGAGAAAGATGTTGAAAGTTTTTTTCTAGTTGGTTAGACTATAATAAATTTTGTTTAATCCTTTATCCAAGTGCAAGCAAACAAAGTTTGCGCCTGAAGTATCTTCAGAACTGAGGCAACTCATGGTAAAGGTGGACCAAGCTCTCACCACTCCTTGTCTTAGTATCTACCCTAATGCAAAGCACATCTCCTTGTGGACATGTATAATGCTATGCATTAAGTCTAAATCCAGAGTAATTTAATAATAAGGTGAGACACCTCTTTTCAACTCATATAGGTAAATATGACTTCTCCGTTGCTTCCACCTTAGTATCACCGCCTCTGGGTCTGGCTCCCACTGATGAGACCTCAATAAAGCGAAACCAGTCTGGGTAGTGGCCCTTCCCTTAATGCATAGCATTATACATGTCCTCAAGGAGATGTGCTTTGCATTATGGGAGATACTAAGACAAGGAGTGATGAGAGCTTGGTCCACCTTTAACACGAGTTGCCTAGTCCTGAAGATATTTCAGGCGCAAACTTTGTTTGCTTACACTTGAATAAAGGATTAAACTAAATTTATTATAGTCTATCCAAGTGGAAAAAAACTTTCAACTCTTATTCCTCTATCCTCTATGGCCTTAATTAACTCTACTGGGATTCCATCTCTACCCAGGTCCTTATTATTGTTAAGCTGTTTAATTGCTCTTTTAACCTCATTCCTAAGTGGAGGTTCCAAATCAAAATATCCTTGTGAGAGGACTTCTCTAAATTTTCCTTATCCTCTCTGCAGTACAGTTTCTCACAGTACTCTTTCCGTTTGTTTTTGATTTCCAGTTCTTTTGTTAGTGCTACTCCATTCCTATCTTTGATGATCACCAGTTTGGGCTTAATTTTGTGCTTTATGTCATGAGCTAAATGAAATCCTTTTATAATTGTGCCTCTTCATCTGGAACTCTATCTATCCATTTATTAGCATAAAATTTCCTTATGGCTTTTCTGACTTCTCTATGTAATCGTTTATATTCTTCAGTTCTTGTGTATCTTTGTTTCTCCAACAGCCTTCTTTCGATCAGATTGCATGATGAATCTGATATCTGGAAGTCTCTTGGTCTTCTAATTGGGCATAGATACACCTTGGCTGTATCCTCTATTATAATTTCTATTATCCTCTAATCACCCCACCAATACTCATACTTGCATCCAAAAAAAAAAAAAAAAATTTCCCATAACTCTCTGCAAAACATGAATTATGCATTATTATTATTGTTGTTGTTAACATCAGTTCTCCATGGAATCAAAAAACTTATTGCAGGAAACTTCACTCTCATAAATAAAGCTCATTAACGCATGTCTTAAATTAATTCACTATTTCTGCACTCACTACATTTTCAGGCAATGAATATAATCACCATGAAAAGAGCCTGCTTTTTTTTGTTGTTTCTCATAGTCCTCCTTATGTAGTTTCCATGTATAACCTCTTTTTTTGTACCCCTGTCTCCCTTCATTTTGTGAAAAACGTCTTCAACAATGGTCTGGTTACAACCTTTTGCCAACATGGATATTGCCATCATATCACTCTCTTCTGGTTCACAAGAATCTAAAGGCATTCCCTCAGTCTGTCTTCATATACATTCTGCAGGCTAAGCACCACCTTAGTCAATGATCTCTGGACATTTCTAGTATATCCTCATCTTCCTGAAAACCTGGTGACCAATACTGCTAACAGTAGTCTACATGCAGCCAGATCGTAGCCCCATACAATAGAACCATAACTTTACTTATCAAAATCCTCCCCCTCATCATCATTGCCATAATTCCATATGATCACTTCACAAGGTGAACAATGTGACCACTAAACTTCAGATCACTATCTACAACCATTCCCAGACCTCTCTCTCTCTTCCACTTCCTTCAAAATTTTCCCACCAGTTGTATACTTTGCATCTCATCCTTTCCTGCCAAATTTCTGAACCTTGTACTTTGTAATAATGAAATGGTTGTTCTTCTAACTAACCCATTCATACACTTTATTCAGATCTTCCTGTTAGGCCACACCATCTACTTAACTCTTCATTGTTGCTTCCATCTTTATGTCATCTGCAAACAAAACTTTTTTACATACCAACTTGAAATACATTTTTTACAAATGTAAGGTTCTTAAATGGGGATGGAGTAAAAAGATGTAGAAAGACAGACATCGAAGGTTGCCATGTAAACACATTACTCGACTACCAGTGAAAACTAAGCAGTGATTGCTTAATTGTTTATTATTATTATTATTATTATTACATAGCACCTCCAGGGAGTCCAAAGACTCATCGAGGGAGGGCACCTACTCCACAACTCTCTATCTTCACCACTCAATCCACCAACTACAACTACATTCACCATCTACACCAGGGGTCACCAAACTTCTTTGACCGTCGACCCCTTCAAGAGTTTCTTGACTTTTTATCGACCCCCTCTATTTTACTATTACGTAATTATAATAGGACAAGCAAAAAAGACGTCTATATGAGTTTTTAGATTGTTTATTTTATAGTTACAGTGTTTCTTGTATGTGTAATAGTATATATTATTATATTACTTTTACTACTACTATTACTATCACTAATAATATCACTGGTATTACTAGTGATAGTAATAAACTACTGTTATTAATATCACTGGTATTACTACCAGCCCTGTTGAACTCTTCAGCATAGAGAAGTTTAGTTCATGAATGGATAACGATTGAATTATAATATGTATGTCGATGAATTTTAGAATATTAACGCTCGCTTGTAATTCGATGCGCAAAAATGAGACTGGGATCAACACGTGCACTGTTCTTATTTACTTATACTTACACGTATTCAGTCTCAGTCCCGCCGCGCCAGCCGGGTGGAAACCACATCATCCGTTTATTGGTAAATATGTCATTCTAGCCCACTTGATTGGCCTCCATAACTATTTTCATGACCTCATTCCATCTTACAGGTCCTATTCATGTCACTGTTCCCACGATTCACTCTTAATTGCGTTGTCATTCATAATGGAGGTAATCCAAGTTAACCAAATTAAATATTACCCGTACAATGATGTCTTATATTTTTCTATTGACCCCCAATCAATCCCTGAGCCCGAATCGACCCCTGGGGTCGATATCGACCACTTTGGCGACCACTGATCTACACCAACACCATCTACCCGCCGACCACCGCTAATAGTATTTTCACAGACAATCACAAACATTATGCTCACGGCGGAATTCGAACTTGCAGCCTTTTGGCTGGAGAGAAGATAAACTAACCATTTGGCCAACCAGGCCATAAAAATAACACATCCAAAAAAGCATTAAAAAAACTGAGATAGAGATTTACACTGCTAATATATATATATATATATATTAGCACTTTTTAATTTACACTGCTAATATATATATATATATATATATATATACACACACACACACACACACACACTCTAGGGGGGCTATGCCCCCCTTGGCACCTATGGCACCCAACCCCCCAAGTTCCAGACTGGTAGGCCGGTTCTCCTTGAATTCTGATGACTCGAATTTTGAAGACTCGAAAGGGGGTTCCTCCCTCCCCCTGGTGCCTACAGCATCAACCCCCGAGTTCTGGACTGGTAGGCTGGTTCTCCTTGAATTCTCATGACTCGAATTTTGAAGACTTGACACTCAGGGTAGCCCCTGAGTTTCAAAAATGTGACATACAAACGTGACATAAAAAGGCTTATTGTTTTGTATATATATAGGGTATATATATATATATATATATAAATTAAATATATAGAATATTATTCTGCATATTTGCTAATAATAGTTAAAATTAAAATATTTTTATATGCTCATAGGTCTTCCTGAACCAAAAATAATACCTGTATTTAAAGATCTTAAGAAAAAACAGGGATTTTATACTTCTAAGGATTTTCTTCCTGCTGTTGCCAAGTCAAGTAAAGCAGGTATAATACATTACAAAAAATATTGTTTTTTGTTAAGTACTTGATAATTTTTTATGATTACAGAAGATGAAAATTGTTCTCCTTAATGTGGTTCATCCTAGCTATATATATATATTTTAAATACCATTAGGATTTTAGTACAGTTAGATCATGTTACTCTAAATGATTCATATATTACTGCCATACTTACACTGTTGATTCTTCTGTTATGTCGCTTAACATAACTGATGAATCAATTGAATTTTATTATTATTATTATTATTTGACACCTCCAGGGAGTTCAAGGACTCATCGAGGGAGGGCACCTGCTCTATAACTCCGTCTCCACCATTCAATCACCAACTGACTGCAACTACACCAATGCCATCTATCGCTGACCACCACTGGTATTTCCACAGACAATCACAAACATCCATGCCTGCAGCAGGATTCGAACCCGCAGCCTTTTGGCTGGAGAGCGAATACACTATCCACTCGGTCAGCCAGGCCGGCTATACTGATGATAGTCTTCGTACTTGGAAGAAATTCTTTATAAATAAATTTTCACATTTAAATCATCTTTGTTATTTATGTATTTATTCCAGAGAGTAATAATGCTTAGGATAATAGGTGGTGAGAGAACAAGAGATCATCCCTGGAAACTGTATAACAGTCAGTGTAAGTAAGGAAGTGAAAAGATTTTTTGAAAATGCTTATTATTTTCACGGCAAACTGCACTGTGTATTTCAGTGAAAATTTACTTTGGTTTCCCACGATGGGGCATATAAACAATATTAATTTTACAAGATTTGTAGAATCTGAGCTTTGAGAAGGTAAACAAGCACAGTAAGGAAGGAAGTGCCAATGTCAGTCCACTAGTGATACTAGTGGACTGACATTGGTGTAGTCATTATTGTAGTGACTAGGATGTAATAGAATTATTTTATGAGGACTTTGTATATGTATTTCTTACTGATGTGAATGATGCAGTGTGATTACCCAGCAGCGAGTAAACCAAAGTTGTATGAAGTGAGGAGCAGGTTAGATGTCAATAATATTATGGGATTGGATAACATGTCGTCACATATTTTTAAAATGTATACAAGAATTAATCATGCAGAGGTTTCTGTGGTTAAGAAGTTCAATCGAATCATTCCGGTTTTGTGACCACATGTTTATTAAAAAAGACTGTTTTTTAAAACTAAACAAGTACTAAAAAACAAACCCGACAAGTTTTGTTAGTTGTCAGACTAACATCTTCAGGGGTAAAGATAACTAACAGTTTAAAGCACAAACTATAAGAAATTATGAAAAAACAAGTTCATTTGTTGATATTATGAACATCAAAAAAGTTCATGAAAAGAACCAAATAACAGATCTATACAACCGTTAATATGTGTTAGCTGGAAACGATGCTATTTGATGTCGCGTTCTGTGGTTCACTTTCATTCTGTCCGAGGTCTGAACTGGGTAAATTTTTAATAAACGCTGACTAAACTTGATTTAAAATTAAGCCTTAATTTTTGTTGCATTGTGTAGGAATTTTAATCATATTTGCTGCCTCTTTGAATTTTCTTGTGAAACAGTTATTATCAATCAATGTGGACGATATCTTCATTATTTGGCCAGGAACAGCACTAGAACTGACTGCATTTAAAGACTATCTTAATTAAATAATAAAGTAACACGTAAAAACCACAGTGATATCTTTAATTAGTAAAAGGACAGATATTTCGTACTAAAATTAATAGTACATCTTCAGTGTCTGTAACAGTAATAGGAATGGAATACAGGCAAAACATTTGGTGGATCACCTATTAAAATACAATTGTTACTGCGTGCTAGGAAATAATAGAAATAACAAATTTAATCTATTAAGATAAATAGTTTTTTACATAAGATAAAAGTCTCCCAGATCTTTGAGAGAGACATACAGTCATTTCTATTTAAATTCGGTCAGTGTAAGATAGTTTCACAACTTTCTTTGAATAAGCATTCATATTTGAATCTGCATCTATGGAGGAGAACTGCTTTATCCCACTGGACACTATGAGTAGAGTCAATACTGTGCTGCACCAGACCAGACTTCAGAGGTTTGTTATAATCAATATAATATTGATGTTCTTTTATTCTTTTTTCCAAAGAATGGCTAGTTTGCCCAAAATAAGAGACATCGCATTTGCAAGGTATTTGGTAAACGTCAGCCAAAGATAGAGAAGACAGTTTATCCTTTGTAGAAGGTAATAAAGAAGAAATTTTGTTGATAGGAATATATATTGGAATCAATTGATATTTTTTTAGAATTCTACCTATAGGTTCTGAGATTCCTGGAATGTACGGAATAGGAACTCTGCAGACTGTTGAAGAAACTGTAGGTGTTGGAACATAAAAGTCAAGTATCTGTTGGATTTGATTAGAGTTGTAATCATTTGATTCCATTAACTTTTTAATCATGGAAAGTTCTTGTTGTAAGATTATTAGGGAAGAACAAACGTTATGTGCTCTATGAATTAGAGATTTAAGAATGATAAATTTTTGAAACATGTGGTGCGCAGACTTTTCGTGAATGTATCTGCCAGTAAATGTGGGTTTTCGAAAGACACTTGTAGATAAGGTACCAGAAGACGTTCTAGTAAGGATGTCCAAAAATGGTAAAGTACCAGAGTTTTCTTTTTCCATAGTGAATTGGATGCATGAGTGAAGGTTATTTATCCATTGTAGAAAAGTGGAAAGTTCATATTCAGTGTGTGACCAAACAGCAATTGACGTAACGGTACCAAAGAGATGGTTGAGGATGAATGGATGAGAACATAGTATCTTCGAATTGTTTCAAATAGTAGTTTGCTAGAGGTGGAGACAGAGGGCTACCAATGGCAGTACCTTCAATTTGTTTGTAGATTTTGTTTTTCCAACTGAATTTTGTTTTACCATTACCTTCTACAAAGGATAAACTGTCTTCTCTATCTTTGGCTGGTGTTTACCAACCAGCCAAAGATGGTTTCAGGACTGTACAATATGAGTTATGAGAATCAACTGAGGGAATGTGGACTGCAGAGTTTGGTGGATAGAAGAAGGAGAGGTGATATGATCAAGACTTTTAAACTGTTGAGAGGCAGTTACAGGGTAGACATTGGAGAGTTCTTTCACTTGGTGGAATGGTGGGAAGGAGCGATGACAAGGAACCACCCCTCGAAGTTATGAAAGGAGGCTGCGCGCAAGAGGGTGAGGAGTGTTTTCTTTGCATGGAGGGTGGTTGAACCTTGGAATGCATTGCCTGAGAGAGTGGTTGGAGTGGGGACAGTTAATGGGTTCAAGGAGTGGTATGATAGACTTTGTATTTCCTAAAAACGACTTTCCACAACGAGTCTTTTGACTCCATGGGGGCCTTTATGATAATGATAATAATAATAATAATATTCTGTGTCCCCCTCCCTCAATTTCAATTCAAACAACAACCAAGTAATAAAGAGAAATGGATTACATGCTAATAAGTCAAACCTCTCAAAGCCTTTAATATTCTCCTCACAAATGTTTGTTCCATATTCCTGTCACATAAATGTTTTGTGTGCCAGTGCAAGAAATACAAGTCATGTAGAAAATGAACTGACGAATGTTAACAATGTAAGAAAAGATAGCAAAAGTGGTCTGGTGAATGCAGAAGTAATGAATGATAGTACTTGGGATGATAGTGTGAAAGAAGTGGCCGATGAAGTGATGGAAAGGAGTGAAATAGTGCATTTATGTTGAGTCCTTCATAGGACATAATGGGAGTTAGAGTAAGAGAAACAATTGTCTTGTGGAAGTTTGCAGATGGGAGAATGAAAAAAAAATGTGAATTCAGAATGTACAAAAGTACAAGCAGTTGTAAATAAAAGTAGAATATTGTATGGAGATTCAACTTTAATGAGCAAGTGATGAAAGCATGTTTCCCAGGTGTGAAAATCAGGGATGTTAGTGATGTTAGTTTGCAGAAGGGAGAAGTGAAAGAGATGACTGTTATAGCAGGAACAAATGATTTGAAATGGGAGAAATATGCAATGAGAGAAGATATGAGAGAGTAATTGCAAGAAGCAAAAATGAAGAGAATGGAATTAAAAATTGCAAGTCAGCTTTGGTATGATAGGACAGAGTTGAGAAGAAGGGCCATGATTGCCAATGAGTCCATGAGAAGATTGTGCAGTTTATTGATGTATGGAGTAAATTTGATGGACAAAAGGACTTATGTCTACCTGATGGACTACATTTTAATGGTTTTGGATTTAGATGTTTGGAGAAAGTGTTCTTTAGTGAGAGTTTGGAAGTGCAAAACCAGGGAAACTAGAGATATTAGGGAGAATGCAATCAAGCATGTGTTTAGCCACCCATGTGATAAATGAGTGTGTGTACCGAAATAATTATGCAATGCTAAATGTGACTTCACAGGATTCCGATTCAAATGGGTTGGTAATGACATTACACAAGAGTAATTGTGGATACAGGGGGATGAGGAAATGCATGTACACAAATGCAACAAGTATCAAGAATAAAAGAGAGGAGCTTTTGGCATTGGTCAGCTCAACTGGTCAAAAATTATAGACATCAGTGAGACCTGGTTGACAGAAAATAATATAATTACACGAATAGGATGTAGAGGGTATTGTATTTTCAGTGAGGATAGAAGAAATAGGAGAGGAGGTGGGATTTTGCTGATGATAACTGAAGAATTTGAACCAACAAAATTAGAAATTAAAGAGGATTTTAGGTCTGGAAGAGATGGTTCATTTGAGGCTATTTGGCATGACATAGGCCAATAGGACAAAGTATATTGCTGGTTGCTGCTATAGACCAGGGAGTCTACAGCACAGTAAGATATAGATACCATGCATCAGCAGATTAGCACAATGAGTGCAGGCTGAACAATTATTATTATGGGGGGAGTTCAACTTTGGGAACATTGATTAGAGGGAGGAAAGGGAGTGTGGCAAGATGGAAGCGGATTTTATACAGTTACGAAAGCATAATTACACAAAACAACATATTATAGAAGGGCGTGGGGGGGTTGATAGTGTTAATAATAGCATCAGAAGATATATCCATAACTGAAGTAAACACTCTGCCTCCAAATGGGGAGATTTACCATGCAGTCTTGTTCTGGGAAGTTGCTAAGCATGTAGAATTCTCTGTCAGGAACGGTTTATGTAGAACTGTAAACCTGGTAATTATGACTAACTTGGGAGACATCTTGGAGGAGTGCCATAGCTTGAGAAGCTACAAGAAAGAATGTCAGTAGTACATGAGAAGTGGTCGTGGATTGTTTGAGAGAAATGGTAGACTGAATACCGAAGGTCAGGAGAATAAACCAAGAGGGAATTAAGTGGATTAGTAGAGAGATAAAGCAAGAGCTGCAAAAAAAGAAAAAAACTGTGGAGGGAATATAAAGAAAAAGGTGATCAGCATACTCTTGAGCAGCAAAAAGTGCAAGTGAGAAGGGTGACTAGTTTTGTAAGAAAGGCCAATGTAGATTATGAGAGAACATTGGCTAAGTAGGCCAAAGTTAATCTATTAAGAGTGTTTTCATTATGTAGCAAGTAAGAGGAAAAATGACTATAGCAGGATGATTTTAAACAATGCTCATGGTAGAAAGGTGACAGAGGCAGAAGAAATAGTTGCGTGTTGCTGAATCATCATTTTGCAAAGGTGTATCATAGGTGGAGATTTTGAAGTTGCTGATGTGAAAGAGATGCATATCAAAATTGTGGTAAATGTAGAGAAAGCATTCAGCATATTGAAAAATATTAATATGAACACTGCAGTGGGACTGGATGCAGTGGTGTAGCTAGAGCTTTTGCCGCCCGGAGTGGTCCCTGAGTTTGCCACCCCTCTCAATACACACCAAAAATACTACAAAAAGTCAAACCACGTATAGGGAAATAAATTAAAACCCTATGTTTATTTTTGAAGTAAAACCTTAATTTCAACAATCTAAAATGTTATTTTTCGTGCTTTTCTGTTAGCAAAATCGTCGATGACAATTTCGAAGTCTATTTCATAGTAATGTAGGTAATTCATAATCAATTTTAATTTAGAAAAACTCCTCTCATAACTAGCAACACTTACAGCAATTGCGAGGAAAATTCACAGTAGTATTACAATATTTGGAAATGAGTTCTCGAGACTGTATTTTAGAATTAACTGCAAAAGTTCAAAAAAAGTACAAAGTGCTGCCCGGGGCAGACCACTCCCCCCTTCGCTCCTCCCTAGCTATGCCTCTGACTGGATGGAATATCAGCCCATGTACTACATGAATGTGCAAGAGAATTGGCATTTCCTCTGATGAAGTTGTTCAATGTAAGTCTTAGTTCTAGCAGAGTTCCAGGAAAGCGGGTAATATAGTTCCATTGCGTAAAGGTGGCTTCAAGACAGAGGTAGTAAACTACAGACCAATTAATATATCAGGATTGGTTGTTAAAGTATTGGAAAAGTTGAATGAAGGTAAAATCCAACATTGGGTGGATAGGGATGTGTTACTCTATAGTGAACAGCATGGTTTGTAAAGCGTAGGTCCTCTTAGTAATTTATTTCATCATCATCATCTGTTCAGGGATTTAATATTCTGGTCTCATTCCATCTTTTCCTTGGTTGTCCCTGTTTTCTATATCCTCCAACTGGTTGGTATTGGAATATTTTTTTTGCCTAGTCTTCAAGTCTCCATTCTTTCAATATGTTGAATCTACTTCTTTCAGTATCTGTATACTTTGTGCAATACTGAGTTTATTTGTAGCTCTTTACGTATTTCTGTGCTTTTTTGTCCCAGAGAATATAGCTTCTTGTCCTTTGCAGGAATTTCATTTCTTCAGTTTCTATTCTTTTTTTTTTTTTTCTGTAGTTTTTATGGTCCATAATTCACTTCTGTACAGTAGAGAAGGTCTTGCCAAACTTTATACAAACTTATAAACTCTTATTCTTGTATACTTTTGAACTTGGTTAGGTTTGAAGATACCCTTTTGAATGCAAAAGGGTATTAAGCATAGTTCCATGATCCAGTTTAAATTTGATCATTCCTGTTATCTTTAGAAAGTTTGAAATTTTGATATCAATGTCAGCATCTTTTTTTTTTTTTTGTATGATATAGGATACATTAATTTTCAATCATGATTTTACTCCTGAATGGAAATGGTCCTTAAATCTGTTGATATTTGCATTTCAAATTTTTCAGTACTTATGTTTAAGGAGTATGTTGATCTTTGGAGTTCATCTTCACTTCTTGCTTTCAGGGCATCTGCAAACAAAAGGGTATTAAGTATAGCTTCATGATCCAGTTGAAATCCTGGTTTTATATTTTTCTTTCATTTCTTTACTATTTCATCTATGTAGATATTAAATAAGAGTGGTGACATTGAGCATCCATGACAGACCCCTCTCTTTATTGATTTTCATTCTGTAACTTTTTCATTGATTCTTAGAGTTATTTGGTTGTTTTGATACATGTTAGTTATTGCAGCAAGCAGCTGATTTGAAATGTTTAGATTCTTAAGTACGGTCCATAGTTTGTTCCTTAAGACTCTGTCAAAGGCTTTCTGGTAATCTACAAATACTATGTATGTTTCTATGTTGAATTCGTAATCTTTTTCCATTAATATTTTTAATGTAAAAGCTGGGTCAATGGACGATCATCCTTTTTGGAAGCCATTTTGTTCTTCACAAAGTTTATCGTCTACATATGATTTGAGTTTCGAAGTTAATATTCATGTATATAACTTAGCCAGTATTTAGGAGACTTATTCCTCTGTACTGTGTTTTCACAGCTGCACTTATCACATATTTTTATATACTGGGATGATTACTGTCTTATTCCAACTTTCTGGAATTTTTCCTTGTGCCACCAGATATTGTCTTATAATTTTAAAAGTCATTTGATGAATAGGATGCCTGCATATTTAATAAGTTCTATATTTATTCCATCTTCTCCAGGGAATTTTCCTGATTTGCTTTGCTGTATTTCTTGTTGGATTTCTTATAATGTTATTTCTTCCACTGTATAGTTAGTAGTTAGCATTATATTACTTTTAAATTCATTACTATCTTGCCATAAGTTTTGGACAAAGTCCAGCCAGGTTTTCTCTTTGATTATTTCAAATTTCACTTGCTCTTTTACCTCCTTATTCATGTTTCTTAGAATTTTGTATGCAGTTGGCCTCTTCACTGTAAGATCTCTTTCCAAATTTGCTAAGAAGTTATCCCATGTTTATTCTTTTTCAGATGTACCTTTTTTTTTTTACTATTGCTCTTTTGTATTTAAAATTAAGCTGTGTGCTACATTGATGGAAATGTACTCCAGGAAATAGATGAAGCCAAGGGATTTGGAGGAAGTAGAAAGAGAGAGAGAGCTGAGGTTTAGAAGGCACATTGCTAAAGTAGCCAGGGTAGCTCACAGGATTACTTGGTTATACTAACAAATAGAGATAAGGGAGTTATAATTCCTCTTTATAATGCTTTGATACATCCACATCTGAATTACTGTGCTCAGGTGGTCTCCTGGATTTCTTGGGGACAAGGAAGTGGTGGAGAGGATTCAGAGATGAGCAACCAGTATGATGAGTAGTTTGTGGAATGGCCCTATGAATATAGATTGAGGGTGTGTGGATTGTAGAAGTTTGTTGATAGATCCACATCTGAATTACTGTGCTCAGCTGTGGTCTTCTGGATTTCTTGGGGATGAAGAAGTGGTGGAGAGGATTCAGAGATGAGCAACCAGTATGATGAGTGGTTTGTGGAATGTTCCCTATGAGGATAGATTGAGCGTGTGTGTGGAATGTAGAAGTTTGTTGATAAGCAAAAAAGAGGGGATATGATAGAAACATTGAAGTCACTTAAAGGGTTTTATAGGATTGATGCAGGGGGAGTGTTTCAGCACTTGGATAAAGGATGCAGAACAAGAGGTCATCCCTTGAAGTTGAGTAAGGCATAGTTAGTAGGGGAGGACTAGATTTTTCACTTGGAATGTTGTGAATGAATGGAATGGGTTGCCAGTGTCATTTGTGAGCACTTTGCTAATGGATTTAAGGAGAGGTAAGATAGATTGTGTTGATAATTCAGATCTCCTGCAATGAGTTTTGGACTCCATGGAAATGCCTGTACAATAATAATAATCTTGATCCCCCTCCATGATGCCTTCTTTTTCCAGATTGCCTCTTTCTCTTTGTTCATCCATTTCACACCTGCCTTATTTAACCTTCTGGATACAGTTAAACATTGCTTCTGCAAGATGATTCTTGAATAGCACACAAGCAGCATTGATCCTTGCCGCCCAACTTCTCATTCCATGATACAGTTGCAAGCTGTCTCCTGAACTTTTCATAATCTAACGTAACCTAGCCTTGTAGTTCCATATATATCCTTTCCTCACAGAAGTCCTCCTATAGCTGCAACCACCAGGTAATCACTTAATGGTTGCTGTCACCAATCATGGTGAAATTTAATGCCTCATTTATAATAACATCCTCTGATGAGATGATCAAATTCAAAACCCTTGGTTCTCACATACTATCTAAGGCAGCTGTCTCTCAAGAACTTAAGAAATTCATTTTATTTACCTCTGGATGCTATCTTATCATTACAATTTATGTTATGCACTTAAAATCTCTCTTAATGATTACCCTTTTCCAATTTGTTTATACATTTTGTTGTCATTGCCCTTCACATTACCAGGTTTATAGGGACATCCACCTAAGTATTTCATTCTATTCTCCTCTGCCTCACACTGTATTGCCTCAAAACCACTGCCACTATTTTCCCCTTGCATGGGCATAATTCTTTTTCTGTCATCAACAGCACTCCACATCTCTTTTTGTCCTTTCTGCACAAAAATTATAATACCCTTCCATTTCTATTCCTGTCAAGATATCATCCTCATCCAACTATGTCTGACTTATTCCAGCAATTTTTGGATGAACAAACTCAGTCATGAAGTAATTTCATTCCCCTCATTTCTGGTACTTCTAGTACCAGAAATGAGGTACTAGAACTAGCAAACTCTTTCATATTTTCTCACACACCACACTTCTCACTTTCTAGATCGTTTGCATGAAGTCTCAATACAGAACTCCCTCTTTACCCTCTTGCTTTTGTTTTTAAATACTCTTCTACTTTTTTCTTTCCTCTTAAATCACTTTTCTTTCACTTCTCTGTTATACCACCAATCATTTCTCCAACCATACTATCTCACATTTTTTCCTATAAAAGACTCCACATAAGCATGTTCTCTCTCTCTCTCTCTCACACATTCATTTCATCATTCTCCTAATCTTCGACTGTTCTTTCATGCTGTCACTCATAACTTGTTCAATTTGATTCATGTTCACCATTTTACTTTCAACAACAACTTTGCCAATGTTCTCACTCACATTTCCCACCTATTATTCACCTCTCTGCTTTCATACCTCTTACTCTCCTCACATGTCTTGCTTTCAAAATACTTCGTACACATACACTCACCAGTCTTACCTTAATCCACAAATCTTTCACCCTTGACAACAAATACATCACACACACACACACACACACACACACACACTGCAGCAATCAAAATCCCTGTAAATTCATCTATCCTTGTTGGCCATGTTATATTTCTGTGTTTCAAAATTGGGACATGAGTTGTATTTTGTTTTTTCAGATTTTTTTAAATTATTATTTTGAAAACTGTTTATGCTTTCAGATAGATTGTTAATATTGCATTATTCAGTAAATTAAGGCAACATTTCATACTCTAATTGGAGAACATATTTCTTTGTTCATTTCATTTAAGGGATGTGCAAGTGTAAGTCTTCATTACCTGTACTGAAAGGTAATGTCATTGTTTTGGGTGCTGGAGATACTGCATATGACTGTGCTACTTCTGCCCTCCGCTGTGGAGCTACTCGGGTGTATGTTGTCTTTAGAAGAGGTTTTACTAATATCAGAGCTGTTCCAGAAGAGGTATGTCTAATTCATTTCATGTCTTTTTCTTTTACTTTGAAAATTAATAAGTTGGGAGAAGAGAAGATAAGGTATGCTGCACTGGCTTGGTAAAACAATGAGGAATCCACATTAAGCAATTAATAGGTATGGTATAATGAACTCTCTTTACACATAAATTATTATTATAACAGTCTTCACGGAGTCAACAGACTCATCATGGAAAGTCTCACTTAGTAAGCAACACATCTATTATAGTTAACTTTAAACACATTCTGATGTTGTACAACCTCCAGGGAATGGTCTCAATTTCTTCTTCATAACAAATATTCTAGAGTCATGATATTACTTTACTCGCTCATCTCTGGACCTCCAAAGTTTTCACATAACAAGCTGACCAAAAGTGAGCATAGTAAGTTATGTGTGGTCTGACCAATGCCTTATATAGTGGCACAACCTCCTTAATTCTGCATGTCAGCGTACGCCATATCATAACAGCAGTGCACTCTGAACTGCAGGCCACTGTCAACCATCACTCCCAGATCATGAAGTCCTATTCTCCAAAGCACAGTTAATAAATACACTATGCCATAAAGAACACCTTGCAGTTTTTGTGATGATGATCATGAGGAGACAGAAGCAGATGAAATAGTTGAGTTACTGTGTGATCACTTTGCAAGAGTATATCATCCTGGTGAGGGTACTATTTTAACATATGTGACAGACATTAATGTGGGAACAGAGGTGGATGAATTGGAGGTTCTTAGAATATTGCAGAATCTCAGTGTAAATACAGCTGTGGGATTAGATGGGATATCAGCTACAGTTTTGCGAGAATGTGCAAGGGAACTGGCGATGCCTCTTAATAGGTGCTTTAATTTAAGTTTCAGCTCTGGTAGAGTTCCAAGGGAGTGGAAAGACTGCAGAATAATTCATTTGCACAAGGGAGGTTCTAAGACTGCAGTAGCAAATTATAGATCAATCAGTATCTCAGGTGATGGTGGTAAAAGTACTAGAAAAATTGATGAAAAAGAGAATTCAAGAATGGGTAGATAAAAATATGATACTGTATGAGGGGTCAACATGCTTTGTGAAGGGTCAGTTATATCTTAGTAATTTATTAACTTTTTTATAAAACTGAGTTGGATAAAGGAAATGGCTACACGATGATTTTGCTAGATTTTGCAAAGGCATTTGACAGAATAACACATAGAAGTCTGTTATGCAAATTAGAACAAATGTGGATGGAATTACACTGGGTAAGTGGATAACAGGGTGGCTGCTGGACAGATATCAAAAAGTGGTATGGAGGGTCAAAATCGACAGTGGTGTGTCACAAGGTTCAGTGCTGGGGACCATTGCTATATAATTTGTACATAAACGATATCGGAAATAACCTGAAAGGAAATATTCAGTTGTTTGCTGATGATGCAAAATTATTATTTATATTACTCAGGCCTCCATGCAGTCAAAAGACTCATTGTGGGAGGTTCTTCCTAGGAAGGACCTCCCTTCATACCACTCGAACTCATCGACCATTCTTGCTCTCACCACTCTATCAAGCAATGCATTCCACAGTTCAACCATCCTCCATGCAAAGAAACCACTCCTCACACTCTTGCTCACAGCCTCCTTCCTCAATTTCCAGGGATTGCCCCTTATCATTGCTAATTCTCGCTGTTCTACCAAGTGAAAGAACTCCCCAGTGTCAACCCTGTAACTACCTCTCGACAGTTTAAGTCTACCACATATGTTGAACCTTACTTCTCCAGGATGAAATACCTCAATAAAGTGTTTATTGAACAACTCCACTATGTCCTCTGCATCCATCACTCTATTCCCATTTTTATCCCACAAATGTCATTCTTCCACAATCATTTCTCCTCCTACTGGCCACATAGCTAAAAAATTCCCTAGGATTATCTTTGGATCTTAGTGCCAGTCTCTTCTCATATTCCAATTTCGCCTTCCTTACCATATTAGTCACTCTCCTGGCCTGAGTCTTATATTCTTTAGGTAGAGTAATAGTTAATCAAGGTGATGTGGAGAGCTTGCTGGATGATTTAAATAGGCTGTCAGTATGGAAAAAGATAATGGGTGTCAGTTTAATGTGGAGACATGTAAAGTCATGCATTTTGGGATAAATAGATTATAAGCCATGTATCACATTAATGGCATTAATGTGAAATCCAGGAAATAATGAATAATAAATTCATCCAGGAAATAGATGAATATAGAGATTTAGGGGAGGTGGTAGACAGAAAGTTAAAATTTAGAGGATATATTGCTAAAGTAGCCCATAAGATTACTTGACTGATGAAGAACATACTAATAAGTAGAGATAAGGAAGTTGTTATTCCTCTTTATAAGGCCTTGATACACCCACATCTGGATTACTGTGCTGAAGTCTGGATATGAGCACAGTAATCCTCCTCCTCCCCCATGGATTTCTTGGGGGGGAGGAATCGGATTCAGCGGTGAGTGACAAAGATTGTGATTAGCGTGTGTTATTATTATTATTTGTCACCTCCAGGGAGTCCAAAGACTCATCGAGGGAGGGAATCTACTCTGCAACTCTGCTTCCACCACTCACAATCCACCAATTGACCGCAACTGCACCAACAGCATCTACTGCCGACCACCACTACAGGTATTTCCACAGATAATCACAAACGTCCATGCCCGTGGTGGGATTCGAACCCGCAGCCTCTTGACTGGAGAGTGGACATGCTAATCACTCGGCCAGCCAGGCTGGCAGAGCTTGCTGGATGATTTAAATAGGCTGTCAGTATAGAAAAAGATAATGGGTGTCAGTTTAATGTGGAGACATTAAAGTTATGCATTTTGGGATAAATAGATTATAAGCCATGTATCACATTAATGGCACTGTACTCCAGGAAATAGATGAAGATAGAGATTTAGGAGAGGTGGTAGACAGAAAGTTAAAGTTTAGAGGATATATTGCTAAGGCAAGATTGAGGGTGTGTGACTTGCAGAAGTTGGTTGATAGGAGAAAAAGAGGGGATATGATAGAATGATTTGAGTTGCTTCAAGGATTTTATAATATTGATGCAGGAGAAATGTTTCAGCACTTGGTAGAGGGACCAGTACAAGGGGTCATCCCTGGAAGTTGAATTAAGGTGTGGTTAGTAGGAGTGGAGTGTGCAGACTAGATTTTTTGCTTGGAGTTTTGTGAATGAGTGAAAGAAGTTGCCAGAATCAGTTGTGAATGCTTTGTCTGTTAATGGGTGTGTTCAAGGAGAAAATTCTTCGGACTCCATGAAGGTGCCCATATAATAATAATAATAATTTATTAGCATTAAAACTCTAACCTCACTCATTCATCCCATGCACTAAGTTTATTTAAATCTGTCTTGAGGATAGTTAACATCAGCATCACTCCTTATAATTCATTCCAACTTTGCATCATCAGCAAACAATTGAATATCCCCCTATCATTCAGCATGAATATCATCACCAAATAAATTAAATAACAGGAGCCTAAGAATAAAACCCTGCTACTGGTTCTGTTCCTTTTTGGCACACTGTCTGTCATACACAACAAAGAAAATCTCCTCCCTCTGCCAATGTATTATCCATCCTTGTGTTTCTCAGCTTGTACACCAACTTATCATGTGGTGGTTCTATCAAATAATAATGCCTTTTCAAAGTTTTGGAATATCACTGTTTATGCATGTGACTTATCCAACACATTTGTCACTTTATCATAAAATGTAAGTTGCTAAAGCAAGAACTATCCTTCACAAATTATTATTGTTGTTGTTGTTATTAATATTACAGGGATTTCTATAGAATCCATAGACTCATAATGGAGGAACATTAACACACTTCACTATACCGATAGTCACAAAAAATACCTATTATACTTTGCTTTGAAATCATTTGCTGATAAAGTCACAACTAAGTCTGGCAACCCATTCCACTGATTCACCTCTCTCTAAGAAAAGAAATTTAGTCCTCACACTAGGCTTGCCAGATGTCCCGTATTTTACGTTGAATTTTGCTGTCCCATATTGTACTTGCAGGGACAGCCTAATGTCCCGTATTTTAATGAAAAGATAAAATTATAAATATTATGATAAGCAATTATAATTTTCAATATTCTTTTCAAATAATCCAAATAAAAATTGATTTGTAAGCCATAAAAAGTTGACAATTCGAGGAAATTAATTTTGTTTACAATTTATGGTGGCGACATCTACCATTGGTCGCTTTTTATTTAGTATAAGCATTTTATTTATAATTCTGTACAGATACAGGGTGTTCGGGATAAATTTGACAGTTTCGTAAGGAAAAAGAAAATCTTCTTTGTATCTATTAAATTTAATGAATTGACAAAAAAACATTACAGGCAGAGTTAATTACAATACTATCAACAAGATTTACTCAAAATAACCACCATTAGCATCGATCACAGCTTCAATTCTGCTTCGGAACCTCGAACAAGCTGATGCTACAGTCTCCCTGGGAAGGGCCGCAAAAACTGTTTTAATTTTATCCATTAACTGGGCTTTTGTATTACTGGAAGTGCGATTGGTGTCTTTTTCAACTGCACCCCATACAAAATAATCCATGGGGTTAGGGTCTGGGGAGTTTGGAGGCCAAACATTTGGACTGGTGAAGTCGTAGAAATTTTCAGACAACCATTTTTGACTTTTCCCAGAGGTGTGGCAAGGGGCCGAATCCTGCTGCCATACATACGGCCTACCATTGGCTACCCTTGTTATCCAGGGCTTGACTACAGTTAGCAACTCCACGAACAAAGCCCGAATTCCAATGCCAGGGTTCTTCAACACCTGTTCCTGCAGATTTGCGAGGAATTCTGCTGTACGAACGCAATCAGATCGTCTGCTAGGGATCTTTCTTCTTGCTACATCCTCGTAGTCACCATTGCAAGTCTCTAGTTCATGCCTGATTGTTTTTACTGTATTCAGGGAGCATTGGGCAGCAGTCATAATATCCTTATTTTGATGGCGGGCACGAATCATCATGATACAAGTTATTCTCTTCCATGATTCAGGTGGGTTCCAGCTATCCATCCTTTCTGACATCTTGTATATGAATGAAGAAGGGTCCAAACTTTTAAATGAAGAGAAGTGTGTGTTAATACATGTAACTTACGGAAAAATATAATTAATTATAAATATGTCAAATTTATCCCGAACACCCTGTATATTGCATTTGCTTATTTTCAAGCAGTTCTTATTTAAACATTGTTCAGTGCGGTATTGGTACAGTATGTGGATGCTATTTCAAATAATTATTATAAAATAATATCTCGCTTTTTTGAATGTGTGATATTTGGTTAATACATAAAATATATAATTATTATTATTATTATTAAACAAGACCTCATGGAGTCTAAGACTCATCTAGGAGGTCCTTTTATCTCACACACATCTCATCATACCGGGTCTTAAACACATTCAAACTCCTTGCAGACACCACACTCTCAGGCAAGGCATTCCAATCATTCACAACTCTGCACGAAAAAAACCTGCCTCTCACTCCCCTACTCACACCCTCTTTATACAGTTTCCAGGGATGACCTCTGGTTCTAATTAAAGGTAAATTAATTTTTGTTTCTTTCATTAAGCCCTTAACAATGCCAAAATTAAAGGATGTGATAACAGTGGAAGCAATTTTACAGTGTTGGAAGTTTATTTTGCACTTGGTTAGACTATAATAAATTTAGTTTAATCCTTTATCCAAGTGTAAGCAAACAAAGTTTGCGCCTGAAAATATCTTCTGGACTGAGGTAAGGTGGTACATTCCTTGGCAACTTGTAGCAAAGGTGGACCAAGTTCTCATCACTCTTTGTCTCAGTATCTCCTATAATGCAAAGCACATCTCCTTGCGGACATGTATACTGCTATGGATTAAGGGAAGGGCCACTACCAAGACCGGTTTCGACCTTTATTGAGGTCTCGTCAGTGGGAGGCAAATCCAGAGTGGCGATACTAAGGCAGAAGCGATGGAGAGGTCATGTTTACCTATACGAGTTGCCAACTGGTGTACCACCTTATTATTAAATTACTCTGGATTTAGAGAAAGATGTTGGAAGTTTATTTTGCACTTGGTTAGACTATAATAAATTTAGTTTAATCCTTTATCCAAGTGTAAGCAAACAAAGTTTGCGCCTGAAAATATCTTCAGGACTGAGGTAAGGTGGTACATCCCTTGGCAACTCGTAGCAAATGACCTCTCCATTGCTTCTGCTTTAGTATTACCACTCTGGGTCTGCCTCCTACTGATGAGACCTCAAAACCGCCCTTCCCTTAATGCATAGCAGTATACATGTCCGAAAGGTGATGTGCTTTGCATTATAGGAGATACTGAGACAAGGAGTGATGAGAGCTTGGTCCACCTTTGCTACGAGTTGCCAAGGGATGTACCACCTTACCTCAGTCCTGAAGATATTTTCAGGTGCAAACTTTGTTTGCTTACACTTGGATAAAGGATTAAACTAAATTTATTATAATTTTACAGTGTTCACTTAACATCAATATCTCTTATGAAGATTTCTATAAACTTGTAACAGACGATCCAGTTTTGTTAGAGAATGCTAAAACTAGTACTAAGTATAAGCCCTGAACAGCATCTAATTATTATAATGTTCCTGCATTATGTCATTTAATAAAATTGTTTTAAGGGTCAGAGTTGGCTTTTTTTTATTTATTTATTTTTTTAACACCCATGTCCCGTATTTGGTTTTCCAAAATCTGACAACCCTAGCCTCACACTCACACTAGCTACACCCATCCAGGGGTCATTTCTGGTTTCCCATCCTCCCCACACTAGTCATTATAATGAAAGATTTCATTTGCATCAATCCTATAAACCCCCCCCCCCCCTTTTTTTTTTATCCTATCAACCAGTTCTGTAAACAGTCTGTCTTCACCAGAAGAATCCATATACTTATCCACTATCTTAGTCACTCACCTTTGGATCCTTTCCACTGCTCCCTCATATCCAAAAACATAGGTGACTAAAGTATTATAAAGAGGTATAATAGCCTCCTTATTTCTGCTTGTCAGTGTGATCCTCAATAACCATATAAAATGTGAGTTATTTTACCAATTTTTATAATATGCCCTCTGAACTTTAACTCACAGTCCACCCACCAGCATTACCATATCCCCAGTCTCATTAATTTTCTTCAGCCCAATTCCATAAGTATATAATATACAGCTGGTAATTTTTCCATTCCAAAATGCATAATATTACACTTTGATACTTTAAACCTATAGCCATTCTCCTTTACCCATATTGTCAATCTATTTATATCATCCTGTAAGACTTTTATATTACCTTTATTAACACTTACTCTACCCAGTTTGCATCATCAGCAAACAACTGAATATTTCCCCTCAGACCATTTTATTTATTATTAATGTACAAATTAAATGGCAGTGACATGAATACAGAACCTTGCAGCACACACTGCTGGTCACATGCCTTCTCCTGTACACTGTAAACTACTCAAATGTCTGTCCATCAGCCACCCTCCTATCCACATGACCAGCTTCATATTCATATGCATTTATTCCAGTTTATCTAAGAGAATTTTCCGCAGTATCATGTCAAATGTCTTTGCAAAGTTCAGCAATCCCCTTCTTCCAAGTCATTTGTCACTTTATTATAAAAGGTGAGTAAAGTTACCAAAGCATCACCTACATTGTCTTCACAGCTCCCTCCCCTCTCTCAAGTAGTATCCTATTCATTTCCACTCTATTCCTGAATTTTGCCCTCAACCAACTTCTCCTATAACTTGACCATCACTCCTAAGATGCTAACTGATCTATAATTTTCTACCACTGTTTTGAAGCCTCCTTTATGTAAGAGGAACTATTTTCTTCTCTTTCCACTCCCTTGGAACCTTACCAGAGCTGGGACTTAAAAAAAAAAAAAGTAAACAATCTGTTCAAAGGCAACGTCAAAGCAAGAACAAAAATGAAGCATTTAATACTAAACATTTATATTTCATAATGAGTATTTCACCACATCAGTGAAGTTAATACAACAAATGGACAATTACATGAAGCAAAAATAACAATCATCAGCAAGCGCACTCTTTTCATTGCTTTGACCAGTAATATGATATTATCAGGAATGATTTAAGCACAGACAATGTAGTATATATATATATATATATATGTGTGTGTGTAATTAATTTTTTAACTGGGGATACTGTATATTAGCTTACCAAGTAATTTTATAAGCTTGGTTATTTAACTCCTAATCCCAAGTAAGTAAACAGTTAAGTTTGCACCTGAAAACATAGTTCAAGTCTAAAGATGGTAGAACACCAGAGCAACTCATTGTAAAGGTGGGTAAAACTCTGATCACTATTCTTTGTATTTCCCATAATGTAAAGCACATCTCACTAAGAGATGTATACTGCAATAAAATTAATTACATCTATATCTCCTCCAGAGATTCTTATTAAAAATAAAAACACCTTGTAGCAACTTGTATAGGTAAAGTTGATAAGGCTCTGTATTACTAAAACCTTGGTATTTAGGGTCTAGCTACTCACTGAGGAGACCTCAAAAAAGGTTGAAAACAGTCTGGGTAGTGACCCCACTCATAATGTATTGCAGTATACATCTCTTAGTGAGATGTGCTTTACATTATGGGAAATACTAAGAATAGTGATCAGAGCTTTACCCACCTTTACAATGAGTTGCCCTGGTGTTGTACCATCTTTAGACTTGAACTATGTTTCAGGCACAAACTTAACGATTTGCTTACTTGGGATTAGGAGTTAAATAACCAAGCTTATAAAATTATTTGGTAACCCTAATAATAATAATTTTGTGAGTTCAACATATCTCATCATTGACCTGTAGAGTAAGATAGGCTGAGATTCAGCAGATAGTAGGAGAGGAAATAAAGATAGCGTGCATAGTAGTAGAGTAGATGAATGAGGCCTCAGCTGACCTGTTTTAGCTGTTGACCCCCCAGGGGTGCTTCTAAAACGGTCGTTGATTTTTCACTTTTGAAAAGGAAAAAAAAAGGAGAGACTATGCAAATGTAACAAGTGTAAATATATCTAAAGATTATGTGGAAGACAGTTCTATAGAGGAATGAGTTTGCCGAGCAAACCCAGAACAGTATAACCAGGAAAAGAAGGAAGGATCAGCTAGACTTGCATCACTTGCAGGCACAAACTTGACTTGTTTGTCTGTTTGCTTACTTGGGAAATGGAGTAAAACCAGGTTTAAAATTGCTTGGTATTTTTAACATATATATATATATATATACACACACACACACACACACACACACACACACACACACACACACACACACACACACACACACACACATGATATAATTGATTTACTCAGCTGAGAGACATTTTTGAAACAGATTAAATGACTATAAGCCAAGAGATAAAAAAAAAAAAAGGAAACACTATTTTAATTTAAATAAACTGCACAACTAGTTTCATCTTCCTAGAAGACTTCTTCAGGTCCATAACATGAGGGAACTACCAAGAAACATTGTGAGTGAAAATCTATGCTTTAAAGCGTTAACGTATCAACGTTTACCGCTGCTCTGTGTATCTCTTCATTGTTGGGTGCACACATACATTCGAGGTCATCTTGTGAATGCCAAAGTTAGATAGCAGTGCAATGACAGACTGAGAGATTATAGCTGAGGTTAGTGTTGAGATGTACTGGATGGAGGACGATTTCTTTAGATTCTACAATTCTTTTGAGTTCATCATAGCATTAAAAGATATTTTCCGAATGTCCCATATGACTGGATGAATGATGGAATTTTCATCGTTAACATCAGCACAATTCAGGACATGGTTTGACAGAGCACTTGCCATATGTGATGTCTCTTTTATGTTTCTCTATATGTAATTTGATGGATTTTTCGGTCTGGCCAAAATAAGGCATGTTGCAGTTGCGCCAAATACGGTAAATGGCAGGATATTTCAGGTTGTTATGTTTTTGCTTGGGCGCAAGGAACGGAGTTTAAGTAGGGGAGTGAAAAAAGTTTGGTTGTTATATTTTTTTTAGAACTTTGGCTAATTTTGGTGAAATGGAACTGATATATGGTAGGGATATGTAGCCTTTTTCACTACTTCTATCTTCAATATGGCAAGAAGGTGAATTGAATAGTAGCTTATTAACTGTCTCTGTTTTGAATAACTATTTTGCTGAAAGATTGTAAGAATAAACTAAAGTTCTTTATTAATATCTTCTTGTACAGAGAGGAGAGAGCAAGCATATTTGCCTAGTGTAGAAATAATGCCAAGTTTTTGAGGCAGATAGTGATGGGACTGTACGTGGAGATATCCATTGGTGTGAGTGGGTTTCCTGTAAATAGAGATTTTTAATTTCTCAGATACACTAGTGAGTTTGACATCTAGGAATGGAAGAGAACCGTCAATCTCTAATTCTTCAGTAAACTGGATTTTTGGGTGTTGACTGTTAAGATGGTCTAGGAAATTCTTCAAAGACTCACTTCCATGACTCCAGATTAGGAAGATGTCAGGGGCGAATTTTCCATGCTTGCTGTGTAGGCTCATTACTTGAGAAAGAAGTAATATTTATTTGTTAATAAATGCATGCATTTATAGCATTCCATTTAGGCTTTTATTTTTGTAGACAGACATCTTAAGCTTGTGTGACAATAATTGAGCATTGCTTTGTGTATCAAAGGCCAATGCTTGCTCGTCTAGTCAAAGCTACCTTGGCTTGCTCAGTTGTCAGAGCTTCCAGGTCCTCACTAGAGCACTGTGATTTCATGCACATATAACCATTTCTGCTCCCTTCATGTCATCTTAAACACAGGCCATACGCAGTCAAAGTAGCTCTAGCCAGTGAGCTTCAGCCAGCCTTTATAAGTGTGCGTGTTGCTTGGGAAAATTAAGTTACAACCAACTTTTTATGACGATGTTATTGACCAGTTCATAAAGAAGAACTGTAGGGTAGAATTTGTATTCAAGTAGCTAAATTGAAAAGCTAATTTAGCTAAATTGCTAAATTAGCTACTTGAATTTGTATTCAAGTAGCTAATTTGAAAATAAATTTACAAATGATGTAAATTTATTTTACATCATTTGTAAAATAAATGTTGTATTTGTATGATTAAATGTACATAAATTTCTAAATATATAGTTTTAAATGGACAGTAATTCATTATTCCGCTAATCAGACTTCAGTCACACCTCTCACTCCCTGAATTATAACAAGAGCAAGCGTGAATTTCAAGACCAGCATTCGCCCCTGGAAGATGTCATCTGTATATCTCCTCCACAATCTAGGTTTCAATGGGAATGAAGAGATAGCTTTTTTCTTCAAAAGATTCTAAATATAAATTCACCAGTATGGGGTATAAAGGAATGCCCATGGCTAAACCAAACTTCTAAATAGTGTGAATAATCTGTTTAAAATGGAAATAACCAAAATTAACACAATGGGTTAATAAAGACATCACTTTTTGTTCTTTAAAACGTGTTTATAAGTTGAATGTTCATAAGCTGAATTAATTTAATTCATAAAGATATATTTTTAACTTCATCAATTTATTAGTGAACTTTGGGCATTGTAAACTGTTCATAAGTGTGGGGTTCTGTGTTTATTAAATGAATTGGTGCCAGTTTATCAGCCCATATAGTATTTGCAAGTATGAATTGTTCATATCATGAAAGTTCATAAGTAGAGATTTGCATGTAACTATCTTTAAGTAATTTTCTTAGCAAATTGCCATTTTATTAAGGGACTTGGTCATTGCACTGAATTTTTGGTGAGACAGTGCTGATAAATATTTTCATTGTTGAATTTGTACAATTCTGTATTTAAAGTTCTAATATGAATTATTCATTCATCAGATTTTTGCCCCATTTATTTAATTAAATTTGAACATTTAGCTAACGTTTAGCAATTAATTGATTGATTGTATATCAGATTTTTTTAATTGACTATATATTGTACTTTCATAAATTTGCTATAATTAATAATAACAGCATTAGCAATATTTCTTTTGTTGCTCCTCTGGGTCTAGCGATTAAAGTTTGAGTTATTTGAAGCATCTTTTGTTTTGCAGGTGGAAGTTGCACGTGAAGAAGGATGCGAGTTTATGCCATTTTTATCTCCACACAGTGTGATTGTAGAAAATGATCACATTGTTGCCATGGAGTTTTATCGCAATGAACAGAATACTGATGGTCAATGGGAGGAATGCACTGATCAGCCAGTTCGACTCAAAGCAAATTTTGTAATATCTGCCTTTGGATCAAGATTTTTTGATGAAGAAGGTAAGTATTTTTTATGCAACATTTTCTATATATATATATATATATATATATAAGTGTATACTGTCAAAAGTAAGAGTATATATGGGAATAAACTAACTCTCTGATTGACTTTACTAGTGTGCAGTTAAATTTTTATTCTTGATAAAGGCAAGAATAAAAATATGCACCAACAATATGGTGGTACTTTGCAAGAAGTTTTATGCAAGAATGTTGCCAGTTTAGGTAAGTTTTATTGACTAATTAGCTATGGATTTTGATTTGTTTGTGTATGAGAATTTCAGTAGAAGTTGTGAACTTTCAGAGTTTGTAGTGTATGTGTGTGTGTGGGGGGGGGGGGGGGCTTATTTGTTTCCATTTTTTTTTATAAAATCTTTAAACTTAGATCGAGGTATACGAGGATGGGCATTGAAATCAAAAAGTGGAAGCTTTGTCTATGCATGTGTTAAATTTTGAAATGTAGTATACTTCATTTGTGAAATATGAGGTGTACTACATGTATTTGTTGTATTATGTGCATAAGTTATGGATTTAAGTTATGCATAAGTTGTGATTATCTGTGAAAATTCTAGTGGCAGTAGATGGCGTTGGTGTTAGATGATGAAGATTGGTGGAGTAGTGAGACGAAAAGGTGTAGAGTAGGTGCCCTCCCTCGATGAGTCTTTGGACTCCCTGGAGGTGTGATGAAATAATAATAATAATAATAATATTTTTAAGGTAGATTTAAGGAGAGTGTATGTGCAGAGAGCCTTCAATGTAGAGTTAATGGGTGGTGATGTTTTAGTGAAGGTGAGAGTAGCAAGAATGCAACAAGAAGAACAAATGATTGCCTGAAAGTGAAGAGAGATACTTCAAAAGATCAGCCAAGTTAATGATAAGAAAGTTATGAAAGAGCAGTGAGTGAATGATAAGAAAATTATGAAAAAAAAAGTGGGTGAGTGATCTAGTGAACAAAGCAATCAATGGTTGGAATGACATAAGGGTAGCAAAAGTCAAGAATATATACAAATGTGGTAAATGATATAGCACAGAGTAGGAAGACAGAGGAAGATGTGAAAGACAGTGGAAGGATAGAAGAATGAAGAAAAAATGGCAAAGATGCTAGTATAAAAAATTTAGTTTAATCCTTTATCCAAGTGTGTGTAAACAAAGTTTGCACCTGTAAGTATCTTCAGGACTGGGATAAAGCGGTACAACACTGGGCAACTCCTTGCAAAGGTGGAGCAAGCTACCAACACTCCTATCTCAGTATCTCCTATAATGCAAAACACATTATACATATCCGCAAGGAGATGTGTTTTGCATTATAGGAGATACTGAGATAGGAATGTTGGTAGCTTGCTCCACCTTTGCAAGGAGTTGCCCGGTGTTGTACCACTTCACCCCAGTCCTGAAGATACGTTCAGGCGCAAACTTTGTTTGCACACACTTGGATAAAGGATTACACTAAATTTATTATAATCTGACCAAGTGAAAAATAAAATTTCAAAATGCTAGTATAAAAGATATAAACATGAGTAGGAGGATATTATAAAAGAACTACTAAACCTGAGGAACAAAATGAAACGTGCAGAGTGAGATAAGATAATTACAGAAGCAACTGGTGGTTGGAGGTGTACAAAGGAAGGTGCCAATGGTAGATGAGTCAAGGATAAATGACAGCAGTGGGATGGCAGAAAGTAGCGTAGTGCTGTATGGGACTCTGTGGTGAAAGATCTGAAAATGGAGAAGGTGTTTGAAAGTATGTCAGAGAAGAGTAGCAGTAGGGACTGAGGATGTGGAGAAGAGAGGAAATGATTTGTGAGGAAGTGAATGAAGTAACATGGGATTTGCAAGTGTTGCTAGAAACAGTGAAGTGGAAGAGTGTCGGAGGGAGAATTGTGAGTGTGTTGCCAATGTATGATAATAGAGAGTTGAGGAGAAGAGCAATGATTATGAATGGTATGATAACTTGGGTGTGTGAATGTATGGGATAAATTTCAAGGTAAGAGACTGCTGTTTGCTGTAAATGGTATGCATTTGAGTGAGAGCATGTGAAGCTGGGCAGATTGTTGATGAGAGGAGGAGAGTGTAAAATACTAGTACTGGTGTGAGATGAAGGCTGAAGGAAGGCCAAATAGGGATGAGGAGATGGCCTGAATGGAGCAACAAAGGAAAACTTGAATGAAGGAATTGTGAGAAAGAGGAAAAGACAACTAGAGGAAGCTACTGTATTTAAACACCAATGCAAGGAGTATTAACAATAAGGGTGCTGAATGTGTGGCCTTGTTATTAGTCAGTCTACAAATCACTGGTGTTAATGAGGCAGAAAACATAAAAGAGGTGGGATATTACTGATGATTTAAGAATAGTTGTGCCCTCTCCATTTTGGAACTTGAAGAAAGCAGTAATGAAAATGGCTTTGAGATTGTTTGAAGTAAAGTTGAGGTAAGTACAAATTTTAGATATTTAGTGGTGTGTTGCTTCAGGCTAGGAAATACAGAGGAGGTGATTCTGAAGTGTTCATACAGATGAGATTAGTAAGTGATAACTATGGAAGCATTGGCTGGAAGCAGGAAATAACATGTGAACACAATGAATAAGGGGAATGAATTTCTTGAGCTATTTAGAGAACTATCTTATGCAGCATGTAATTGAAGCAACACGTGGGAAACAAGTGTTGAATTTAATAATATTGTCTCATATAGTGATAACAGAAATGCCACCACATTGCCACCAGTTTTGAGGAGAGTGATCATGGGGTTTTGGCATGAGGAATGGCCAGTACAAACTTCATGGGATAAGAGATGTGTGAAATTACAAAAACAGATGGACTATAATGAATTAAGGAAACATGTTGGTGATTTGCTGTGACTTCATCAGAGAGAAATATGCTGTGCCTGGGACTTAGTCTAAACAGTTACTTATGGCAATGTCAAAGGAGGAGCATTGTTGAATAACAATAATGAGGAGAACAGAAGACTGACAGTTCAAGAATGGGAAGTGTATAGAATATTTAGTAACCTTGTGGTGAATAAGGCTGTGGGACTGGATGGGCTATTACCATGTATGCTATGTATTCCTAAAGTTAGATGGATAAATAAAGTAGGAGTGAAATGGATGAATCGTGGAATTCTGCATGAGCTTCTGAGAAAGAGGGCATTATGGAAGACATATAAAGAACAGAGTACTCTCATGAACATGGAGAGTATAAGTTGCAGGCTAGGAAAGTGTAGAGAGGAAAGAGATATGATATACTCACTGAACATTTCCATTATATCTTTAGCATATGAAAGAATATGGAAGGTCAACTTCAGTTACTGGAGATGGAACATATGTCACATCTGCTGAAGATATAATGGAAATGTTCAGTGAGTATTCTCTTGATGCATATCATTTGGAGGAGGGAGTAAGGAGCATTGTTGAATAACAATAACAAGGAAAACAGAAGACTGACAGTTCAAGAATGGGAAGTGTTTAGAATATTTAGTAACCTTGAGGTTAATAAGGCTGTGGGACTGGATGGGCTATCACCATGTATGCTATTGAAAAGTGCAAAGGAGCTGATAGTGCCCTTGACTCGGTTGTTCAACAGAATCTGGCAACAGGAACACTCATCATTGTCCTCGGTGTAAATAGGAGAAATAGTGCCACTGCATAAGGGAGAATCCAAGTCAGTAGTGTCAAATTATAGGCTAGTTCTTGTTACATTAAGAATACTTTCTGATGAAACTCTGATGAATAATTTTTGATAGACTGCCACATGAGAAGCTCTTAAATAAATTGAAACAGATGGGATTGGATAACAGACTTCTGTGTGATCAGTGACTAGCTGTCGGATAGGTATCAGAAAGTTGTATATGGGCATGCAGTATCTTGAAAGAGAAAGGTCATCAGTGGTATGCTGCAGGGGTCAGTTTTGGGGCCACTGTTGTTCAATTTGTATATTAATGATAGTGGGTCAGGTTTAACTATTGATATCCAGCTATTTGCAGGTGATGCAAAACTGGGGAGAGCAATGCACAGTCAGGCTGATGTTAATGCCTTACAAGAGGACTTGAATAGATTGCATGAATGGGCAGGTAAGTGGAACTATCAGTTCAATGTTGCCAAGTGTAAGGTTTAAGATTTGGTAAGCAATGATAGGATGCAAAGTATACGCTTGGTAGGTAAACTTTAACAGAAATAGAGGAGATGAGAGATCTAGGAGTGATGGTGGACAAGGACCTGAAATTCAGGGACCACATTGCGCAAGTTGTGAAAACATCACATCGAATAATGGCAATGATGCAGAGAACCCTGACATGCAGAAATAGAGAGGTTATAATTCCATTGTATAAGGCCTTGATCAGGCCTCATGCGGATTATTGTTCAAAGATTTGGTTTCCGGGTTTTCATGATGACGAGGATATGTTGGAAAGGGTACAGAGAAGATTCACAAAGGTAGTCAGTGGTCTTTGGAATATGGAGTATGAGGACAGATTGAGAGAATATAGGTTGCTGAGCCTCGTGGATAGGAGGAAGAGGGAGGGGGGGGATATGATTGAGACATATAAGCTGGTCAGAGGTTGTTATCAGGTAGACATGGAAGAGCTTTTTTATAGAATGGGAGAGGAGTGGAACAAGAGGCATTGCTGGAAACTGTATAAGGAGGATGTGAGCAAAGGAGTGAGAAGCAGGTTCTTTGCATGGAGGGTGGTTGGTGAGTGGAATGCATTGCCTGAGTGTGTTGTGGATGTGGACATATTGAATCAGTTTAAGACGTGGTTGGATGAGCATTGTATGCATTAGTGAGTACCTCCCACAATGAGTCTCTGACTCCATGGAGGTCAAATGGTAATAATAATAATAAACTTGCTGACTACTAGATATGTGAAATCTGGTTTATCTAAAAAAATTGATTATTTATTTAATAAGTTCTGATTTCATTTTATGTGACTCCCATCCATGAAAATGTTCACATACCTACAGGGTGTTCGGGATAAATTTGACAGTTTCGTAAGGAAAAAGAAAATCTTCTTTGTATCTATTAAATTTAATGAATTGACAAAAAAACATTACAGGCAGAGTTAATTACAATACTATCAACAAGATTTACTCAAAATAACCACCATTAGCATCGATCACAGCTTCAATTCTGCTTCGGAACCTCGAACAAGCTGATGCTACAGTCTCCCTGGGAAGGGCCGCAAAAACTGTTTTAATTTTATCCATTAACTGGGGCTTTTGTATTACTGGAAGTGCGATTGGTGTCTTTTTCAACTGCGCCCCATACAAAATAATCCATGGGGTTAAGGTCTGGTGAGTTTGGAGGCCAAACATTTGGACTGGTGAAGTCGTAGAAATTTTCAGACAACCATTTTTGACTTTTCCCAGAGGTGTGGCAAGGGGCCGAATCCTGCTGCCATACATACGGCCTACCATTGGCTACCCTTGTTATCCAGGGCTTGACTACAGTTAGCAACTCCACGAACAAAGCCCGAATTCCAATGCCAGGGTTCTTCAACACCTGTTCCTGCAGATTTGCGAGGAATTCTGCTGTACGAACGCAATCAGATCGTCTGCTAGGGATCTTTCTTCTTGCTACATCCTCGTAGTCACCATTGCAAGTCTCTAGTTCATGCCTGATTGTTTTTACTGTATTCAGGGAGCATTGGGCAGCAGTCGTAATATCCTTATTTTGATGGCGGGCACGAATCATCATGATACAAGTTATTCTCTTCCATGATTCAGGTGGGTTCCAGCTATCCATCCTTTCTGACATCTTGTATATGAATGAAGAAGGGTCCAAACTTTTAAATGAAGAGAAGTGTGTGTTAATACATGTAACTTACGGAAAAATATAATTAATTATAAATATGTCAAATTTATCCCGAACACCCTGTATAGTATACAAATACCAATGGTGGGGTAAGTTATATTTTTATTATTATTTATTTTTTTTTTTTACATATTTCAGAAACCCTGTTCTAGAGACCAAACTACTTCAGGTTTTCAATAAGCAAGTCTTACACTGAGGAATGCAATTCATCTCCTACCTAAAAAAAAAAAAAAAAAAAAAAGACATTCACAAACATCTACACCAACTAGGTCTCCAGAATTTGTTTATAGTAATAAAATAAAACTATCTCTAATGTCTGCAATAGCACTTGCAAATGTGAAGAGTGTGAATGAATTTAAAGTTCATTCACACTCATGAGAGATATGTTGCTGGTTGAATGAGATTTCCTGTGATGAGTGTTGACATTCACCAGACATTCCAGATGTTCAACAAGCATAAACATCTGGAAGTATGGGGAATAAAAACAACACTCAGTTTGAGGAATGAAAACAACTGGAAATGTCTATAAACCCAAGAGAGAAAGAACAAACGCTTGTTTGGTATTAGAAATTTTATGAATCTCTCTCTCTCTCTCTTTCCTCAGGATATATTAAAACAATTAGCTGCGTTTTGCAAGCAAGCATAGTTGGCTGAGTGAATACACTAGCACACCTGCTCCTCAGTCAATAGGCTGCAGGTTTGAATACCACTGTAAGCATCAATGTTTATGAATGTTTTTAGATAGGAGATAAATTTCTGTTACACTGACCAGTGTAAAACCACTGGACCACTTACTGGAGTTCTGAAATGGCTTAAAAGCACTCCACTTTGGTATCTGGAAGAGGGCTTCTGGATTAACCCTCCTACCGACCGAGGTGGATGAAATAGCCAGACCATCCCAGAATTTTTCATGAATCAAAACTTCATCGGTATTCTATCTTTTATCAAGTATTTACCCTCCTCCACCATTAATCCCTTAATGGCGATTTTAGAGCCATTAGCAGATTAACTGTGGTGTAGCAACTTTTGTGTCACCTCACTTTGCATGTACTGTGTTACTTGGAATTTCTTTTACTCTAATAGGATATTGATCGTTTTTTTTTTTTTTCTGCACAATTTATTTATTGTGTCTCTTTCCAAAAATAGAAGTTTCACATCTGCCAAAATAAATAATCAATCCTGAAATGACTACATATCGGCCTTTGCAATGAATATATTTTAGTAATAGTAAATTTCCTTCGCTTTACCGACAATATAGATTCTTTTTGCAAATTTTCAAATGTTTGCTTGCATTTAAAATATTTTGTCAAATATTTATATTTTTAAATAACATTTAGTGCAATAAATATGGCATTTTGTTTTCTTTCTTTGCAAAATACCTTTATATGGATCATCACATTAAAATTTTAGGAACAGTTTTTTTTTTTTTTATGAACAACAAATGATTATAAACTGCATTACTCGGTTTCCGATATTGTGTGTTTTTAGTATCAAAAATTTATATTCAATGGTATTTTATTAGAGACTCTTCGCCTTCTTCTTTTGCTTAAAATGGGAAAAAAAAAAAATTGCATTTTTTTTTAGGATGCACATTACTATAATATTCAGTGCTTAACCACTGTAGATATGTTGAAAATATAATAGGAAGGATATCCTATATGGAATGATTCAAAATTTATGCTCATTTTTAGGATTTTTTACTGGAACTCAGTTACATAACTACTTTAAATTTCAGTTTACCGTTTTATCACAAAAGAAATAAAGCAATAATATTGTTGTATATTGGAAGCTTCTAATTCTGTACTCTTTCTTTGCATCTGAAATCAGCTGGTCAGCAGTCTGCTGAAATTATTCTAAGATTTAAAAATATTATGCTATATTGTCAATACGTAAAACTGTATACCGCACAAAAGAAAGTCCAGTTGTGTTATTTTTGTTTCTTTCTTTTTAAAAAAAAAAATAAATAAATAAATAAATATTATTACTTCTATTGCTGCTGGTTGTTATTTCTGAAATACATCTTAGAAATGCTGGACAATAATCCTCTTAGCTGGAGGGAAAAGCTAAAAGTCTTAGATTACTCTTTCGAGAAACACGAGAGAAAGTTTCCCAGAAGTCGCACTAAATTGCCTCAAGCAAGAATGTCTTGTTTTGTTTTCAGTTGTTCAGACATCCTAACACAGAAAAACTGACATTTCTTTTACAGGCTGATGATGATTTCTTTATTTATAGCGATCAGTTTCACTTTTATTATCAAAAAATTCTAAATTATTTGATACAATTATCTTAAAAAAAGATTTGAATTTTTTAAGAGAAAAGGCACATATCTGTTAAATAATGATTTATTTTTTGGTTGGGGGGGGGGGGTAGACGTGCAATCTGCAGGCAATTATTACAAATGTAAATCACTTTGGGAACATGCTCATGCAGTTTAGTGTAAAATAGTAGCAAAAGTTTAACTACTTCAATAATGTCACGTATCTAAACTAGAAGAAAATTCATTATATCAAATATGCTGATGTTAGAACTCTTGCATAAATAATTTTTCTGGCATGAATTCTCTATCAGCTATAATGTAATCAATTTACAGATTGTTGCACTCTTGTATTGACAAAAGAAATATGTGCAGTAATTTCTTCTTTCTACTACAAGAAAAAAAACAGATAATAACAGAAGAAAAATATGCAGTATTTTCTTTTTCTCTATATTATTTAAGAAAATTACAACGTACTAGGATATACATTAAAATAAATTTTAATATATTTCTATATTTCGGCAACGTCATGTTGCTATTTTCAAGAACTTAAGTACAAGACACGTGCACGTAGGCACAACAAAACAATAAGTGAGGAAGAAGTATGAAGCTGTTATTTCTCCTAAAGTCCTGATGGTGCCCTCTAGCGGGCAATGTTGGTATTCTTGGGCGATTGGGCTGAAGGTCTTCTGATGTAGGTTTCCCAAATTTGAGAAAGTCTCATGCAGCCAAATTTGTTGAGGTTTGGATCGTTGCTTAAGGCTGAAGCTGATTCTATGAAAAGCCTTTCATATCTGTATTTGCTACGGTGTATTATCCTGGCTTTCTTCCACCGTATTCTATGGCAGGTATCCAGCGCATGGTCAGCAAGGCCAGAGTGGCTGTATTGGTGAAACCGGATGTAGTCCTTGTGTTCTGAAATTCTGATATTTGCTGTCCTGCCTGTTTGGCCAAAGTAGGACAGCTTACAGCTGCAAGGGACCTGGTATACACCAGGTAGGTCTAGGGAGAGAGGTTGGTCTTTAGTTGAGCAGATAAGGGATGCCAATTTTTTATATGGTTTGTAACAAGAAGTTAAGTTATGTTTTTTTAGGATTTTTGTGATTTTTTCCGAGGTGCCTCGGATATAGGGTATGGTGATGGATTTAGAATAATCCTTGTTGTGAGGGGGAGGGGGGAGATTGTGGTTTACTGGTTTCAATATTTTTTGGATGTTTTTTTTGGGGGGGTAGCCATTGGCTGAGAAAGTGTTGAGAATGTGGTTTAGTTCTGTGGTTAGGGCACTGTCATTAGAGCAGATAAGTTTAGCCCTGTTGTGTAATGTCTTAATGACTCCATATTGTTGTGAAGGGGGGGGGGGGATTGTTGGTGAATGTATCTGCCTGTATGGGTGGGTTTTCTATATACTGAGAAAACCAAGGTTCCATCAGGCTGGCGGGTGACTAGTGTGTCTAAGAAAGGAATGCAGTTTTTTTTTCTTCTCCCAGGGTGAATTTGATTCTGAGGTGTTGGTTGTTTAAGTGTGTTAAGAAGGAGAGGAGTGCATCACAGCCATGTGGCCAAATAGCGAATACATCATCTACATAGCGAAGCCAAATGGTTGGTTTTTGTGGGGCAGAGGTTAAGGCTTTCTCTTAAAAAGTCTCTATATAAAAGTTCGCCAAGGGTGGGGAGAGTGGAGAACCCATGGTTGTCTCCTCTATTTGTTTGTAGAATTTTCCTTGCCAAACAAAATAGCCTGAGTTCATTGTGAACTGAAATAGGGCTGTGATATCGGGAGGAAATTTAGCTTAGATTAGCTCTAAGGATTCTTTGAGTAGGACATTTGTGAATAAGGAGGAGACATCAAAACTGACCATTATATCAGTGTATTTGAGTGTAAGGTTTTCTATGCTGGCTATGAAGTGGGCTGAGTTTTTATGTATGAAGGTGTGTTGCCAGTATAGTGTGTGAGAGAGCTTTGACCAAATGTTTAGTTAGTTTGTATGTGGGAGAATCAATGCCATCCACTATGGGACGTAATGGCACATTTTCCTTGTGAATTTTTTGGGAGTCCATAAATACGGGGGTGGGTGGGTATGGAGTTATATGGTTTTAATTTGTTGGTGATTTCCACAGGCCAAGAAGTGACCTTCTTAAGGAGCCTGTGGAGTTTTCTAATTTGTGAGTTGGTGGGATTGTACTCAATAGGGAGGTAAGTGGCCCATTCTAACAATAGAGATTTCATTAATAATCTTTTTGGTTCAGCAATACTGTGGCATTCCCTTTTTCAGCTTTGGTGATTATTATTTTCTTGTTTTTCTTTAATTCTAGTAGCGATTTAATTTCTTTACTGGGCATGTTGGTTATAGGTGGTTTAGCTTTGGTCAGAACACAAGCTACATCCAGTCTAATATCGTTGGCGACGTGGCTTGGAAGGTGTCAAATCCCGCGTTCAATCCGTATCATGATATCCTCAGCAGGTATTCTTCTGGGCGCAATGGCGAAGTTGTGGCCACGTGCGAGGGCATCGAGTGCTTCAGGTTTCACACTAAGTGACGACAGGTTAACTACCGTTTCAGTAGGAAGTTGTGGTTTCGAGATCGTGTCCTTTTTTAATTTTTCAAACTTTTTGATGTGTCGATCTCGTACTTTTTTAAATTCTTTCTACGGTGCAGTGCACGAGATGTCGTATAAAATCGACCAAATTTCGTGGGTTAAGGTGCTTGAAAGGTCATCTTCTAGTGCCTGTATAGCTGAGTTTGCTTCACTCAGGAAACGGCGAGTGGCGGTAATTTGTTCTCTGAGTAAGGCTTGGCTGGCAAGGGTGTAAATACGAAGTGCCTTTTGCGAAGAGAAACGGTGCTTGAATTTCACACAGTTAGGTAGGGATTACCTAGATAACGAGATCAGCACATCAAAAAGTTTGAAAAATTAAAAAAGGACGCGATCTCGAAACCACAACTTCCTACCGAAATGGTAGTTAACCTGTCGTCACTTAGTGTGAAACCTGAAGCACTCGATGCCCTCGCACGTGGCCACAACTTCGCCATTGCGCCCAGAAGAATACCTGCTGAGGATATCATGATACGGATTGAACGCGGGATTTGACACCTTCCAAGCCACGTCGCCAACGATATTAGACTGGATGTAGCTTGTGTTCTGACCAAAGCTAAACTACCTAAAAACCAACATGCCCAGTAAAGAAATTAAATCGCTACTAGAATTAAAGAAAAACAAGAAAATAATAATCACCAAAGCTGACAAAGGGAATGCCACAGTATTGCTGAACCAAAAAGATTACACAGGTAAGCTGAAATCTCTATTGTTAGATCAGGCCACTTACCTCCCTATCAAGTACAATCCCACCAACTCACAAATTAAAAACTCCACAGGCTCCTTAAGAAGGTCACTTCTTGGCCTGTGGAAATCACCAACAAATTAAAACCATATAACTCCATACCCCCCGTATTTATGGACTCCCAAAAATTCACAAGGAAAATGTGCTATTACGTCCCATAGTGGATGGCATTGATTCCCCCACATACAAACTAGCTAAACATTTGGCCAAAGCTCTCTCACACTATACTGGCAGCACACCTTCATACATAAAAAAAACTCAGCCCACTTCAAAGCCAGCATAGAAAACCCTAAACTCAAACACACTGACATAATGGTCAGTTTTGATGTCTCCTCCTTATTCACAAATGTCCCACTCAAAGAATCCTTAGAGCTAATCCAAGCTAAATTTCCTCCCGATATCACAGCCCTATTTCAGTTCACAATGAACTCAGGCTATTTTGTTTGGCAAGGAAAATTCTACAAACAAATAGAGGGGACAGCCATGGGTTCTCCACTCTTCCCACCCTTGGCCAACTTTTATACGGAGACTTTTGAAGAGAAAGCCTTAACTTCTGCCCCACAAAAACCATCTACATAGCGAAGCATTTGGCTTCGCTATGTAGATGATGTATTCGCTATTTGGCCACATGGCTGTGATGCACTCCTCTCCTTCTTAACACACTTAAACAACCAACATCCCTGAATCAAATTCACCCTGGAAGAAGAAAAAAAAACTGCATTCCTTTCTTAGACACACTTGTCACCTGCCAGCCTGATAGAACCTTGGTTTTCTCCGTATATAGAAAACCCACCCATACAGGCAGATACATTCACCAACAATCCCGCCCCCCCCCTTCACAACAATATGGAGTCATTAAGACATTACACAACAGGGCTAAACTTATCTGCTCTAATGACAGTGCCCTAACCACAGAACTAAACCACATTCTCAACACTTTCTCAGCCAATGGCTACCCCCCCCCCCAAAAAAAAAAACATCCAAAAAATATTGAAACCAGTAAATCACAACCTCCCCCTCACAACAAGGATTACTCTAAATCCATCACCTTACCCAATATCCGTGGCACCTCAGAAAAAATCACAAAAATCCTAAAAAACATAACTTAACTTCTTGTTACAAACCATATAAAAAATTGGCATCCCTTATCTGCTCAACTAAAGACTATCCTCTTTCCCCTAGACCTATCTGGGTGTATACCAGATAGCAATATATATATATATTGCTGACCATGTGCTGGATACCTGCCATAGAATACGGTGGAAGAAAGCCAGGATAATACACCGTAGCAAATACAGATATGAAAGGCTTTTCATAGAATCAGCTTCAGCCCTAAGCAACGATCCAAACCTTAACAAATTTGGCTGCATGAGACTTCCTCAAATTTGGGAAACCTACATCAAAGACCTTCAGCCCAATCGCCCAAGAATACCAACATTGCCCACTAGAGGGCACCATCAGGACTTTAGGAGAAATAACAGCTTCATACTTCCTCACTTATTGTTTTGTTGTGCCTACGTGCACGTGTCTTGTACTTAAGTTCTTGAAAATGGGAACGTGACGTTGCCAAAATATAGAAATATATTAAAATTTATTTTAATGTATATCCTAGTACGTTGTAATTTCCTTAAATAATATAGTGAAAATGCATAACCAACGTCTAAGCCTTTCCACAAGTATTTTCTTTTTCATTGGGTGAATTTACAATGTTCTCTCTTTATGTTTTGAAATGAAAGTGCAAATGATTATTTTCTTACCATTTTTGCCAATAGAAAATCTGCTATAATTATATGAGTGACATTTTACCGTTTTTCTCCCACAGGAGAAAAGAAATAATGTAATAATATTCTTCAATCTGTCGAGCTTTATTGTACTGGAAATATTTATTATCAAACTTTGCTGTTTTTTAATAAAAAAAATATTCGTGCTACTTTAAAAATTTCTAATCTGTGGCACACACTGATATGAAAATTTAATAGACAAAGTTTCGGCAAGCTGTATTCTTATTTACAAAAAAACAAACTTATAATAGGCATATTTGAAAAAAAGTTGTATTAGGCGAGATTGTGGTACACAGAATGTTTCAAAAATTAAGAAATAAAACATCTCAGAGAATGATTAACCTACTATTCAGAATTGTTTGGAATACAATTAAGGTATTATATATATATATATATATATATATATATATATATATACACACACACACACACACAGGAATCCCTTAATATATGCAGCTTTGATTAATGCGGTTTTGATTAGTGCAGCCCAAAAAGTTTGAAAATAAGCAAAGCTTTGACTTGGTCAATGAAACTGATCAGATCATTTGGTCCGAGTCGTGCTCCAATGTTAGTAACTCACTCTCTGCCTCAATCTCAGTGCTTCAATTTATCAGAGCAGAGCTTGGTGCGTACAGGTGTATATGTGTATGTATTAGATTGTACGCTTACGGCCTATCCGCATATCACGTAATTTTCAAATTATGTAAAGCATTACCCTTCATAATCATGGCCTCGAAAGAGAGTAATAAACGAAATCTTATTACTTTGGATACTAAAATTGACATTATTGAAAGGTTCGATAACGGAGAAAGCAAAGCAAACATCGGAAGAGTCTAGGCTTTGGTGAATCAACTGTACAAGCCATTTGTAGATCTAAATGTAGAGAGAAGCATGAACGTTAGTCACGGTTTAGATAAACAAATTGATTGTTATCGCAAAATCATTGAGGAAAAAAAAGCTACCACTGTTCAATTTACGTGTATGTTCAAGTGACATGTATTTATATATTTTATTTAAACATATTTATATAAATATGTATAAATAAAATATATAAATACATGTCACCTTAAAAAAATAAATGATGTTTAAATTTTTATATTTTGCAGAATTCATTATAATTATTCCCATTAATTCTTAACATTGAATAATGCGGTTTTGATATATGCAGTGTCCATCGAGGATTAATTAACTGCATATATCAAGGGATACATGTGTGTGTGTGTGTGTGTGTGTGTGTGTATATATATATATATATATAAATCTCCCACACAAAAAGTTTGGAACTTATATCACATCAATGCTGTGTGTAGTAGTGTGTTGGCAAGGGGAAAATGTTAACGTTATTATTTATATATTTTAATTAGTTTATTTTATTATTTATATTTTTCATTTTTTTTGTGAAATAATTTACTTGAAAGATGAAATGGAAACAGTACAATCAGTTATCTCTCTATCATGCAGCTGGAGGGGAGTGGGTGTAAAACTATCAAAGTCAAAATAAAGTTCAATTCTATTGTGAAAATATGAAATTTCACATTTGATGCATGCACATATACATATTTTGTATCAGAGAATATATGCAAAAGTATCGCTTACTTTAAAATTGGAGAAAAATATATAAACTAGCAGAAAATATATACATATCAATTTAAATAACAACTGTTTATTTCATTTTTGTAAAGACCGATTATACAGGGAAACCGACAAAGTGAAAGTGCAAAGAACAGTAGATTACGATATTTTGAAAATTCTTAATGATATGATATTTTGTTTCTATAAGATTAATCCAGAAGATATTTTTGAGAATAGGACTGGTGGTGGGAGGACTAGGGGCCGTACATGGAAGCTGGGCAAGAATGTGGTTAGCAGGGGTGTTAGAGCTAGGTTTTTTACTTGGAGAGTGGTGAATGAGTGGAATAAGCTGCCAGAGTCTGTTGTGGGTGCTATGACCGTGAATGAGTTCAAGGTGAGGTATGATAGATACTGTGTGAATGTCTAATAGTTGTTCTTGACATGATGTTAGGGCCTCCCTCGATGAGTCTGTCGACTCCTTGGAGTTGCCCGAAATAATAATAATAATTAATAATGATATGATAAAATTAGCACAAAAACATTAAACATTAGTTCTCCAAGGTAATGCAATATTTAAGTGAAGAAAGTATGTGAGGATTTATATTTTGTCCTGGAATTATAAACTGTACAATAAAAAGAGAAAATAAAAATAATTTCTATATTTTTAGCCTCTCTAATATAACTAACAGTCAAGTTGCCCAGCATAAAACAAGGAACTGCTTTCCTTGTTATAGAGAACTGAGATGCAGCTTCGCGAGATAATCTGTTTAAGTGTTCTCTACAGAGTGGAGGATTATCGCACCCTCTAAAGGACAGAACAATCAAATTGCACTTCTTATCCATGTTCTTTCAATAGGTGTATTAAATCATATCCAGATTTAGCTGGACGTATATATACGTCCTGGCCCATTGGAGAGTTAAGTAAAAATAATAATAATAAAAACAAATAAAAATATATATAAAAGAAAAGAAGAGCAATATGGAAGGCTGACATTAGTTGCAGAAGATGAAACAGGAGTTGAAGATATACTGGAAATGTTCAGTGAATATTTCCTTAGTGTATTTCATGTAGTAGTGCTAAGAGTGATGTTGAAAAGCAATAGGAAGGAAGGAGAGAAAACTGACAGTTCAAGAATGGGAAGTGTTTAGAATATTAAATAACCTTGATGTTATTAATAAGGCCGTGGAATAGGATGGGATATCACCACATATACTATGGAAATAGTTCAAAAGGGCTGGCACTGCCCTTGACTTGGTTGTTCAACAGAAGTCTGGCAATAGGAACAATCCCACAAGAGTGTAAAGAAGGGGAAAAACAGTGCCAATGCATAACGGAGCATCCAAGTCGATAGTGTCAAACTATAAGCTAGTGTGTATATCATATATAATGGTGAAGATGCAAGAAAGACTGATTAGAGACAGAATACAAACTTGTATTGATATAATTGGAAATCTTCTTAAATTATTATTATTTAAGAGGAGGTCATGCTTTAACAACTTGATTACATTTTATAATAGGGTATTAGATAGAAGATATGCTTATAGCCTGATTTATCTAGATTTTGCTAAAACATTTGATCCAGTGCCACATGATAAACCACTGTGGAAGTTGAGCAGGTTGGGAATGAATATTATTATTATTACTATTATTCAGACTCCATGGAGTCAAAAGACTCATCGCAGGAGGTAATTACTAGGAAACACAAAGTCTATCATACCACTCCTTAAACTCATTGACCGTTCTCACTCTCACCACTCTATCAGGCAATGCATTCCATGGTTCAGCCACTCTCCATACAAAGAAACCACTCCTCACCCTCTTGCTCACAGCCTCCTTTTGCAAATTCAACGGATGGCCCCTTGTCATTTCTCCTTCCCACTGTTCAACAAAGCGAAAGAACTCCCCAGTGTCAACCCTGTAACCAGCTCTAAACAGCTTAAAAGTCTCAATCATATCGCCTCTCCTTCTTCTATCTACCAAACTCTGCAGTCCACATTCCCTCAGCCGATCCTCATAACTAACATTGTACAGTCCTGAAACCATCTTTGTTATCTGCCTTTGTATCCTTTCCACAGTTAATTTATCCCATTCAAATCCTGGAGACCAAATCTGAGAACAATAGTCTAAGTGTGGTCCAATCAGAGTCTTATACAACGGAATGATAGCTGTTTTATCTCTGCATTCATTTTAAATCTCTTTCAGTTTTATCTCTGCAGGTCAGCGTCCTTCTCATTATTTCAGCAATCCTCTGTGTTACCTTCACTACCTTTTCAATATGTCACCTGAATTTCAGGTTTCTATCAATAATCAACCCCAGATCTCTTGTCTCCCTTACTTCCTCCAGTACAATTCCTCCAATAGAGTATGAAGTGTCCCATCGATGTGTCCCACACCTCAAGCCCTTACATTTTGATGCATTAAACCGATATCCCCCATTCATTTGCCTATCTGTCTAGTTCATTCAAATCCTCTTGCAGGGCTACCACATCTTCACTATTACTAACAACACTTCCCAGCTTCACATCATCCATAAACAACTGAATATCCCCCTGCAATCCACTGACAATGTCATTGATATGAAGGTTAAACAATATAGGTCCCAGTACTGAGCCCTGTGGGACCCCATTTGTAACCTTCTGCCTGCTTGAAACTGCCCCACCATACACAGCTCTCTGATACCTATCGGACAGCCAATCCTGAATCCAGTTGACCAATATGATCCAAACCCATGTGCTGTAACTTAAATATCAGCTTATCATGTCACACCCTGTCAAGTGCCTTCGCTAAATCCATGAAAATGGCAGTATATGCCTTTCCCTCATCTACTGCTCTTGTAACTTTGTTATAAAAGGCTAGCATATTACTAAAACAAGAGCTCTCTTTAACAAATCCATGTTGACTCTCACAGATAACATTCCTCATCTGCCCAATGCTGTATACAGTCTCTCACTAATTTCTCCAAGATCTTAACAACTACTGATGACACACAAACAGGCCTATAATTAGACATTTCTAGTCTGCTACCACCCTTATGCAATGGCACTATCTTATCTTCCTTCCATTCACTGGGCATCTTTCATGTAGCCACACTTTCATTGAAAAGTCAGGTCAAAGGATAAAAAGATAACCTTATATAGCAATCTTGCAAAAATAGAACTAGCAGCAATCAAGTCATTGAAAGCTAATCAAGATATAATTATAACAAAATCAGACAACGGTAATGCCACTATTGTCCTTAACAGATCAACTTACATCCATCAGATTAATCAACTAGTCTCCAATAGCAGCACCTTTCAGCTTGTAAACTATAATTCAAATAACAGAATAAAGAAAAAAAAAAACTGAGAAATTACTTAAGTCCTTCACTTCTTTTCTGTCAGACACTGTTAAAAAACTTATACCCCATTATGCCTGTTCTCCCAGAATATATGTTGTTCCTAAAGTACACAAACAAAACGTTCCACTTCGGCCGATAGTTGAAGGAATAGACAGCCCAAATTATCACCTAGCCAAGAAATTAGCATCGACACAAGGAGTTGGTAGGTCATTCTCCCTCCTATATAAGGAACACACAACACTTTATAAACAAAATTAAAAACATAACACTCAGCAAAGATGATTTATTAGTCAGTTTTGACATTTCTGCCCTTTCATAAATGTCCCAATCAGTGACACAATTCTCCTACAGAACAAATTTCTGCCCAACATTACAGCCCTCTTTGTCCACGTACTACGTTCCAGGCTGGTTCTCCTTGAATTCTGATGACTCGAAAAGGGGTCCCACCCGGCACCTACGGTGCCCCCCCCCCCCCCCCCCGAGTTCCGGACTGGTAGGCCGGTTCTCCTTGAATTCTGATGACTCGAATTTTGATGACTTAAAAAGGGGGTTCCAACCATCCCCCACCTCCGGGGCGTACGCCTCCCAACCCTCCTGAGTTCCAGACTGGTAGGCCAGTTCTCCTTGAATTCTGATGACTCGAAAAGGGGTCCCCCCCCCGAGTTCTGAACTGGTAGGCCGGTTCTCTTAGAATTCTGATGACTCGAATTTTGAAGACTCGACACTCAGGGTAGCCCCTGAGTTTCAAAACGTTTCCAATAACTTGACAAAAAACATGACACAAAAATGTTACAAAAAAAAGGCTTATCGTTTTATATTATAGAGTAGATAAACATGTTGCTCTCCAGCCCAATTTAATTTTGTAACCTAATAGATAATAATAATAATAGGACTCTAGCTTTGATGTCGTAAAGGTTATTTATTTATTTTTTTTAAACTAGAGGTCAGGTTAATAATTGTTGTAACGGTTGGTCAATAACTTTAGTAAACCATGTAGATTGTGTAGTGCAGCTTGTTTCTCTGTAAATATGTGTGTATGCTCCAGATGATGACTTTGATATGGAGGTAGAAACATCAAGGGTTCATTATGGTTTATATTAAACTTAAGTTTTGCTCTAGCATGTTAGTTGTCTCCATAATTTTCCATAATGTTTACTAACATCCAGAGTACTCAGTATTTGAAACACACTCTCCTCCTGCACTTCTAAACCTCGAACCTGCCCTATCCCTCTAGTATTAAAATTTACTCTTCCAGGATGAAATACTCCAATAAAGTGTTCATTGAACAAGTCCACTATGTCCTCTGCATCAGTCACTCCATTCCCATTTCTATCCCACAATTTCATTCTTCCACAATCATTTCTTCTTCTACTGGCCACATTGCTAAAAATTCTCTAGGAATTTCTTTAGATCTTTGGGCCAATCTCTTCTCATATTCCAGTTTTGCCTTCCTTACCATACTAGTTACTCTCCTGGCTTGTTTCTTATATTCTTCATGCAACTGGTCTCACCTGTCTCCTTATATCTCTTCCATAGCCTATTTTTGGCATGCGGTTTCTGTTTAATTTTGTTTGTCATCCACTTTACGCCAAATTCTTTCTCTTCTCCACTTGTGGAATATAGCTTACTATTGATGCTAACAAATATTCCTTCACAATTTCCCAAGCACTAATGATATCGCAGCCTTCCAATTCCTCCCTCCATGAAACTTCCTGAAGTTGATATCTAAGAATATTATAGTCACCTATCTTATAATTCCACATATGTTTCCGTCTCTTTGATACTTCTGCATGTCTATTCATCTTCCAAGTCAAAACCACATGGTCACTCTCTCCAACTGGTGGGAGAGATGTCATCTCAGTTATTATCAACTCTTCTGATGCTATGACCAAATCCAAAACTCTTGAACCTCTTGTTCCCTCTATTACATGTTGCCTAAGACATTTGTCCCTTAACAATTCTAGAAATTCCATTCCCTTATTGCTATATGTATCTTCCTCTCACCAATTTATACTGCTATAGTTAAAATCTCCCATAACAATCATTCTTCTTGCACTTGCCAAGCTCAACTGTCTAAAGATCTCCTGGTCCCCACCCTCTGTGCTCCTTGGTTTGTAGCAATACCACACTAAATATCCTGTTTTGTTCACCTCTAGTTCACACCATATGCTTTCAAAATCATTAGTGTCACTGCCTTCCAAAGCCTCCAATCTTAGAGGACACTTAGATCCTCCAATCTTAGAGGAGTACTGCTTATGATAAGTTGTCACTTATCATAAGCAGTACTCCAACACCACACTTTTCCTTCCTATCCTGCCGAAAAATGCTGTACCCTGCTACTTTTTTCCTGTTATTATATCCTCTTATGTCAACCATGTCTCAGTGATCCCAATAATCTTTTGCCAGGCTGATGCTATCCATGCCACCAATTCCTCTCCTTTATTCTGGATATACTCCTGGCATTAGTATAAAGCATAAAAATGCCACAGTTTCTATACCCAGCATTATCCCCCTCTAGACTCCAGTGGGCTCAGCATTACCTGATGCCATCCCCCTTCTCCCAAGGACCCATGTCCACAAGAGGCCACCCCTGCTACCGTCCACCCTGAGAATTCTAGTTTCCTTGCATTGACACACTGACTCATTCAGAAAACAGCTCCAGATGCCTTCATCCTTCCTCATTCAAATGCAAGTGGTCTCTCACATACGGTTCCCCTCTATTCTCAAACGCCCTCCAAGCATCGACATATTCCAATCCTCTCTTCTGACACATTCTAGCTATTATGTTATTCAATATTACTGCTCTTCTGCTCAGCTCGTCACTCTCATACCTAAGCAACATGCACACTACCTTTCCTCTCTGTGTTTTCCTTTGTACAACCTCAAGCAGGAATCTGATATCTCTCACCGCCCAATTTACACTGCCTCTCAAGTCATTCATTCCTACCATCACAATCATCTCATCCAACCCCTTCACCCCTCTTAATTGCCATAGCCACACTTTCTATTGTTCCTCCAGGCAAACACTCCTCATGCATCCTCTTGCACACCACAGATCATTGAGTCCCCATAAATTACACCTCTTACCACCCTGTTCCTTGATTGCTCACCTGCATCCCTCACCCTCTCTCCTCTAACACTTTCTTTCTCTGTTCCCCTACTTAACTGCCTTCCTGACATCACTCTATCCCTGGTTCCAGGGCTCCCTTGCATTCTTCTTATTCCCTCTCCTACTGTTTCCATTCTCTCCTCTTCTATCATTCTCATAACTCTCTCTTATTCCCTCTCTTCCACTTCCTATTCTCTCCTCCTATCATTCCCATAACTCTCTCTCATTCCCTCTCTTCTACTGTTCCTACTCTCTCTTCTATCATTCCCATAACTCTCTCTCATTCCCTCTCTTCTACTGTTTCTATTCTCTCCTCTGCTGTCATTCCCATAACACTCTCTCATTCCATCTCTTCTACTGTTCCTATTCTATCATTCCCATAACTTCTCATCTCATTCCCTAGACATTCCACCTGCTCTTTCAGCTCATCTATCTTTCTCTGCAAGTCAGCCACTCTTGTTTGCCATTCATCATCCCAGTTGAGACCATCTCAAAAAACTTCACAATCATTCAACCTTTCCACACTCCCCACTCTCATTTTTTCATTCATATTTCTCTCGCTATTCTCGCCCTCTATCATACCACTTATCTCTCTATTGAGAATCTTCCACCTCTGACTCAACAATGTCTGTTATAGTCTCAACAACGTCAGTTATAGTGATCTCTAACTCACCTAGTTCCTCCCATTGCCTATATTTTGCACATATACATATTTCCCCATCTCTCACCTGCCACATATACAACTTCCGGGACACATACCCACAAGTCCCACGTGCCACAAAATCCCTTATTATATCACACAAAATGAAGTCATTAAATGTGGGAGGACTTGATGATACGCCATTTGCAATTTTAGCTGCCGCTGCTGCCATTATTCAAAATAGTGTCAAGGAACTATTACAACTAAATGCTAAATAAGTATAAGTGAGTATAACTATAAGTGTAACTATATAAGTATAAGTTTACTATAAGTATAAAACATATTTAAGTATACTAAATATGTAAATAATGAAAACGTATGTTATCTTCTTCTCTTCCACCACTATGCATCCAATTCTGATCCCGCCTTCTCAGTAACCAAAAATACACAATATAGAGACAACAACTAACTCCAAAAACAACCACTGAAGGACACTTGTATTACAGAAAAACAACGTAGCACAAACCTCAACAGGAGACACATTATTCACTGATTAAAAAAGCACTTATTTTCAGCACAGCTCCAATAGTCAATGAATAGTTATTTGGAAGCTTTGTTATAAGGCTGGAGGAGGCAAATTGACTGATAGGAGCTAGTGAGTTGTGTTTGGAGATGCAGTGTCCTGTCCTGAAAAAGGAAGGTGATGAATGGGGTCCCACAGGATTCTGTTCTGGGACCACTGTTGTTTAATTTATACATCAATGATATAGTTTACAGTGTGAGAGGAGATATTCACTTGTTTGTTGATGATGCTAAAGTAGGAAGAGCAATGTCAAGAAGTTCTGATGTGATGTTGTTACAAGAGGATTTAAATAAGTTGGTGGTTTGGGCTGAAGAATAGAGATATCATTTTAATGTTGTTAACTGTAAAGTTATGCACTCTGGATAGAGGAGCTGAAATGAGGTTTTTCATATTGGAGGAACCTTTGCTTCAGGAGGTGGAAGAGGTGAAGGATCTGGGGATCTTGATGGATAGAGAACCAAAGTTCAGGGGGAAAATCAAGAAAGTTGTAAGGGTTACCCTGAAAATTTCTGCTCTAATGCAAAGAATGCTGACATGTATGGATAAGGAGGTGATGGTTTTGTTGTATAAGGCACTAATTAGGATGCATTTGAATTTCTGTGCAAAGATCTGGTCCCCTGGTTGTATTGGTGATAAAGATATATTGGAGCTAGTGCAGAGGTGAATAACTAAGACTGTCTTAGGACTCTGGAATATTAAGTATAAGGACAAACTGAGGGAATGTGATCTTTAGAGCTTGGCTGATAGGAGGAGGCAGGATGATTTTGCTACATTGCCAGAGTAGGTGGTGAATGTCTTCAAGACATATGATAGTTATTGTGGTTATGGAGTGTTCAGCCTACTGTGATTAGTTTTTGGACTCCATGGAAGCTTAGAAATAATACTAATACTAAAAAATATATACTTAAAAAAAAAAAAAATTAATCCCATCCACAATATTAATGATTTACAAGCTTTCATTGGTGGAAATCATATTTAAAAAAATTCTTTTTTTTTTCTATGATTTCCACTGGAGTAACCGATTTAAATTTCTTTCATCAGGCCATGATGGGCTCATTAAATGTTGGTCAAGTCAAAGCAGTGGAAGGAGTTACTCTTTGAAACACTTCCGGAACATTTCAGCCACACGGTAATTAGGATACAATCTTAGGATAGGATCTTATTAAATGCCAGAAATCATATAACCTAGAAATATATAAGTTTATATGATTAAATACATTAAAATGGATAGCTGTAGTTTGTACATTCAGCACTATTTGAATTTATTCTCTTGTCTCTACATTGTATAAAACAGCATCATGGCACTCTTTTTACAATTATCAAAAGTTTAAGTCTGTTTCAGTTATTAAGGCTCTGGATCCCTTGATATTTAGCAAAAGTGGAGAACTGGAGGTAGATTCAGCAACTATGAGGTGCAGTGAAAATGGGGTCTTTTGTGGAGGAGACTTGGCAGGTGTAGCAGAAACTACAGTCGAGTCTGTTAATGATGGAAAGACAGCTGCCTGGTATATTCATGAGTACATTCAGGTAAGTATGAAATAAGGATTATTTTTACTTGAATTCTTTCAACCCTATTTGCAATTCATTAGTGATCAGACTTTGATTACTACAAATTTTATGTAAAATAGGATAATATAAGGAAATTATATTTTAATATAAGGAACTACATTTCAATAATTGTATATCTCTCTCTGTCCTGAGATTTTTCATGCATCACTTGATTGGACAAGCAATCCGAAGCTAACTTTCATTTTGATGAGAAAAACTGTCCATGTATTTTCAAGCAGAGTGATATTTAAATAGTTTATAGAGAGTTGGCATGCTTTTTTCTCTCCCAGTGACTATCCCTTGTACCCAAATTACAGTTACAACAACCACAGTTTGCTTAAACTGTCCAAATTACACTCATTATGATTAATCTGCTACAGTGGTGTTTCTTTCTAGAAGATGGAAAATATTGAAAAATCATTCTGACATCTGACTTTTTATCCTTGAACTTTGATTACTTGAAGTTCAACTACTCAAACAGTGAGGTAGTCATGCTTGATGACTTTAATGTCTACAACTCCATCCAGCTACTTTTTTTCAATTCTAATGACTAAGCTGGAAGAGGAAGCTGAAACAAATTTTTCATCTTCCAACCAGAATACCAAACAATCCTTTCCACTTACCCAACACTCTAGTTCTTTTCTTAACTAGTTCTCCTTCCATGGACACTGCTGAGGCCACCTCTTGTCTTGGAAACCGAGATTATCATTTTATACACATTTCATCTTTAGTGAAATGACCCTTCCTCAGTCATTTTCAATCTTATATCTTTTGGTATTTACAACAACACCAAGTGGGAAGGCCGCCAGGCCTTTTACTACTTAATTAAATTAAACTTACCAAGAAATTATATTCTTGTTTAATCCTTTATCTAAGTATAAGCAAACAAAGTTTGCCCATGAAGCATCTTCACAACTAGGCTACTTGTATATAGAGACCAATGACTTCACATCTATTACCTTTGTATCCCATAATGCAAAGCACACATATTTTCAGATGTGTATAATGCTGTGCATTATGGGATAGGTCACATATCCGAAAGGATGTATGCATCACATTATGGGATACAAAGGCAATTGAGCTGGAGTCACCAGCCTCTATATTATACAAGTAGCCTAGTTTGAAGATAATTCCCACAAACTTTGTTTGCTTACACTTGGATAAAGAGAATAATAGATAATTGGATAATGCAGGAAGAGAAGGAAAATAGTATCATTGGGAAAGTGATTAGTTTGCTGCCCTGATATGATAGTAGTGAACTGAGAAGGAGAGCAATGATACTGAATGACAAGATAGCTGAATTGCATCGGCAGAGAGTATTCAATTTGTGAATGTATGGAATGAATTCAAAGTGAAGTTCGAATCATTCAAAGCTGATGGGATGCATTTGAATGGGTTTGGTGTTGGTCATTTGGAGCGACTGCTGTTTAATAAAAGTGCACAGGGTTCATATGGAATTAGTACCACTAAGAGTCTAAATTCTTAGACATACAAAGGACACTTCTCAAAGGAACTGTTGAGGGAAAGAGAATGAGAGGAAGACAAACACTGGAATGGATGAAAAATATAGAAGACTGCACCTATCTCTCATACATGGACTGCAGCAGAGAGGTGCAGAATAGTACATGGTGGAGACATATGGTAGTTGATCTCCTGGAGGAAAAAGACACCTGATAGGACAGGACAGGAAGAGTCAGAGAAAGGTTGAGAAGCAGGTTGTGGAAGGACAGGGAGAAGATGGATACAAAGGTGAGAAAGTGATTATTGCAGTGCAAAATGGAAGGATGATAAGAATATAAATGAAAATCAGAGTCAGGATCAGGAAACGGGGATGGTCAGAATGAAGAGAGAAGTGCACTAAAGAGTGATTGTGTTGATGGGATTGCCTCAGAGAGTGGAGAATTATTATTATTATCTGAGATCTCCAGGGAGTCAAGGACTCATTGAGGGAGGTTGTAAATTACCCAACCCAGCTATCATACCTTCCCTTAAATTCATTTACACTAGATGCACTCACTACCCCTAAGGGCAAATTATTCCACTCGCTCACTCCTCTCTGGGAGAAAAACCTTGCTCTTACCTTTTTCTTGACTGAGAACAACCTTAACTTCCATGGATGCCCCCATGTTCTCTCCCATCCTTCCATATAACGAAAAATTTCGTCATTTGAAATGCTATAACACCCATTCAAAAGTTTATAGACCTCAATCATATCATCCCTCTTTCTCCTGTTAACTAGAGTCTGTAATCCACATACTCGCAACCTGTCCTCATAATCTAAATCCCATAATCTGGATATACTCTTTGTAACTCTTCTTCACCCTTTCCACAGCTTCTTTATCCCCTTGGAACCTGGGAGACCAAATCTGCACACAGTAATCCAGGTGTGGTCTTATCAAAGTCTTATAAAGAGGCAAAATTACTTCCTTATTCTTACATGTCAAGGTTTGCTTCAACATAGCAATTATCTTCCGAGTTGTATTTGCAACTTTTGCTATGTGACCTTTGAACTTTAAATTATTATCCACCAATACTACCAAGATCCCTTGCCTCTTCAGTTTCTTGTAGCATAACCCTGCTAATATAATATGCCGCTGGAACTCCAATCATGCCAAAGTGCATAACTTTACACTTACTAACATTAAACTGACAGCCATTTTTGTTTGCCCAGATTTCCAGTCTATTCATATCATTTTGTAATTGCTGAATATCAGTAGCACCCCTCATTGCCCTGCCTATCTTCACATCATCAGCAAAGAATTGCAAATCTGATGATATACCCTGCCTGATGTCATTAATGTATAGATTGAACAATAATAGCCCAAGGACTGAGGTACAACCCTGAAGTACACCACTGGTTACCTTAAATCTGGTAGATTCACACCCAATATATACCACTTTTTGATATCTGTCTGTCAACCATCCCCTGATCCAAGTCAATAGATTATATTCCAATCCAGTTTATGCAACAGCTTATTGTGGGGTATCCTATCAAATGCCTTAGAAAAATCCAACATTATCATAGTGTATCCATTCCCTTTATCCAATTTGGCTGTAACATTGTTATACACCATGAGCAAATTGCTAAAACATGACCTTCCTTTATTAAACACATGCTGTTCCCTGCAGAAAATAGAATGCTTGTCTACCCATTTCTGTATGCGAGTTCTTATCAACTTCTCTAAAATCTTCACTACCACACCAGAGATACTAATATGTCAGTAGTTAGACACATTAATTTTTGCACCACTCTTGTGCAATGGAACTATCATACATTCCTTCCATTCCTGTGGTAACATTCCTGAGCTGAGACTCGAGTTATACAAATGTGTGAAAGGCCTATCCAATTCAGCTGAACATTCTTTTAGCAAATGGGCTAATATTCCATCTGTTCCTATTGACAAATTCTTATCCAGGTTATGCAAGAGCTCTTCAACCTCATTTCTTGAACCTCTAACTCTTCATCCAACGTAGCAATAGCACTGTACAAAATGCTATATATACCTGGTTGATATATCTTAGCAAAGTGAGCACTCTTTAACTTAACAATCTCCTTAGCTTCCGACACTCATGTACCATCTGCATTCAATAAAGTTATTCCTCCACGGTCATTGTTTCTTTCTTTTGCTTCCAGCATAACAATAAAATTCTTTTGGATTGCCTTTAGCTTGCATGGCCAGTTTCTTTTCATACTCTGTTTTAGCTTTTCTCACAATATTCCTTACTTTTCTGGCCTGAGCTTTATATATTTCATAACTCCTCGAACTCTTATTGTCATGATATTCTTTCCACATAATCTTCTTCTTGTGGAACTCTTGCTTAATAAGGCTGCACATCCATTTCACCCAACATATTTACTCTTCGAACACTAGGGATACATTCAGATTCCGCATCATTCAAGCACTTTTTCAAAGATTCCCATGCATTGCTGACATTTTTTTCATTCAGTAACTGATACCATGGGACCAAAGATAGTATGATATTCTTTCCACATAATCTTCTTCTTGTGGAACTCTTGCTTAATAAGGCTGCACATCCATTTCACCCAACATATTTACTCTTCGAACACTAGAGATACATTCAGATTCCGCATCTTTCAAGCACTTTTTCAAAGATTCCCATGCATTGCTGACATTTTTTCCATTCAGTAACTGATACCATGGGACCAAAGATAGTATTCTTCTAAGTTGATCATAATTTCCAGCTTTGTAGTTCAGCATGTAGCCTGTTTTAATCGGAGCTTCAATACTAGTAGATACTTCCCAAGAAAGAGCAACATGATCACTGTCACCAATTTGTGGTAAAATAGCCATATTCTTGACAGAGATCCCTTCTGAGACTATGAGCAAATCCAACACTCTTTGACCTCGAGTTTCTTCTTTCACATGCTACTTGAGAAAGTTGTCTCGCAACAATCCAATAAATTCCTGTTCTTTCTAATCATGAGATTTCTCTTCTACTTAATCAATGTTTGGAAAATTAAAGTCACCCATAATGATCATTTGCAATTGGCGATACATTTCTTCATCCACTACAACTGAGCCGCCAGGTCTGTAGCAACACCTCCACTATATATTTCATTCCCACCTCCACTTCACACCAGATAGACTCAAACTCATCACTGGGACATCGTTACCATCATTGTTTTCTTGTATTTCTACCCTAACTGGACTTAAGTCATCTGATATCATTAGTAGCACTCTTCCTCCTCTCCTATCTCTTCTATCATTCCTAAAAATAGTATATCCATTACACTCGATCCCACTTACCATATCTGATTCTGATAGCCAGGTTTCACTAATGCCAACAATCTTAGGCCACATTGTATTCAATAAAGCAACAAACTCAACCCCTTTGTTTCTAATGCTCCTGGCATTTGTGTATAGACATAATAAATTACAACCTAGCCTATTCTTATAATTAGATATGCAATCTATTTGATCTTGTTCTAGAATTTTCTCTCTTCCCTCCCCAGACATACTTAAAAGGTCCGAACCCAAAGAATATTTTTCCACTCCTTCGCCACATACATAACCATGTTCGAAAGCATTCATATCTTTATGATGTTTGCATACTATAGCTGAACTTTCACACACATTTTTCCCATTCCTCCCTTGATAATCTAGCTTCCTGACTCTCTGCATTAGGTCTCACACCAAGAAGTAATTTCTTCACGTTTCTGATGCCAAATGAATTCAAGTCCAGGCCATCATTCTTATACAAATCTTTTCTGCCATCAAACACACCCCACATGTCTAAAAACTCACATCCATATCTTCTACATAGCCTGCGCATGAAATCATTTGCTATCATCACCCTGCTTCTTAATTCAGTACTATCATATCTATGTAGTAATCCTACAATTTTTACTCTCTCACATTTCTTTCTTGCTTCTTCCAACAGATCTTTCATATCTTCTCCCATATTATGTTTGTCACCACTTAAATTATTAGTACCTGCCAGCACTACCACTTTTACATTTCTTTTTTGGTTTTCAATTACGTTTTTCATATTTTTAATTTTTGCTCCTGGGAAACTAGACGTGTTGACTCCCTCGGCAAGCGCATATTTTAAAATTGAGTCACCATACCATGTTATCTCTTTTTTCATAGATAAAAATTGTTATGCTTGTATACTAATGTATATAGTATCAGAAATGAAGCAGCTGAGTTTGTAGCATAAGTGAAACTTGGTTGACCGAGGATGATATACCGCCAGGACTTGAAATTGTAGGTTATAAAATTTCCAAAAGGATAGGATGATGAAGAGAGAAGGGGGGGAGAGGTATTGTTAATGGTAGAAGAGGAAATATGTCCTTTAAGGGTCAATGGAAAATAGTAGTACTCGTATGTGAAGATTTTGAAGATGTTTGGTGTGAAGTTGCTAATAGGATGCTGTTATAAGCCAGGGAATGTAGAGAGTATTGATTATGAAATGCTTAGACAAATTAGTTGGGCAAGTAAAAGGAAGATGATTCTAATGAGAGATTTTAATTATAGGAATGTGGGTTTGAAAGAAGAAATAGTGTATAGTAACAAGGAGAGTGAATTTGTTGAGTTTCTACAGGATAACTATCTAAAGCAGGTTACGAATGTGTTAGAAGCAACACAAAGTTTATCAGTGTTAGATTTGATAATATCCTCACAGGATGTAGTTGTGAATGAGGTATCAACACTACCACCTGTTGGCGAAAGGGATCATGAAGTATTGGTTTGAAAGGTAGTCATACAGGAAAAAAGTTGTTATCAAGAAGGTCTATATGTGGAACTATAAGGTGGGTGATTATCATAAGCTCCATAGTCAACTAGCATCAATACATTGGGCTGATGAATTGTGTAAAAAAAAGATGTTGACAGTGCATTGGAAATGATAAGGAAGTATCTAACACAAGCAGTGCATAACTGCATACCAAGAGTTAATGAAATATATAGAGTAGGAGTGAGCTGGATGAACAGTGAAATCAAACAAGCAGTGTTACAAAAGAAGTTGTTATGAAGTACAAGACAGTTTGCAGTGAAAAGATGCATGAAGAATATCAAGTACAGGCCAGAAAAGTGACAAGCATGGTTAAAAAAGAAAAAGTAGAATATGAGAGGTGATTGGCCAGTCAGGTCAAAGCTAATCCAACGGATTTTTCTGCTATGTGGTAAGCAAGAGGAAAAATAATTATGCCAGGTTGATACTGGTGATGGTAATGATAGCAGAGTTCTATACATTATATACATGAAAACACAAGGTAAATGTATTATTTATGAAATATATTGCCATATATTTCAGTCTGAAATTAACAGGTCAGTGGCTTAAACAACAGTTGTTGCAAGATAGAATGCAACAATTGATTTATTCGAAATAGAGTGAGCTACGTGATGCTAAATCATCAATAGCGTTATGCTTTCACTGAAGAAAAGGTTAATTATTACAGTGTACACTAAATTGCACACACACACACACACACACACACACACACACACACACACACACACACACACACACACACATATATAACTTATAATATCATAATCAACAGATCATCAGATAGATGTAGTATCTAGTTGGTTTCTTAAGACCATATGTCTTTATTAAATATCATTCTTGGTCTTAATAATAATTGTGGGGGTTGGGGAAACTTTAATGATGTGTTATTCAAATCAAATTTTCTCATATTTTTGATAGCAGTAGGCAGGTCATTCCGATTCATGTAGGGCAGTGACGCTGGCCTCAGTACACGCTCCTTAAATAAGCATTCAAATTTGTACCAACATCTTGCCGTGTTTCAGATCAAAGAATGTTCTGCCTCTATTCCGTGTTGAGCTAATCCAGACTTATCAGATTTTTTATGGAAAATATATGATTGATGTTCTTGTATTCTTTTTTCTATTGAGCATCCAGTTTGTCTGAAGTAATAAGGATGGCAGTCACATGGAACTTGGTATACACCTGGAAAACATAGGAGAGTGCTTATCTTTAGAAGAGGAGAATACATTGAGCATTTATTAATAGGAATAAAAGTCACTACTAAATCATAAATAAAATTGTTCTGAAATGTCAGAGACATATGGATTGGAACACGATGTATTGATTCCTTGTTGTTTGGGTTAGATTTGTAGGAGTCAAATATATGTTGTGTAATCCTTTCGGAGAAGTCATTTAATTTCATATATTGTTTGGTAAAGTGCTTCCTGTAAATGATAAGGAGTTCAACAATTAGTCTTAGCTCATTGAATTAAGCACTTTATGATTCCTGTCTTTTGAGAAGGATGATGTGCAGATTGTTGAAGAATGTAACGTCCAGTGAAAATGGGTTTTCTATAAACTGATGTGTTAAATAACCTGATGGTGAGTGGATGAGAAGAATGTCTAAAAATGATACTTTGTTGTTTTTTTTTCAATTTCCATAGTGAATATATGAGAATGTAAAGTATTTATAGTAGATAAAAATGTTAGTAAGGTATTTATATTATGAGGCCACATCACAAAAATGTCTTCTATATATCTCACCCAAAATGAAGGTTGAGGGTGTATAGATGAAAAAGGGATGTCTTCTAAATGCTCTAAATAAAAGTTGGCTATTAACAATTTAACATCATGCATCTCGTTCTATTTGAATGAATCAATTGTTTGATTCTACCTTGTAACAACTGTCTTTTAAGCCACTGATGATGGTCTGTTAATTTCTGACTGAAATATGGAAGTATATTTAATAAATAATACTTTTACCTTGTGTTTTTGTGTATAAATTGTATAGAACTATGGCACAAGTTCCTCTAAAAACAATTGTAGCAGAGTAAACATAACAAATGATATAGTGGAATTATTTAACAAACATGTCATTAGGGTATATCGTAATGGTGTGAATGATGCTGAACAACATGTAGAAGGAATGCAAGAATTAGGAGAATTAAAGGTGAAAGGATCAGAGGTGTATCAAGTTTTGCTTGAGTTAGATGTTAATAAAGCTGTGAGAATGGATGACATATCACCACATATTTTTAAAGAGTGTGCAAAAGAGTTATCAATGCCTTTGTACTTGTTATTTAATAAAAGTCTTGCAGTGGAGAAGGTTCCTAACGAGTGGAAAGAAGGCAAAATAATATCGCTCCACAAGCATCGGTTGAGAAGTGAAATTTCCAATTATAGGAAACGTATATCTCTCTGGCCAGTATATCTGCATTTGTGATCAAAGTGTTGGAAAAATTGGTTAAAAATAGAATACAGGATTGGGTTGATCAACTTAAGATTCTCTCTGATGATTAGCATGGGTTGGTGAAGAGCAGGTCTTTTTTTAGCAAACTGCTTATGTTTTATGATAAGGTGACGAATGTGTTGGATAAGGGAGAATCATAATGATATTTGTAGAAAGTATTTTACCTTGGGTATAGTAAATGTTAAAGATACCAAGCAATTTTGAACCTGGTTTTACTCCATTTCCCAAGTAAGCAAACAGACAAACAAGTCAAGTTTGCACCTGCAACACTTGCAGGCACAAACTTGACTTGTTTGTCTGTTTGCTTACTTGGGAAATGGAGTATACAATGATATTATTGGACTTTCCAAAAACATTTGATAGATTACCACATGATAAGTTGATGTACAAGCTGCAGAGGATAGGAATAGATATATATTAGATGAATCAGAGATTGGCTCTCTGAACGATACCAGCAAGTTTTGTATGATGGAGCTGTGTCTCAGAAAAGGAAGGTGACTAGTGGTGTGCCAAGCTAAAACTCCAGGTTCTGTTCTTGGGCTCCTACTGTTTAACTTATTTGTTAATGATCATGTGGATTGGCTGGGGATCTTCAAATGTTTGTCAATGATGCAAAGTTAGGTAGAATTATCAGTAGAGTGCTGATGTTAATTCTCTACAGGAAGACTTGAATAGAGTTTTAGGTTGGACAAATGAGTGGGGGTTACAGTTTTAATATTAATGAATGCAAAGTGTTACACTATGGGATAGAGAGAGAGATATCAGGCTACATACTGTATTGATGGAGCTCCACTTCAGGAAGTGGATGAGATTTGGGATCTTGGAGTGATGGTAGACAGTGGACTGAAGTTCCAGGGGCAAATTGCATGTGTTGCAAAGACTGCACATTATATTGCTTCTATGATCAAAAGTACACTGACATGTAGGGATAAGGAGGTAGTGGTGTCTCTATATAAGACATTGGTCAGACTACATATGGACTATATATATATATATATATATATATGGAAAATATATATATGGTGAATATGGATTACAGAGATTGGTTATTAATCTCATATTAATTGGATAATCATTGGAATATAATTGGATATTAAAAATCTTAAACGATTTAAATACCAAAAAAGACTTTTAGTCCTGATAGATTAATACAGAAGAAATTATAAAAAAAGTGGATGTCGAGATGGGAAGAACAAGAGGTCATCCCTGGAATTAGTATAAAGATATTGCTTCTATGATCAAAAGTACACTGACATGTAGGGATAAGGAGGTGGTGGTGTCTCTATATAAGACACTGGTCAGACTACATATGGACTATATATATATATATATGAAAAATATATATATGGTGAATATGGATTACAGAGATTGGATTTTTAATTTAATTGGATAATTAAATGGATAATCATTGGAATATAATTGGATATTAAAAATCTTAAACGATTTAAATACCTAAAAGACTTTTAGTCCTGATAGATTAATACAGAAGAAATTATTAAAAAAGTGGATGTCGAGATGGGAGGAACAAGAGGCCATCCCTGGAATTAGTATAAAGATGTGGTGAAGAAGGGTGTGTGAGGAGGAGATTTTTTATGTAGAGAGTTGTTAGTGAGTGGAATGCATTGACTGTGTGTGTTGTGAGTGCAGGTAGTGTAAATAACTTCAAAGCTCCTTATGATAGACATGTTGCTGGTTGAGTAGGCCTCCCAGGATGAGTCTGTTGACCCCAATAATAATAATAATAACAATAATAATAATTTCTTGGCAAGTTTAATTTAATTTGTAACCAAGTAAAAAAAAATAAAACTTCTACTCCTCCACTGTCTGATTATTGTTTCTACTCTTTGGATGCTTACTGTAATCAAGTTACAGAAATCATCCATGTTGATATCAGAGTCTATATTTCCCATTCATTCAAAAAGCCCTCTTAATATTCAAACTGTTTTTCAAGATATTCCAAGTAAGAAAAAGCAGCACATTACAGTAACTTGAGAAAAAACTCCTACTTCATTCTCATCTTACAGTGAAGTCCTCAATAACTGCAAAACAACCATTAACAAATCCAAGTCTGACTTTGAACTAACTAAATGTAAAAAAAAAAAACTTACCTCCTACACTAATGGCAATCCTGCTTCTATTTGTAAAAGCTGTTGAGTGCAATTTTTTTTCCATTGCTTCCACCCCTCTCTCTCTCTCTCTCTCTCTCTCTTTTTCTGTCTAACCCCAGATGGCACTATTGCAACACCTAAAAAAATCTGACCACCTGGCTTCACTCTTTTCTTTCAATGCTAACATAGACAATGAAGGCAAAGTTGGAGGTAATTCCAATTATTCCAAGAATGACTTACTACATACCATCTGTGACTTTCTCCCAGAAAGACATCAGAAAAATACCGAAAAGACTTTTAGTCCTGATAGCATTCTCCAAATGTACTTTAGAGATCTCCTTCTAAACCAAAACTCCTTTATATTACTACAAACTGTTATACTCAGCTGACATCATTCACACAGCATGGAATCAGGCTCATATTCAGTCAATTTCAAAACAAAATGAGATAAATATCTACCGTCAAATTATCACTTTATTAGAAGTAATGGAGAATTCATCAACAGTAAACTTCTTTATCACCTGGAGAACAACAAGCCAATTAGTAACTACCAGTATGGATTTTGAATTTTTGCACCTACATCAGCCATCACTGAACACATGCCATGGAAAGGTTTGGAGAAAATTGTGCTATTATGCTTGACATTTCCAAGGCATTTAATAGGGTCTAGCATTTAGGGATGCTCAGCAATTTATTGAGCACTCCTGAATACCAGAATACTTTTTATAATTGGATTGCCAGCTTTTTCTTGGGTCATACAGTGTACGTATAGAAATCTCTATACGTACATTGAAGATTGAGATTTCTATACAATCAGTATAGAAATCTCTTTTCAGATTTCTATACTGATGTAGGCCTTTCTCATGGCTCTATTATATCACCTACTCTCTCTCTCTCTCTCATATACATAAATGATGTTCTCTCACTGACCTCATACTCCATCCAGTTTTTTTGAGAATAGCTCGCTCTCTTCATTCCTCTTACTGGTATGACAAACCTTGTAGTGCTCAAACATTCCAGATTTCAAGATCATCTACATCCAGTGTCCTTAACACTGATCTCCACACCATTCTCCGCACTGAAGATAATATGCCTATATTATCTTCGATGCTTCCAAAGCAAAGTTTTGTTCTTTTTTTCCTTGCAAAACAGACCTTAGTTCTTCTCCCCCCTTTCCTTTATAATGCTCAGCTTAACAGCCAAAACTAGATCTCTCACTCTCCTTGGACTTAAATTTTTCTCTAATCTTTCCTGGCACTAAACATCGTATCTAGCTTCATTAGCCTTCAAAAAAAGCTGGTATCCTTTCTTGCTTAAGATGTTACTTTTTACCATCCAGTTACCAACACTACAAATCCTAAAACCACCAACTTTAGACTACTGCTGTCATATTTGGGGTGGGGAATCAGAGAGCTCTCTAAAAATCCTTGTTGATATTCAAAAAAATGGTAGGTTGGCTAATTGATGATTTCTCTCAAACATTCTGTCTCTCTCTCTAGCTGCTTTCTCATAGATCATTGGTTTCTGCATTGAATCTTTTCTGCAGAAATTTCCATCATTGCCATTCAACAGAAGTGGCATCTCTCATTCCCTCCCCCATTTCTGCTTAACATTCATTTGCAGTTCAGTTGATTGAACACTGAACCTGCTGCTGTTCCCATTCATCTTTCTTTTCATCTCCATCTATTTTCTGGAAAAGCCTTATCCCCATTAACTGCTTCCCCTAAAGACCACAATCTCTAGCTGTTCAAAAATTTATCAACATATTCTTTTCTTTTCTAAACCTTCCCATATGCACACACCAGTTTGCTATAGTTCTGCAACGTGTGTGGAAGTGATCTTCCCTGAATAATATGTAGATTTCCATTCAAGATCATATTTCTCTTCTTGGGCTGACTTACACATATAGTTTTTCTTGCCCAAGTGGTTAGTAATACTGCTCTCCAGTCAAAAGACTACAGGTTTGAATCCTACTTTGGGCATTGATGTTTGTGATGTTCTTCATTCATTCATACACATTCATATATACAATATATGCACTATATGAGAGGAGTAAACCCAACCCTTCCCTCCATTAGGGAGAGGCCTTCATCACTAATGAGAGAGATCACAGGCCAAATATAATACAATACAATACATACAGTATATTATTCAACCACAGTGGGAAATCATTTTACTGATTGGCTTACTAATGGGTCAGTTAACAGAAAATGTATTTACATGGTGATATACCATGTAATTATGTCACTTGACATAATTAATTCAAGGGTTGGTTAATGGAAGGTCTAATTATTGAGAGATCACTGTCTATACTTTATCCATTCTTCACAGAAATTCTCATAATCAAATTCAAGGTTGCTTAGCTCAGAGTGGTTGTTTTAAGGTATCTAAGAAACCACTAGGAGTTGAGAGACAACTACTAAGGTAGTTGTCATTTACAAATTTGTGAAATGTGTTTTCCTTGTTCCTAGATGTAAATCTCATTCCACACTATATTAACATACAGCTTTCTCTTGTTTGCTAGACTAATCATACTATATAAACTTTCTAGTCAAAATCCCCCACATTTCAAAACCTATGGCAGCAGCAGCCAGCTAAGTACGTCATACTATCCACCTCACACCACACTACCTCAAAACTACTGCTAATGTCTCCCTCCTCTCCTTGTACTTCTACCTTCTGCAGAACTGAATGATAAGAAAATGCATGACTGAACACTGTTATATATAACTTATTGCAGTTGACTTCAAGCATCTCTTTCATGAGTGATTGATAAAAATAAAAACAGGCTATTAATTTATTATTATCTCAACAATTATCTTAATCTTTGCCAGTGACATTCAAATGATCATCCCCTTTAATAAGACATTTCTTATAGGCAAACTCACATGAATAAAGTCAGAGAGCTATGAAATTTATTATAAAAAACTCCACTAACCCAAAACCATTTCAAGTAAGAAAAGTATGTCCCATGACATAGGTTTCTCCACAGGATATGATTAGAACATATCAGAATATTCCTATTATCACAAAATAAAATAAAAAATAAATAAAAGATGGAAAAAAGCTTGGCAACAGTTATCAATTAATCAAGTAAGTAATTACTTGATTAATTACTGAACTAAACTTGATAAGCTTAGGTCAGTTGTTTCAAATAGAGAAGATACAATTGCCTTAAAGAAACTTTGGTAATGTTCTCTCCAGTGAACTCGACTCTCGCAGATATGATATGCATAGTTGTGACAGCAGCTTCCTTACCAGTAGGTCCTTTAAAGGTGGTGTGTGCCATGTGCAGTAAAAATAAAATAAATAAATAATATAATTCAAAACCTCTGTTCAGTAAGCTATTATGGTTTTGGCAATTAAAAATATAAAATAAATTCCAAAGTTTACAAACAAATGAGTAGTTTTATGTGGGTTGTGTTAATTCTCAATAATATCACAATCATTTTGAACAACAGTCTCATTCAAAGCAGTACTACTGCAAAAATTTTACTTTCAGTGATCACAGCTTCTTGGGGATCCTGGCTGTCCACAGATAAATATTAGCTTTAATAGTATCCAAAATTATATACTGCAGAATGTTATAATGTACCATAAACTATGTCAGCATAATAGTATAAGAAATGTTCATGAGAAAATATGATTATTTTCTGGGGTATCTCCATAGATTCAGAGACTAACTACAGGAGGCCCATACTAACCACTATTCACAGTACCATGCATATTAGTATTAGCATTATTATGTGACACCTCCAAGGAGTCCAAACACTCATCAAGGGAGGGCACTCTGCAACTCTCCATTTCCACCATTTAATCCACCAAGTAAACAGAACTGTTACTACCATCATCATCTAAACACAACATCATCTACTGCCCACCACCACCACTAATATTTTTTGTCTGTAAATTGTTTGTGTTGTCAAGGCCATTTGCCTGTAAATGGGATTAAAAACCTGAGTTTCCAAGAGAAAAAAAACCCTGCTTCCTCCATATGAGATTGGCTAACTCACCTTCAATCAAAAAAAAAAAAAAAAAAAGACATATAAAGATCCCTCCTGTCAAGCGAGAATTGAACTTAAGCCTTTTCCAACTGAAGGGTACAACGTGCTATTGTTCTTTCAGCTGCACTACAGAGGCATTTTCCTTGAACTCATTTCCTTGGTCTCTCATTCTTCCCATCTTAACGTCCACTTTTATCATTTCTTCAGTATTAATCTGATAGAATACCTTAACTAACTTGACCATCTCTATCATATCACCTCTTTTCTTCAATATGCTCTCTAAACTTCAACTCCCTGTCCAAATCCCTAGCCTCATCAATTTCCTGTAGTCCAGCTCCATCAACTTTGAAGGCATGGTATCTACATTTTCCTGGAAGAAGAGATCATAAATGGTGATCTCTTCAAACAAGATATTAAGTGGGGGGAGAGATGCAAATGATTATGCAAGGCTGAATACAATTTCATGGGTTTCATATTTGAATTGGCTGATAATGACATTGGACAAGGGTAACTGTGGTAAAGGGATGTTGAAATGCATATATATGAATGCCAGAAGTATAAGAAATAAGAGAGAGAGAAGTTTTTGGCATAAGTCACTCACTTTGGCCAAAAATTATAGGCCAGTGAGACCTGGTTGAAAAATAAAGGAATAGAATGTATTTTCACTGAGGATAGAGGGAATAAGATAGGCGGTAGGTTATTGGTGACGACAGGTAAAGAATCACAACCAACAAAATTTGAAGTTAAAGAGGATTTTAGCTATCAGGGAGTGATTCATTTGACACTGTCTGGTGCAAGATAGAGGGCAAAATATATTGCTGGTTGCTGCTATAGACCAGGGAGTCCACTGGAAGATGTAGATACCATGCATCAGCAGATTAGCACAATGAATGCAAGCTAAATAACTATTATGGGAAGGAGGATTTCAACTATGGGGACATAGATTAGAAGGAGGAGGGACATGGCAAATTAGAAGTGGAATTTATACAGTTGCTAAGAAATAACTACTTGAAACAACATGTTATATAGGGTGCCAGAGGTTTGAGAATGCTGGATCTGGTAATATCATCAGAAGATGTATCCATAACCAAAATGGACACCTGCCCCAATTTGGGAAGAGTGACCATGCAGTTTTGTTCTGGGAAGTTGGTAAGCATGTGACTTCTCTGTCAAGAGAGAGTTTATGTTAAACTATAAAGATGGAAATTATGTCTGACAGGAGTCATCTTGGAGGAGTGCCATGGCTTGAGAATCTAAAAGAAAAGAATGTCAGTAAAGCATGAGAAGTGGTCAGGGATTGTTTGAGAGAAGCAGTATCAGACTGTATACCCAAGGCATTAGGAGAAACTAGGAATCAAGTGGATGAGTAGAGATATAATGCAAGAACTGAAAACAAAAACCACTGCAGAGGGAATATAAAGAAAAAGGTGATCAGCATGCTCATAAGCAATACAAAATGCAAGCAAAAAGGGCAACTAGTATGGTAAAAAAGGTCAAAGCAGATTGTGAGAGAAAATTAGCTAAGCAGGCCAAAGTTAATCCATAAGAGTTTTTTTCATTATAAAGCAAATAAAAAGGAAAAACACTATGGAGGGAAAACTTTAATCAATGCTGATGGTAGGAAGGTGTTAGAGACAAAAGAAATAGTTGAGTTGCCGAGTGATCATTTTTACCAATTTGTGTTGCTCCAGTGGAAATTTTGCAGTTGCTGATTTAACAGAGATGCATATATATCAAAATTGTGGTAGATGAACAGGCAGTGCTGAGCATATTGAAAAATGTCTAAGTGAATACTGCAGTGCGACTGGATGGTGTCAGTCCGTGTACTACATGAATGTGCAAGAGAATCGGCATTTCCTCTGATGAAGTTGTTCAATCTAAGTCTCAGCTCTGACAAGGGTCCAAAGGAGTGGAAAGAGAGTAAGGTGGTTGAATTGCATAAAAATGGCTCCAAGACACAAGTAGCATTTTGCAGACCAATTGATATCGATAATATTATTTTATTATTTTTGGTAACCTCCATGGAGTCAACAGACTCATTATGAGAGGCCCAGTCAACCAGCAACATGTCTATCATAATGAGCTTTGAAATTATTACACTACCTGCACTCAGGCAATGCATTCCACTCACTAGCAACTCTCCATGTAAAAAATCTACTCCTCACACCTTTCTTCACCACATCTCTATACAACTTCCAGGGATGGCCTCTCGTTCTTCCCATCTTAACATCCACTCTTTTATAATTTCTTCAGTATTAATCTGATAGAATACTTTCAGTATTAATCTGATAGAATACCTTAGCCTTAACTAACTTGACCATCTCTATCATACCACCTCTTTTCCTCCTATCCACTAACCTCTGTAATCCACATTCTCTCAAATGCTCTTCATAACCAACACTCTGGAGTTCTGATATCACTTTGGTTATTTGTCTTAGGATCCTCTCTAGTGTTTCCACATCACAATGAAAACTAGGAGCACAATAGTCTATATGTGGTCTAACCAATGCCTTATATAGAGGCACCACCACCACCTCCTTATCCCTACACGTCAATGTACTTTTTATCATAGCAGCAACGATGTTGTGCAATAAAGTTGGTTAAAGGTAAAATCAAACAGTGGGTTAGGGTTATGATACTCTATAGTCTGCAGCATAGCTTTGTGAAAAATAGGTCCTGCTTTAGTAATTTACTTACATTTTATAATAAAGTGACAGCAGAATTAGATAAAAGAAATGGCTACACCACAATAGTGCTGGAATTTGCAAAGGCATTTGACAGAATACCATATAGAAAACTATTACAAAAGTCAGAGGGTAATGGCTGGTAGCATGGATAGCAGGTGTAGTTGATAGACAGATACCAGAGAGTGCCATATGGTGGAGTGAAATCTAAGAGAATGAGGGTGATTAGTGGAGTACCTCAGGGTTCTGTCTAGGACCAAATCTGTGCACAGTTGTCAAGATGTACATGAATCATAATTTAATTTAATTAATACTACTCTTTTTAATTTGTCTATCAATGATATAGGGAAAGATTTAAAGGGGGAAGGGGTATTCAGTTATTTGCTGATGATGCAAAACTGGGGAGTGCAATAGTTGATAAAAGTGATTTAAATAAATTGTCACTATGGGCAAAGAGTAATTTGGTCACCTAGGTTTTTTCTTGATGGGGAGGAGGTTGAGAAGATCCAGAGGCGAGTGACCAAGATAATAGCATGCCTGTGGAATGAACCTTATGAGAACGGGTTGAGGATTTGTGGGTTGCAAAAATTGGTTGATAGGCAGAGGAGGGGAGATATGATTGAGACATTCAAATTACTGAAGGGTTTCTATACAATTAATTCAGAAGATATTTTTGAGAACAGGGCTGGTTGTGGGAGGACTAGGGGACATCCATGGAAACTGGGCAAAAGTGTGGTTAGTAAGGGTGTTAGAACTGGGTTCTTTACTTTTAGAGTGGTGAATGAGTGGAATGGGCTGCCAGAGTCTGTGGTGGATGCTGTGACAGTGAATGAGTTTAAGGCGAGGTATGATAAATACTGTATGAATGTCATATTGTTGCGATGAACATGATTTGGGGACTCCCTTGATGAGTCTTAAGGACTCCCTGGAATTGCCTGTAATAATAATAATAATGATTGTCAATTTAATGTTGCAAAATGTAAGATTATGCACTTCTGGTTAAAAAGGTTACATACCGTGTATCACATTGATGGTACTGGATTGCAGGAAATGAATGAGGCTAGGGACTTGGGGGTAATGGTGGACAGAGAATTGAAGTTTAGAGGGCATATTGCAAAAGTTGGTAAAAAAGCTCAGAGGATTACTTGGATATTGAAATACATGTAATTCAAATGAAGATAGGGAAGTTATTATCCCTCTTTATAAGGCTATAATTTAGCTACATCTTAATTAATGTGCAGAGATTTGTTAACCTGGGTTTCTTGTGGACCAGGAGGTGGTAGAGAAGATTCAGAGACAAGTGACTAAGCTTGTGATAGGAATGTTCCCTACAAGGATAGAGTGAAGGTTTGTGGGCTACAAAGTCTAGTTAAAAGGCAGAAAAGAGGCAATATGACAGAAACTTTTAAGATATTAAAGGGATGTTAGTGAACAAGGGAAGGGTGATTATTATGGATGATTTTAATTATGTCAAACAGATTGAAAAGAAGACAGCATTTGAGAGTATGGAAAATTAATTTCTTTAGTTCTAAAAGAATTTCACACTTCTCTCTAGTTGGGGAGAGAGTGATGACATGGCTAGAATATGGTGACTGCTTTCTGTGAAGAAAGGCTATATGTCGAGGTGTAAGGCTGGTGATTATGACTAGCCTAGGAGACAGCTTGGCACTATAGCATGGAATGAGGAGTTGAGCAGTAAGGAAATAGCTTCTTGGACACTGACAAAGAAATATATAACAGCATCAATTTGTGAATGCATTTGGAAGATCAACTGACTGAATAGGAGGTGTAAAATTAATGAATCAGGGGGATTAAGCATGAAATCTGGAAGAAGGCACTTTGGAGGCAACACAAGATTTATTTTATTTATTTATTTGTATGGGGTTTCCTCCCTTTTTCTCCCCCGTCCCTATTGGGGTGAGTTGAGCCCCCCTCATGGGGGGGTTAAGTATTTATGGCTGTAGATCTGTGTGTGTTCACGGGGCCAGTTTGCCTGCTTGCGGGATGAAAAACGCCAGATAAATTGGCAGAAAAAACCCTACTGCCCGTGCCCAAGACCGGCTAACTTGGCTATGGCTGAGGAAGATCCTCAAATTCCTCACGTCTTCGACACGGGAATCGATCCTGGGACACTCCTTCCCCAGTCATTTGGTTGCGAAGTGCACAGCCACTAGGCTAACCGCACGGACAGCACAAGATGAATAATGGTAATAATCAGTTGCTTGAAGAGCATAAAGAGCAGGTGGGTAGACTGTCTCAGTTGGTGAGGACAACAAAAATGGAGTATATGCAGATATTAGCAAATTAGGCCAAGAAAATCCCTTGCAAGTTTCTTCAATATGTGGCAAGTAGAAAGTAGAATGATTATGGTAAAATGATGTTAATGGATGAAAGTGGGAGATTTGTAACTGCTGCAGAGGACATAGTTGAGATATTCAGTGAGCAGTTCATCAGGGTGTTTCATCCTAGTGTAAAATCAGAACTCAAGTGTAGAGAATGAAATGAGAGAAGACTTAATGATGAGCAAGCAAGTCGTATATGAAGAATCAAGTAAGCTTACTTGTGCTGTTAAAGCTAGCTTCAACAGCACAGAGTGGAAGGAAGGCAAAATTGTTCCATTTCATATAGGCGGTGATAAGGCTATGGCAACAAACTATAGGGATCTGTATATCCAGAGTTGTAGTTAAGGTACTGGAGAGGTTCGTGAGAGGTAGGATACAAAAAATGGGTTGATAACAATGGTATTGTTTGTACTTGCATGGATTGTTAAAGGGAAGTCATATTTTCTAACTTGCTTATGCACCATAATAAGGTAAGGAATGTATTGGACAAGGGAGTTTTTGATAGATTTCTGCATACACTTTAGTTGGTCACTAAAGCAGATGAGATTGGATAACAGAGTTGGATAAATAACTGGCTATGAGATAGGTATCAGCAATTTGTGAATTGTGGGGGGGGGGGGAGGCACTATCTCAAAAGAGGAAAGTCACTAGTAGTGTACCACAGGGGTCTCTTTTGGGAACATTACTATTTAATTTGTATATTAATGATATTGGGATAGGTTTAACTGGTGATATGCAACTGTTTGCAGATAATGAAAAACTGGGGAGACTGATGAGGAATCAGTCAGATGTTGTGGCCTTATGGGAGAACTTAAATAGATTGTATGAGTGTGCAATAGTATGGAACTGTCAATTCAATGTTACCAAGTGTAAGGTTCTGAAATTTGGTAGCCAACAATTGGATGCAAAATATACGCTTGGTATGGAAATTTTGGAAGATATTCAGGACTTTCAATTGTGCAGTGCGACCTCTGAACATCCGATCTTTATCCACAACCATTCCAAGGCTTTTTATTGGTGGACAATGAGGTTCAGAGGCCACATTGCACAAGTCTGAAGACATTACATCAGATTATGGCAATGATGCAGAGGACCTTAACTTGCGGAAATAAAGAAGTTCTGGTTCCATTGTGCTAGCCTTGATCAAGCTTTTGTATGGATTATTATGCACAGATTTGGTCCCCCAGTTTTCATGGTAGGCCTGTGTAGCTCAGTGGAAGTAATTTCATCCTCGGCACTAGGCAGCCTGAAGATGGACTTCAGTTCAAGTCTACTTGCTGACTGGAGGAACTTTTTCTAAGCCCATCTTCAACTGATTCCTAAGTTAGGCGATCTCTGGCACAGGTAACCAAGCAACTGATTGTCCGTGCCAGGTAAACTCAAGAAAATTGACCGTAGAACCCATACTGTTTCAGACAAGAACATACCCTGTTAGGGTTAAGTGCTAAGAGATAGCAGCATTTGTTTGCCAGTCTCTATTTCAGTTGCTGTTTATAATTAGTGATAATTCTTTTATCTGAACTGATTAATTTTGCCCTTTATATAGGGTTTTCATAATCCCATATTGTTGGGAGGGGGGGGGATGACTGTTGAATGTAATTACAGAAAACCTGTATGTGCAGGTTTTCTGTAAACAGAGGAAGCCAGGGATCCGCCAGGCTGGTGTGTAATCAGAGTGTCTAGGAAAGGGAGAGTGTTGTTTTTAGATTGTTCTACCTACCTCCCTATAGAACATGATCCTGCCAGCACCCAAATTAGAACATTCATTAGGCTCCTTAAGAAGGTTACCTCTTGGCCTGTGGAAGTGACAAACAGACCTAAACCTCCCCCCCCCCCCAACTGGATATGGACTACCAAAAATCCATAAGAAAAATGTACCATAATGTCCCATTATGGATGGCATTGATTCCCACACAGTATACTGGCAACACACCCTCACACATAAAAAAACTCAGCCCACTTTAAAGCCAGTATAGAAAACCTCTCACTCCAACACCACACTGACATAATGGTCAGTTTTGATGTCTCCTTCTCCTTATTCACTAATGTCCCACTAAAAGATAACTTAGACCTCATCCAAGCCAAATTTCCTCCTGATATCTCAGCCCTATTTCAGTTCACCATGGGTTCTTCACTCTCTTTCCACCCCTGGCTAACTGCTTTATGGAGACCTTTGAAGAAAAAGCTTTAAACTCTGTCCCACATAAACCAACTATTTGGCTAAGCTATGTGGACAATGTGTTTACCACTTGGCTACATGGCCTGGATACACTCCACAATTTCTCAACACACTTAAGCAATCTACACCCCAGGATCCAGTTTACCTTTGAAAAGGAAAACAATAGTCTCCCTTTCCTAGACACTCTGATTACATGCCAGCCTGATGGATCCCTGGCTTTACAGAAAACATACACATACAGGTGGATACATTAACCAGCAGTCACTCCCCCTCTCCCAACAATATGGGATTATAAAATCCCTATATAACAAACAGGACAAAATTAATCAGTTCAGATAACAATGCCATAATTATTGAACTTAACTATATCCTTAATACCTTAGCCAATGGCTACAACTCCCCCAAAAAATCCAAAAAATATTAAAACCAGTTAACACCCCCCCCCTCTTCATAGCAGAGATTAATCTAAATCTATTACCATTCCGTATATCTGGGGTATGTCCAAAAAACTAACAAAAAATCCTAAGAAAATATGACCTCACAACTAGATACAAACCACATAAGAAATTGGTGTCTCCTATCCACTCCACCAAAGACCAGTCACTTCTCCCAAATCTACCTGGAGTATACCAGGTCCCTTGCAGTCAAAAACTGTCCTGCTATGGCCAAAAAAGCAGGACAGCCAATATCAGGATATCTGAACATAAGGACTACATTCGGTTCCACCAATACAGCCGCTCAGGACTTGCTGACTATGCATTGGACACCTTGAATCAGCCTCAGCTCTGAAAAACTTCCCATACCTCAACACATTTAGGTGTATGAGACTGCCCCAAATTTGGGAAGCATACATTCTAAGATTGTCAGCCTAATGGCCAAGATAACCTAATTTAACCTGCTAGGAGGCATCTTTTAGGACTCTAGGACTGACTTCAGCCTCATTTGCTTAGTGTGAGTGCCTGCATGCACATATCATTGGTTTGTGATCCATGAAGATGGCAATGTAACATTGCTGAAATTAGCTAGCTATTAATTCAAGATTTTATAATTAATAATTTAGTTTATGTTGTCATTTACTAAAAAAATTAGAAGTATAATTAGTAATAGTCTTATGCCAGCCATCTCTGGTTGGCTACTGGTGGAAACTGAATTGCCCACTCAGTCTCCAAAAGCTAAATAGGGTTAAAAGCAGTGGTGAAGGAGCTCGCGAGCCCTTTGTTAAATTTTTATCAAATTTGTGAGCCCCTTGTTCTTCTTGTTTAATAATCTTGTAGAACTAGAAAATACCACTGTGGGATGTAATACATGCTACTATAATTGCTACTTTAAATTCATATGGATTTTCTGATAACTATATAAAAAATCATTTCATTGCATTTCGTTCTGATGGAGCTAGTGTAATGTTAGGAAACAAATCAGGTGTTGCAATCAGACTTCTACAAAAATTTTCCAGCGTTGTGATTTGGCATTGCACTCATCATTTACACTTAGCATTAGACGATTCAATAAAAAAACATTAAAGAAATAAATAATTTTGAAATATTTATGGATAAATTATATGCTTTTTATCATCAATCACCAAAAAATCAACGAGAATTAAATACGATTGCAAAAGACCTTGGTATCGAAATGTTAAAGATCGGCCGTGTGTTTGGACCATGATGGGCAGCTTGCAGTTTACGAATGGCTCTTGCTTTTGCAGAGAAATTACACAGCTTTATGCAAGCATTTTGCATTGAATGATAAATATAAGGGCTTTTTAAACCGACTTCTCAATTTGGAATTTTTAAAAAATCTAGCATTAATGATTGATATCCTACAGGAATTATCATATCTGTCAGAAGCTCTACAAAGTCACAATATAAGTATTACAAAGGCTAAGTTAGGCGTTCTTTTTTTTTTTTCGACGATGCAAGCCCTTTGTTAAAATTTCCATAGCTGACCACTGGTTAAAAGGCCTCGCCTATACTCCCTATAAGGAAAATAAAAGATGGGTGATTTTGATTTTTTTTTATTGATTTTCATGGTGATGAGAATATATTGGAAAGGGGCAGAGTAGACTGACTAAAATCGTAACTGGTCTTTGGGATGTGAGATATGAGGACAGATTGAGAGAATATAGTTTGCAAAGACCTTTGAATAGGAGGAAAATATGATTGAAACATTTAAGAACATTTAAGTTGGTAAAGAGTTGTTACCAGGTTAATGTGGAAGAAATTTTTCACAGAATGGGAGAAGGGGGGCAGGTAGAACAAAAGGACATACCTGGAAACTGTATAATGAGAGTGTGAGCATGGGCCAGGGCAGGTTCTTTGCATGGAGAGTGGTTGGTGAGTGGAATGAGTTGCCTGCCATTGTGGTGAATGCAGATACATTGAATGAGTTTAAAGCATAGTTTGATGCACTTTGTGTGTAACAGTGTTTGCCTCCCATGATGAGTCTTTTGAGTCCATGGAGATCTGTAGTTAATAATAATAATTAAAGTAAATGGAAGTCTGTGAAAATGGACTACAACTCTCTGTGCTTAATAGTGAAAAGAAGAAGAAAATGCTTGCAATGGAAACTTTTTGGAATTTACACTCTCCAGACACTGTTACTAAGACCAAAACATTTGACATAGTTTTTCTTTACAATCTTCTCAGTTATCGTGCAGACCATGATGAGATTTTATACCTTATTTTCATTAATGTTTCTGCTCATACTAGTAGATCTGACATTTTCAATGCAGTTTTGCTACCACAGATTTACTATACAATATATCTTTGAATGACCATAAATATTGTTTTATTTTTCACCGATCTTAAAACCATCAAAACTCTTTTGTACATGATAACATGTACTGTATGTATTTTAAAGTTCATGCAAATAGTAAAACCATCTTTACTACCTGTTTAATCAAATGTTTAGAAATCAATACAGTGTAATATAATTCAATGGAATGTACTGTTTTCCATTTCCATAATTCCGTAGTGACACTATATAATCATATGTTTTGTAAATTGTCACTATTAATGAGCACTATTGATATATTTGTTGAAAGTTTATTTTTCACTTGGTCAGACTATAATAAATTTAGTTTAATCCTTTATCCAAGTGTGTGCAAACAAAGTTTGCACCTGAAAGTATCTTCAGGACTGGGGTAAAGTGGTACAATACCGGGGCAACTCCTTGCAAAGATGGAGCAAGCTACCAACACTCCTATCTCAGTATCTCCCATAATGCAAAACACATCTCCTTGCGGATATGTATAATGTTATGCATTAAGGGAAGGGCCACTACCAGGCCCAAGTGGTATCTCCGCTTGGGCCTGGCTCCGACTGAAGAGACCTCAATAAAGGTCGAAACTAGTCTGGGTAGTGGCCCTTCCCTTAATGCATAACATTATACATATTCGCAAGGAGATATGTTTTGCATTATGGGAGATACTGAGATAGGAGTGTTGGTAGCTTGCTCCACCTTTGCAAGGAGTTGCCCAGTGTTGTACCACTTTACCCCAGTCCTGAAGATACTTTCAGGCGCAAACTTTGTTTGCACACACTTGGATAAAGGATTAAACTAAATTTATTATATTGATATATTTGAATTAGATAAATAAATTTCAAGCAAATCTATTTGTTCAATGCAACAGTTTTCTTTCTTATTTCTGTTTCAGGCATTTGTAAACAAATATAGTACTCTAAACAAAATAAATACGGTGTCCCTCCACTTTATTCATGCCGAATTCATTCGAATATAATCCATCACTCTTGTATCATCCATCCATTCCTCAAATTTATCCCACACATTCACAGACTGCATCTTTACTTTTTGCACAGATCTTTGCCCATGCTCTCTCCACTCATTATTCTTCCTGAACAACACACTCTTTCCTCTATACCAGGCATGGGCAACCTTTCCTAGTTCGGGGGGCCAAATTATCATTATGTCTCTGAGTCAAGGGCCAGACCAAATTATTAAATAAAATAAATTAATATTAAATGAATTAAAACAAGTTGCTACTTCATATTTCATTTATTTATAATATAATGCTTTGGTATAAAGCTCTACATAAATTTTATAATATAATGAACGACATAACAATTTAATGTGAGGATTGGCCTTGTACTTCAACTAAGAGACTATCGATATTGACGTTAATATTACTTGAGGATAATCGTATAGAATTTTCGAGGTTTTCGTCCGTTATTTTTGTCAGAATTTTTGATTTATTGTATTTCATCCTCGGAAAAAAGTGTTCACATTCACACATATATGTGCTGCCGAAAAGACAAATGTTTTTTCTTGAAAAGGCATGTAAATTTGTATATTTTTCTTCCACCAAATAAAATTTATAAAAATCCGTCAAAGCAATGTTGTTAAATGGTGATTTTAGCACTAAATCTGCATGAAGCTCAATCTCAAGTTCCATCTGTAAGTTTTCTGGCACATTATTTACATCAGCATTCATCGGACGAGCAAATATAGTGAATGTGGATTTTTTGTTTTTGAAGTCAGCAAACCTTGTATCAAATTGCTCTATTAGTGCCTTCAATTAGTGTCTCTTCAAGTTGTATTCTTTGTTGACGGATACAGATTCGTTGCACAGCAAACATACAGGCAAACCTTTATTCAGAATAAAATAATAATCTTCCATCCAGTTGTCTTGAAATGGACGATTCTCTGCATCTACTTTTCTTTTTCTTGCAATAACCCCTGACATTTTCCCAAATTTATAAGTGATATTCAGAACTGTCAAACAAAACTGTCTTCTACACCGCAGGCACTGAACAGAACACAACATCAACGCAGGCACTGAACAAAGCACAACACCAATGCAAGTACCGAACTGACACGTTGTAACACATTCACACACGCCTCAGTCAAAGTGAGAAAGAGACTTTGGTTGGAGAAAACATAGTGTGTTTTGCGCAAATCATATGACATCAGCTTAATGTGAGTTAGTAGAACACACCATGTTTTCTCCCACCACGAATCAGACAAACTTCGCTGAAATAGATTAGGGCCGGATCAAAAGAAGTAGAGGGCCAGATCCGGCCTGTGGGCCGGGGGTTGCCCATATGTGCTCTATACTATTCTCTTTCACTTTCCCAAATAATTTCCTGATCTCTATCCTTAATATGTTCTCTCTCTCTCTCTCTAAGATGAGAAAAATTGTATGTTGATATGTTTTTTTTTAAAGTTTTTCCAGTCCACTAGCATGCCTCTTCAGGAGGTTGGATGTTATGCAAGTTAATGTATTAGTTGCTTTGATGTTGCTTACATTCTCTGTATAATTATCTCATCATTATTTTGTATCTTTGTTTTCTAGACATAAATGAGTACTTAGTGTTTATTATGCACTTTCAGATCAAAAATGAACTTTTTCTTCTTCTTAAACTGAAGGCATTATTTTATTAGAAAGCATATCATTCATATCTTAAATATATTAAATATTTTGCCATTTCATTCATACATGTGATTTTACAGGGTCTTTATGGTTTTAGTATTCCAGAGGAACCAATTTTGCCTATGTTTTATACTCCTATTGACCTGGTGGATATCAGTGTAAAGATGTGCAATTTGAAGTTCAAAAATCCATATGGCCTTGCAAGTGCTCCTCCAACTACCAGCAGTCCAATGATTAGAAGGGCTTTTGAGGCCGGATGGGGCTTTGCACTAACTAAAACATATGCATTAGACAAGGTGAAGTGATTTTTTTTTTCCTAGTTGTTACATGCTTGTTAAACTCACTTCAGCATTAAATACAGTAATGCTCTGCATTACGAGGTTCACTTTACAATGATCTGCTCATACAATGCTTTTAAATTAAGACTAATGCCCATTAACACAATGGTGCATTCACTCATGCAACAGTTTTACCAGCATGATGCTCCTGTGAATAATCAATCGATGCACAGTTTTTGTGAACTGTTTGTTTACAATGTTGTTGTTCTCTATATCTTTCAATATTTTGGTGTTTCGCTATGAATTTTAAACTGTTTATAACTATTATTTTATTTTATTGTCATTAATAATGGTAAGTAAATTTCAATGTATGTTGCTCCACTGAAAAGAAGAAAATCTGTACACCTATTACATTACATGCTAAGATTAAAATTATTAAATTTAGTGACAATAGTATTTCGAACACTAAGAGAGGCCTCCGATCAAACTTACCTTGCACTGCCATTGTTACATTTGTTAAAAACAAAGATAATGTTCTAAATGAAATGTAAATTGCTACACTAGTTAATACTGCAGTTATCTGTAAATGTGACAGTCTTATTGCTGCAATGAAAAACCAAAATGGTGTAGATTGATCACCAAACTAGTGGGTGTTGGTGGGTGTGTTCCCTTAAGCCAAGCCATTCAGAACAGCTATTCCAAACCTTTTCCTTTGAAAAATTTATTATAAATTTTTTCTGCATATCTGATGTAAATAAAAGTATTTTTTACCCACATATATGACTGCTTGAATATATTCTTAAACCATTGCATGCATCGACAAGTGAAAAAAAAAAAAGTAGTGATTCGCTATATGTCAAAATTCACTATACAGCAGTAGTCTGGAATGTAATGTGTTCTATGATCAGGGTATCCTGTATTAAATTACCTAGCTTTAACAATAGATGGCAAGAATCAGAATATATGACTTTTCTGTTTCTATTTTTCATTTTCATTTAAGTGATATAGTAAAAAAATTGCTCGATTGTCCTAACAAGTGAGAGCGGTGAGCGCTGCGATTCTGATCTGCGCACCGCTTTGAACAATAGGCTATATCTTAGGGAATTTTCGAATTTCTTGATAAAAAAGTTAGGAACAGATTTTTAAAAGTACATACTTTCAGAAAATAATATTAAAAAATCGATATTTTTGATCCTCTAAATAGTATTGCCTCCTTAAAACTATCAAAAACTTACAAATTAGCAAAAAGAAAATGCCATAGAGGAAAAACCTGATGTGATAGAGAAAAATGGGTTTGATATTTGAAATCAGCGCACCCAAATTAGTAAAAAACAAGTGTCAGATCATAATCAGCAGAAAAAAAATTTTTTTTTGTTGGCCAGTGTTATCATTGCTGATAATCTATCAGTTTTAATTTCTGTACAATTTGAATCTTGTATGGGAAGAGGCATAAATAGTTTAAAATGCATAATGTGCAAGATGCACCCAGCTGACCAGACATCTTTGGGTTGACATTCCTGGTCCTTCTTCAATAGTGTTTCTACATACATTGAATGCTTTCCCTCTGACCCAGCTGAATGTGGTCTCCCAGATTGTGGCAAGTCACTTATGACACTCTCTTTTCTGGAAACGTTCAATCAAGTGATGAATCATTGTTTCCGTGGGAACATTTCTGACATTGAAATGGTGGTGATATACTCTTTGTCTTAGAATAATTGAATGCTGATTTCCAAAATAAAATTGCACAATTTTGGTTCATTGTTGCATTGTGAACTTTTCCATGATTAATATCCCAAATGTTCCTTACAATATCTGAAAAAATAAAATGAAAAACTTAATAATTAAAAAAGGTATTCACATTTTAAACCCTTTCGTGGCTTATGTGTGATCCTGTGCTATCTCATATCATCATCATTATCATCAGTTTACTGATATGTATCCTCAAGGGATGTACAGATTACTATGGCAGCACTACATTATTATTAATCTCTAATCAGTAATTCTTCTACAAATTAGTCTTTACTTGTCAGCACTCTGATATTGTTATATCTAACATTTCAGTTTTCCAAGGTATTTCTTTCTGAATCATTCCACCTAGACCTTGGTCTTCTTGTGTGTCTTTTCTCTGCCATCTTATCATCAAACATCTGTTTTGATAACCTTTCTTTTCTGCCAGTGATGCTCTGTTTAGTCTGATGATAATTTTTCTCAGAACTGTCATATCTGTGGTCTCTAATCTTTCTTTGATCAAGTGCTTTATTCTTATTCAATTCTCAGATCCATAACTTAAAACTTGTTTGAACACTGTTGTGTATACTGCTAGTTTAGTGTTTTGGCTAATTTTTCTTTTATTCCGTATAAATTTATTCAACTGACTTCCCCACTTTCCTGATTTCAAAATTTAAATTCCCATCTTCACTAAAGACTCTGCCTAAATGGCTGAAAACTTTGACTTGTTCGAAAGGTTCTCCTTTGAGAATGCAGCTGAAGTTTTCTTTCTATATTTCTGCCTATATTCATAGTTTAGGTCTTTTTATTGCTGTTTTTTATGCCGAATTTGTTACAGCTGTTATTCAATTTAGTTAGAAAATCTTGGAGATTTGCACTGGATATGTTTAGGAGTACAACATTGTAAAGCAAAGAGCTAAGTTTGATATCTTCGATTGTACTATCGGTGTCATCATAATCATCATAATTGATGGTGACACATAATGGCAGAGATTGTTCACCCTTTTCTTACACTTGATTTTACATTAAGCCATCTTCTTGTCTTTCGTTTACTTCTAACTGCTGACTTACAACTTAAATATAGATTATATATATATATATTGTCGCCTCAATAGCACAATTTGGAAGAACGATGGTGCATTGCACCCTTCAATTGGAAGAGGCCTAAGTTCAATTCTCATTGTGACAATAGGAATCTTTATGTGGGTTTTTCAATTGAAGGTGAGTTAGTTAGCCAATTTCATACGGTAGCAGGGCTTTTTTTCACAGCAACTCAGGTTTTTCATCCTGCATAGAGACAAATCGTCCTTGAGAAAACATGCAATTTGCAATTTACAGACAAAAAAAAAATACTAGTGGTTGTGATGAGCAATTGATGGAATTGGTGTAGATGATGATGATGATGGTAGTTGTGGTTACCTGCAGTCAGTGAATTAAGTGGTGGAGACAGAGAACTATAGTGTAGGTGCTCTCTCTTGATGAGTCTTTGAACTCCTTGGAGGTGTCACATAATAATAATAACTTCATCAAAAAGACTTCCAGGAAGCATTTGGAGTATGGCAAAAGCAGTGGGATTGCTGCATGAACTCAGAAGGGGATTACTTTGAAGGGAGTTGAATCCAAATTTAAATTGGATAAGTTGTAAAGATTTTATTAGCATAGTCTGGTTTCTTTTTGATAGCACCTCATATATCAAATAATTACACTTGCATTTTAGTGTTTAAATAATGATTCCTATTTCTGTCATAACATTCTCTATAAGATATTTTTCTCTTTTGCTGGTGAGGACCAAACATTTTTTACCCTCATTAGCAAAACAGAGAGAGTGCACAGAGACAGGGCAAAGTGAGTAAAATCTCTTTTTCTTTCTTTTTTTTTTGCATTATGTGAGAGAGAAAGTGACTAAAAACATGACAGTCATAATCACTGTCTCATACATGCATCCACATTCCTCTTGTAAAATAGATTCCAGGAAGAGAAAATGGTTATGATAGGTAAAAGTGAAAGATACAAGTGTGCAGGACAGGATAAGCAAAAGAAGGAAAATGAGTGCCTGGTGTGGAGCAACAGGTATGGTATCTATCTATCTATCTATATATATATATATATATATATATACAAGGGCGCTAGTGGGCCAAGCACTGCAGATGCGATTTGAAGAGCTCCTGATTCAGATAAGTTTTACTAGGAATAATTAAGTATATATGCGTAATTGTTTAAGTAAGAGCGGCTGTAAACGTTGTACGCTACCGATATTATTAGTGTGGGGGTTTTTTCCTTGCCTAAACTAAATTACGAAATCGTTATTATTAGACCTAATAACCTGCAGAGAAAAAAAAAAAAAATGGCGGTGGCATTGTCATTCCATGATTTTAATTTAGATTTCAGTCGTTTCTTTAAGTGTGAGGTCTGTTATATGTATTCCTTCGATTACATAAATGATTTGTGGATGTTTAGTGCAGATGGAAGAAGGGTGTGTGCGAAGTGTGACCTGAACGAGGAACTGATGAATGCAAATATGAAATCGATGACAGAAAGTGCTAGTACCGATTGTGTCGCGAGTGCACGTTTAAAAGAGAAGAATGGTCAGAAAGAGAGGCGAAAAAATGTTAAAAAATCAGGAAAAAAGAAAAAGAGCGATTTGGCAACCATAACGGATGTTAAAAGTGATGAAAGTGAGGCGGAAAGAAATGAAATTGAGAGAACAAATGAAAGTAGAAATGGCGTGATGCAGAAATCACAAGTAAAAAAAATCGAAAGAATAAATGATAGCGAAAAAAGAATGAATGATGGCGAAAGTTGGACGCATGTTGGAACGAAAGTACTGAACCAAAGAAAGATGAATGACAGTAAAAGTGAGAAGAATGATAGCGAAAGTTGGATGCATGTTAGTCCCGAAATACAGAAACAAAGAAAGATAAATGAGAGTGAAAGTGAGAAGAATGATAGTGGAAGTTGGACGTATGTTGGACCAAAAGTACGGAAACAAAGAAGGATGAATGAGAGGGAAAGTGAAAAGAGGGGGTCGAGAGTTAGAAAGTTAGAAAGATTTAATGATAGAGAGAATGTGTAGCGAGGTTCGGAAGGTGAATTGGATTGGATGAAGCAAGAAATGAAATGGATGCGGAATGAAATTAAGAGAATTCAGGTCAAAACTATTAAAATAAATCATGATGGCATGAAAGAGTTAACAAAAGATGAGCGAGTGGCGTTGTATGGCGATTCCATTATTAAAGGTGTGCTAGAGGATAAAATGCACAAGGTATACTTTCCAGGTGAAAAATGAGTAGAGTGATTGAGGCATTGAATATGAGGCAGGAGCGAGCAAAAGAGTTAATTGTATTAATTGGTACAAATGATTTGAGAGAGAACAAAGAGCATGTCAAAATGAATGTCAGGAGACTGCTTGGAAAGATAAAAGAGAATAGCATGACAGGAAGGGTAGTCAGTGTATTGCCTAGGTATGATTGTGGTGAAATGAGGTGGAGAGCAAGGATTATGAATGATATTCTGGCTGAAATGTGTGAGGAGATGGGAATACAGTTTGTTAATGTGTGAAATGAGTTTGAGGGACGAAGTGACCTGTATGGGAGCGATGGACTGCATTTGAGTGGTTATGGTGTGAGTCGCTTGGAGAGACTGCTGCTGGAAAGAAGAGAAGTGAATAGAGAGAAGGAATCAGATTGAGAGGGGAGTGATGTGGAAGAGCAGGAGAGTAAGACAGGAGAGATTGAAGAAGTGGAAATGAATGGGGAAGTGAGTGGTATGAGTATAGAAAATGAGAGAATGGGTGTGCAAGAGGAGTAGGGAAACGGGAAGGCTCAGGGTGAACAGGGGTACACAGCGTGAGAAAGGTGGATGCTCCAAGAGGAGGTGAGAGCATGTGTAGGCAGGAAAGTAATGGGATGACCAGGGATCAAGAGGAAACAGATGGAATTGCAAAGGGTTCTAAAATGAAGAAGCAGAAAGGGAAATGGCCCCATTCCAGCGTGGAGAGATCACATTGAGTGAGTGGTATCAGTGGAACTAGCTGTAGATCCAGAAATGAGTTGTTGTGTTTGTATACCAATGCAAGAAGTATAAGAAACAAGGCGGATGAAATGGTTGCACTAATTGCGTCTGTGCACCCAGAGATTGTCGGAATAAGTGAGACATGGTTAGATGAGGACAACATCCTGACAGGAATAGAGATGGAAAGGTATGATGTGTTTCGTGAGATGCAAGAAGGAAACAGGGCCAGTGGTTTTGAGGCAGTATGGTGTGAGATAGAGGTGAATAGAATCAAATACTTGGTGGGATGTTGTTATAGACCTGGTAATGTGGATGGTGGTGATAATAAAATGTATAGTCAAATAAGCCAAGCAAATAAGAAAAGGGTGATCATTATGGGTGATTTTAATTATGGCAATATAGACTGGAATGAAGAGATAGCAACTGGAAGTAAAGAAAATGAGTTTCTTGAGTTTTTGAGGGATAACTACCTCAGACAGTATGTAACAGAGGGCACACGAGGATTAAGGGTCTTGGATTTGGTCATCTCATCGGAGGACGTAATTATCAATGAGGTGTCAAATCATCCACCAATTGATGAAAGCTCAGGAGACAGCTTGCAGGTGTAGCATGGAATGAGGAGTTAGCTGGAAAAGAGATCAATGCAGCGTGGGGTATTTTCAAAAACTATTTAGTAGATGCACTGTCTAAATGTATTCCAAGGGTGAGAAGGTTAAATAAGGTAGGTGTGAGATGGATGAATAAAGAGATTAAGCATGCGATACAGAAAAAAAGGGCATTGTGGAGGCAGCATAAGAGAAGTGGAAGTAACCAATTTCATGAGGTCTACAAAGACCAGGCAAGGAGGGTGACTTGGTTGGTGAGAGTAGCTAAAGAGAGGTATGAACAGCAGTTAGCTAATTAAGCCAAAAAGAATCCTAGGGAGTTCTTTCGATATGTAGCCAGCAAAAGAAAGAATGATTATGGAAGGATGACATTGATTGGAGGAAATGGTATAAAGACAGCTGTTGCAGAATGTGTGGTGGAGATACTTAATGAGCAGTTCATAAAGATCTTTCAATCTTGTGAATGTGACTTCATTGAGAGATTAAGAGCAGTTGATGCTGGGAAGGAGAGACTAACTGTAAGTGAGCAAGAGGTGTTTCGGGAGTTGAGTAAACTAGATGTAAATCAGGCTGTGGGACTTGATAATATATCACCGCATATTCTGCAGGAATGTGCCAGAGAGTTGACACCTGCCTTGACATATTTTTTTAATACGAGTCTTGCACTTGGTCAAGTTCCTAAAGAGTGGAAGGAGGGCAAGATTGTGCCACTTCATAAAGGAGGTGATCGAACTCAAGCATCAAACTATAGGCCTATCTGTGTGTCACATGTTGTGTTAAGTTGTTGGAGAAGCTTGTGAGAACTAGGATCCAGAGTTGGGTTGACAACAATGGTATAATCTTTGATGGACAGCATGGATTTGCTAAAAGGAGGTCATGTTTTAGTAATCTACTTACTTATTACAATAAAGTGACTGCTTCCTTGGACAGAGGAGAAAGATACACAGTAATATACTTGGATTTCGCAAAAGCTTTTGATAGAGTACCTCATGATAAGTTGACAGTCAAACTAGAGCAGATGGGGTTGGATATTAGATTAGTGCATTGGATTGGAGACTGGCTATCTGATAGGTATCAACAAGTTGTGTATGGGGGTGCAATATCCAGGAAATGGAAAGTCACTAGTGGAGTGCCTCAGGGGTCTGTTTTAGGGCCATTACTATTTAACTTGTATATTAATGATATTGGCGAAGATTTGGATGGAGATATTCAGTTGTTTGCAGATGATGCAAAGTTGGGACGAACCATAAAGAGTAGTGAAGATGTTGTGGCCTTGCAAGAAGACTTGAATAAATTGAGTGATTGGGCAAGCAAATGGTAATGAGAGTTCAATGTTGCAAAATGTAAGGTTTTAAAATTTGGAAAACGAAGATGGGATGCAGAATTTATGCTTAGTGAGAATATATTGTTGGATGTAGAGGAAATAAGAGATCTGGGGGGTGATAGTGGATAAGGATCTAAAATTTAGGGGACACATCGCCAGAATCGTGAAGACAACACAAAGACTTCTGGGAATGATGCGGAGGACACTGATGTGTAGAAGTAGGGAGATTCTTGTTCCATTGTATAAGGCTTTGATTAGGCCACACATGGACTATTGTGCCCAGATTTGGTCACCTGGTTTTCAGAAGGATGAAGAGATGTTGGAAAGGGTTGAAAGGTGACTGACTAAGGTAGTTTCTGACCTCTGGAATGTCGAGTATGAGGAAAGATTGAGAAGATGTAATTTGCAGAGTCTGGTGGACAGGAAGAAGAGAGGAGATATGATAGAGACCTACAAGTTGGTAAGGGGTTGTTATAGGATCAATGGTGGAGTTCTACAGAGAATAGTGGGAGATCAGGGGAGAACCAGAGGTCATCACTGGAAACTGTATAAAGAGGGTGTGAGTAGGGGAGTGAGAGGCAGGTTTTTTTCGTGCTGAGTTGTGAGTGATTGGAATGCCTTGCCTTGAGAGTGTGGTGTCTGCAAGGAGTTTGAATGTGTTTAAGACACGGTATGATGAGATGTGTGTGAGATAAAAGGACCTCCTAGATGAGTCTTTGACTCCATGAGGTCTTGTTTAATAATAATTTGTACACACACACACACACACACACACACACACACACACACACACACACACACACACACACACACACACACACACACACACAGAGACAGGGAGGGTGAAGTAAATAGTGTGAATAGAGAAATACTGTAAGAATGTCCTCAATGAGGGAGGAAGGTGTCAACCTTATCAGAGGAAGTATAGAATTATAGCAGTGGCAAGGGAAGGTCAATACGATTATCTTGTCTGTTGAGACAGTAATGACAAAGGCATGCCTGTGTAGCACTGTCTCGGGCTGGTATGTTTGTATACTAACATAAGAAGAATCATAAATAAGGATACTGAGCCTTTGTGGTAAATAAGCAGTGGCATTTACTAACTAAACTGCAAAGACAGCCATCATTGCAAAAGTTGTGAGAAATTACAGTCTTCAAGAGTTGTGTGTGTGCTTTTGCAATTTTAATATTGTTTCCCTGACTATTTGGACTTATATGTAAAATAGCACATATAAATAATTAAACAACATATTTAATCATTTCTATATTTCATCTCAAACATTGATTACATTGTCAGGAAAACAATATTAAAATTGCAAAAGCACACACTAATTTGCACAAACACTAAGTGGAAAAGAATTAGACTGAAAGCCTAAAGTCCTATGAAGGACACTGTTGGCTTGCCTTAGCTGTTTGAATGGGATGTCTAAAAATTAGAATTTTGCAAATCTTGGGAAGTTTAATACAACCATATTTATTAAGATTAGGTCAGTTTTTTAATCCTGCTGCTGATTCTAAAAATAGTCTTTCAAATTTGTTTTTTGTGGTGAAGCATGATATTTTTTGTTCATTTGATTTTGTGCAAAGTATTCAAGGCATGGTCAGCAAGCCCTGACTGACCATACTTATGGGGACAGATGTATTTTTTATGTTCGCCTAGATCAGGGGTTGGCAAACTGAGGCTCTTCGGGTACGTACATGTGGCTCTGAAGTAAAAATGAAAATAAAACTATCATAGTTTCGTTTATAAAATTTTTAAAGGATTTTATTCACATAATGGTGACTAATTAGGATTAGGTTTTAGGGTGCCTCGACATCTGAGGTCATTTGCAGAGCAACAAAGTGACTAAAAGGTGAGCGCATGGGCATCCTCTACTGGGTGCCCATGTGATTTTTTCTTCACCTAATAAAGATATAATTAATATTATAACTTGTTATATATTACTATAAATTTACTATAATATTACTTTAAATTTTCCTTATTTATAAAAATATATTTATGGCTCTCGAATAATTTTTTGAGTAAGTTTGCTGACCTCTGACCTAGATGGATGTAACAGATCTCCCAGTTTGACCATGATATGATAAGTTACAGGAACAAGGAACTTTGTAAAAACTTGGAACTGATAGAGGAGGTAAAGGATCCTCCAGTGAGCAGGACAGTGGAATTCCCACCAGGCACTGGAATTCATCTCCTACCCAAAGATAATCCCAAACATTCATGCCCACAACAGAATTCACACCTGCAGCCTGTTGGCAGGATAGCAGATATGCTATCCACTCAGTCAACCAGGCTGGATTGCTGCACGTGTTTGAGTGATGCATTACTAGAAGATGCGAATGAGTTTGAAGCATAACATGATAGTAGTTATACCCACTAATAAGTTTACTGAATTAAATGAGTTCTAATAATAATAATAATAATATGCTATTGTTGATATCATCAGTTCTGCTTAATCATTGATTGAGCCATTTGTAATTTTTAATATATTTTTTCTCAGAAAATTTATGATTAAAGCTGAGTGACATGGAAAACACTAGGCAAACTTGCTAAGCAATTTCCATCAAGTTTAGTTGTGATATCAGTTTTGCAATTTAACCTCATTGTACTAACTAAACTAAATGACTAATCATTATGTAAGACTTTAATTATGCAAATATTGACTGGGTAGAAGAGAAATCTCATGATATGACTGAAGTGAAATTTATTGAATTTATGCAAGACAACTTTCTCAAGTAGCATGTGAAAGAAGAAACTCAAGGTGAAAGTTAGATTTGTTCACAGTGTCAGAAGGAGTCTCTGTTAAATATATGATTATTTTACCATCAGTTGGTAGCAGTGATCGTGATGTGCTTTCTTGGGAAGTATGTAATTATTATTATTACTATCCAAGAGGTCCTTTTATCATACACACAGCTCATCATACCGCACTTTAAACACACTCAAACCATTACCCATTATATTGATTTTCAAATTAGAACAGTCTAAATGCTGCACTATAAAACTGGAAATTATGATCAACCTAGGAGAATACCATCTTTGGTCCCATGGTATCAGTTATTACTAAATGAGAAGAATGTCAGCCATCCATGGGAATTTTGAAAAAACTGCCTAAATGAGGCGATATTTTTGGGAGCCCATATTTCTCAGCCAACGGCTACCCCCTCCAAAAAATCCAAAAAATACTTAACCCAGTTATCCACAACCCACCACCCCCTCCCCTTCACAATAAAGATTACTCTAAATCCATCACCATTCCCTACATCCGAGGCACCTCGGAAAAAAATCAATAAAATCTTAAAAAAACATTTTATTGACCACTTGTTACAGACCACATAGAAAACTGGCATCCCTTATCAGCTCCACCAAAGACCAACCACTTCCCCTAGACCTACCTGGTGTATACCAGGTCCCTTGCAGCTGTAAACTGTCCTACTTTGGCCAAACAGGCAGGACAGCAAATATCAGAATCTCAGAACACAAGGATTACATCCGATTTCACCAGTACAGCCACTCTGGGCTTGCAGACCACGCTCTGGATACTCGCCACAGAATAAGATGGAAGAAAGCCACAGTAATACACCGCAGCAAGTTCAAGTATGAAAGACTATTCATGGAATCAGCCTCGGCCCTTAGGAACATGCCAAACCTCAACAAATTTGGATGCATGAGACTGCCCCAAATTTGGGAAACTTTTATCAGAAGAACTTCAGCCCAAAGGCCAAGAACTACCAATATAGCCCGCCAGGGGGCACCATCAGGACTTTAGGAAAACGCTAGCTTCCTAGCTTCAGTCTCATTTGCTGTTATTAGTACTTGTGTGCACGTGTCACACAAGTACTAATAACAGTAATAAGTTCCCAAGAAGTAAGTTGCCAAGAAGATGGCAACGTGACGTTCGCCGAAATATCAGAAAGTATATATTAAAGTTTATTTAATCTATATTTCTAGTATACGCTGTCAATTCCTTAAATATTAGTTATCATGTTTAACCAGCGTATAAGCCTCTCAACAAGAAGTATGATAGTTCCGTTGTACAAGGTTAGTGCAAAAACTGATGTGTCTAACAACCAACCTATCAGTGTCTCTGGTTTGGTGGTGAAGATTTAAGAGAAGTTGGTAAGAACTCACATACAGAATTGGGTAGACAAACAAGCTATACTCTGCAAGGAACAGCATGGGTTTACTAAAGTAAGGTCATGTTTTAGCAATTTGCTCATATTTTATAACAATGCTACAACCAAGTTGGATAAAGGGAATGGATATTATATTGTTGGGTTTTGCTAAAACATTTGATAGCATACCACATGAAAGGCCATTACATAAACTGGAGAATATGGGACTTGGATAAGTGGATGGTTGACAGACAGATAACAAAAAGTGGTATACGGTGGGCGTGAATCTGCTAGATTTAAGGTGACTAGTGGTGTACCTCAGGGTTCAGTCCTTGGGCCATTGTTGGGTTTACTAAAGTAAGGTCATGTTTTAGCAATTTGCTCATATTTTATAACAATGCTACAACCAAGTTGGATAAAGGGAATGGATATTATATTGTTGGGTTTTGCTAAAACATTTGATAGCATACCACATGAAAGGCCATTACATAAACTGGAGAATATGGGACTTGGATAAGTAGATGGTTGACAGACAGATAACAAAAAGTGGTATACTGTGGGCGTGAATCTGCTAGATTTAAGGTGACTAGTGGTGTACCTCAGGGTTCAGTCCTTGGGCCATTGTTGTTCAATCTATTCATTAATGACATTAGGGAGGGTCTAACAGGAGATATGCAATTGTTTACTAATGATGAAAAGATAGGCAAGGCAATCAGGGATGCTACTGATATCCAACACTTACAAATGATTTGAATAGGCTGGAAATTTGGACAAATGAAAATGGATATCAGTTTAATGGAAATCTCATCACTTTCACATGATGGCATTTTCAGTGGCATATTATATTAGTTCATTATGCTACAAGAAATTGATGAGGCTAGTGAATCTTCGAGTAATGGTAGAGAGGAATTTGAAGTTCAAAGGTCACATAGCAAAAATTGCAAATACAGCTCAGAGGATAATTGTGATTATGAAGTGAACCTTGACATGTAAGGATAAGGAAGTCATGTTGCCTCTTTAAGGCCTTGATAAGACCTCACCTGGATTATTGTGCACAAATATAGTCTCCCAGGTTCCAAGGGGGAGGATAAAGAAACTGTGAGAAGGGTGGAAAGAAGAGCTACAAAAATTATATCAGGATGATGGGATTTAGATGATGAGAAAAGATTGTGAGTATGCAGATTAGAGACTACAGTTAACAGGAGAAAGAGGGGTGATATGATTTCTATGAACTTTTGAGTGGGTGTTATAGGATATTGTCTGATGAAATTTTTCTTTAAGGAAAGTGGGGAGAGAACATGGGAGCCATTCATGGAAGTTAAGTCTGTTCATGGTGAAGAAAAACGTAAGAGCTATGTTCTTCTATCAGAGAGCAGTGAGTGGAATAGTCTGCATTTAGAGGTAGTGAAAACATCTAATGTGAATAAGTTTAAGGGGAATGTATATGACAGCTGGCTTACATAACATACAGCCTGCCTTGATGAGTCCTTGACGTCCTGGATGTCTCAGATAATAATAATAATATAAGAAATTCTTACCATTTTTTTAAATTAAATTAATTCATCCTTCTAAATTAGAAGGATGCAAAATTCTGAAGCATCTGACTAATTCATTTCCACATTCAGATTTGCTTTTTTATGTGATTCCAATCTGGAAGAAATATTGTAAGTCCATTGTAAATAACTGTAGCCAAAGGATTCTTCAGTGGTGCAATGTGCACAGTACTTATAAGACAATACTTTGAATAAAAGCCGAAGTTGTGAGTTCAAGCCTCACCTGAGGAATAACATTTTTTGGGGAGAAGTATTCTATGAGGGAAGATATGAAGGAGTTGTTGGATGAAGCAAAAATGAAGAGTAAGAGGGTGAAGACTGTAAGTCTCCTACCATGATATGATAGAGGAGAATTGAAGCGGTTGATAGTAAATGAATCAATATGCAGGTTGTGCAGAAATAATGATATAGGATTTGTCGATCTATGGTCTAAAATTGATGGAAAAAAGGATTTGTATAATGCTGACAGACTGAACCTAAATAGTTTTTCATGTTAGTATCTAGAAAGAGCTTTGTTCACTGAGCATGCTGAAGTGCAAATTCAGGAAAACTTAAGCAATTAGGGGGGATGCATTTTAATATGTGTGAAGACGCCCATGAGGTGAATGAGTGTGAGAATGACCACAAATGTGGAATCTAGTATCTCAAGCAAAAGTATTGAATAAGTAGTCAATTCAGAAAGCAAAGCTGGTTGGGAGCCTAAAGGGATGCTGCAGTTTCTATATACTGAAGCCAGAAGTATCAGGAGCAGGAGGAAGGAGTTTTTGACATTGCTTAGTGCAATCTTGCCAAACATTATAGGCATTAGTGAGACATGGCTAACAGCAAATGATGTATGTACATGGATAGAATGTCAACTGTTTACTATTTTCAGGGAAGATAGGATGGAAGGAGGGTCCTGATGGTGACAGCAGATGAATTGCAGCCAAATAGAATAGGAGATAGGCTGGAGGGTGGTTGTTCATTTGAGGCAGACCAGTGTGAGATCAAGGGCAACATATGGTTGTTACTGCTATAGGCTAGGGAGTTCAAGAGATGATCTGAAAGACATGCATCAACAAATTAGTACAATGAATGCTGATCGAGTGATTATTATGGAGGATGTCAACTCTGAAGATGTAGACTGGAAGGAAGAGAGATCACATGTTCAGAAAATGGAATTTATATACCTAATGAGGGATAATTATTTCAGGCAGCATGTGATGGAGGAGACTTGCAATGTGACAGTATTGGACCTGCTCACAGGAACAGAAGAGCTATCCATAACTAAGGTAACCACATTGCCCCCAATTGGAGAAAGTGACCATGCAGATTTGACTTGGGAAATTTTGAAACACGAGGAATATTTTGACAGGAAGGGTAGGTGATTATAATAAGCTTAGGAGACGGCTTGAAGCTGTGCCATGGCATAAAACCATAGAAAGAAAAGATGTTGGTAGTGCATCGAAGATAAGAATTATTATTTGGTTACCAAATAATAATAATTTTGGTAACCTCCATGGAGTCAATAGACTTATCGTGTGAGCCCACTTAACCATCAACATGTCTATCATAATGAGCTTTGAAGTTATTTACATTACCCGCATTCACAATGCACTCTGGCAATGCATTCCACTCACTAACAACTCTCCATGTAAAAAATCTGCTCCTCACGCCCTTCTTCACCACATCTTTATACAACTTCCAGGGATGGCGTCTTGTTCTTCACATCATAACATCCACTCTTTTTATAATCATTTCTGTATTAATCTGATAGAATTCCCTAACTAACTTGAAGGTCTCTATCATATCTCCTCTTTTCCTCCTATCAATGTAATCCACATTCTCTCAAATGCTCTTCATAACCAACACTCCAGAGTCTTGATATCACTTTTGTTATTTGTCTTTGGATCCTCTTGTCCAAATCCACTTCCTGAAGTACAGCACCACCAATACAGTATGTAGTCTGATAGCTCTCTATCCCAAAGTGTAAAACCTTGCATTTATTAACATTAAAACTGTATCCCCATCATTTGTCCAAGCTAAAATTCTATTCAAATCTTCTTGTAGAGAATTAACATCAGCACTACTCTTGATAATTCTACCTAGCTTTGCATCGTCAGCAAACATTTCAAGACCCCCAGTCAATCCACATGAAATATCATTAACAAACAAGTTAAATAGTAGATGCCAAAGAAGAACAGATCCCCTGAGGCATGCCACTGGTCACCTTACCTTTTCTGAGACACAGCTCCATCATACATGGCTTGCTGGTAGCATTCAGAGAGCCAATCTCTGATCCATCTAACCAATATACTATCTGTTCCCAACTGCTAATTAAGGGGCATCTAGAAGAAGCATTATCAAATTGTATCTTTGAATCCTTTTTACAATCTAAAAATACTTTGAATACGTTGTAAAACTAAGAATACTTTGGATTTGGTCATAGCATCAGAAGAGCTGATTATAACTGAGATGGCATCTCTGCCCCCCAGTTGGAGAGATTGACCATATGGTTCTGACTTGAAAGATGAATAGACATGCAGGAGTATCAAAGAGAAGGGAATTTATGTGGAATTATAAGGCAGGTGATTATAATAGTCTTAGATATCAACTTGGGGCAGTTCCCTGGAGGGAGGAATTGGAAGGGCGAGATATCATTAGCGCTTGGGAAATTTTGAAGGAATATTTGTTATCAGCAATAGTAAGCTGTATTCCATGAGTGAAGAAGAGGACACAATTTGGTGTAAAATGGATAACAAACAATATCAAACAAGAACTACAGGTAAAAAAGAGTTTATGGAAGAGATATAAGAAAAGGGGTGGAGAGCAGATGCGTGAAGAATATAAATAAGAATTAGGCCAGGAGAGTGACTAGTATAGTAAGGAAGGAGAAACTGGAATATGAGAAGAGATTGGCCCTAAGATCCAAAGAAAATCCTAGGGAATTTTTTAGCTATGTGGTCAGTAGGAGGAGTATGATTATGAAAGTATGACAATGTGGGATAAAAATGGGAATAGAGTGACTGATACAGAGGGCATAGCATAGTTGTTCAATGAACACTTTATTGGAGCATTTCACCCTGGATAATTAGGTTTTAATACTAGAGGGATAAGGCAGGTTCAAGAGGACAGTGTGTTTCAAATACTGAGTACTAGATGACAATAAAGTTGTGGGACTGGTGGTAATTTTGTCATGGGTTTTGAGAGAATGTGCTAAAGAACTGACGGTTCCACTGACCTGGCTTTTCAATGAAAGTCTGGCCATGGGTAAGGTACCCAAGGAGTGGAAGGAGGGTACGATAGTGCCATTGCATAAGGATGGTAGCAGACTGGGGGTGTCAAATTGTAGACCATGTTTCATCAGTAGTTATTAAGATGTTGGAGAAATTAGTGAGAGACCATGTACAGCATTGGGCAGATGAGGGTAATGTTATCTGTGAGAGTCAACATGGATTTGTTAAGAGGCATTCTTGCTTTACTAATATGATTGCCTTTATAACATGATGAGCTGTTGTTGAGGGAAAGGCATATTCTACCATTTTTTTGAATTTTGCAAAGGCATTTGACAGGGTGCCGCATGATAAGCTGATATTTAAGTTGCAGCACATGGGTTTAGATATCAGGCTAGTGAAATGGATTGGCTATCTGATAGGTATCAGAGAGTTGTGTATGATGGGGGAAATATCAAGGAAGCAGAAGATTACAAGTGGGGTCCCACAGGGCTCAGTACTGGGACCTGTATTGTTCAACCTTCATATCATGGCATTGCCAGTGGACTGCAGGGGATATTTAGTTGTTTGCAGATGATGTGAAGCTGGAAGGGTTATTAGTAATAATGCAGATGTGGCAGCCCTGCAAGAGGATTTGAATAAACTAGACAGATGGGCAAATTCATGGGGTGATCAGTTTAATGCAGTAAAATGTAAAGTCTTGAAGTTTGGGATGCATCGATGGGAAGCTGCATACTCTGTTGGAGGAGCTGTACTGGAGGAAGTAATGGAGACAAGAGATTTGAGGGTGATGATTAATAGAATCCTGAAATTTAGGAGACTTATTGTAATGGTAGTGAAGGTAACCCAGAGGATTACTGCAATACTGAGAAGGACGCTGACCTGCAGAGATAAAAGGGTTGTCATTCCATTGTATAAAGCCCTTATCAGATCAATATTTTTCTCAAAGACTACTTGTACTATTTTTCTCAAATTTCTGCAGGATTTGAAGGAGATAAATTAACTGTGGAAAGGGTACAGAGGATAAAAAGATGGTTTCTGGACTGTACAATGTTAGTTATGAGGACAGGCTGAGGGAATGTGTACAGGGTTGACACTGGAGAGTTCTTTCGCTTGGTGGAAAAGGGGGGGGGGGGAGCAAGGACATGGGGTCATCCCTGGAAGTTACGAAAGGAAACTATGAAGAAGAGGGTGAGGAGAGTGGGTTCTTTTCATGGAGGTTGGTTGAACCATGGAATGCATTGCCTGATAGAGTGGTATGAACATGAATGGTCAATGAGTTCAAGGAATGGTATGGTAAACTTTGTGTTTTCTAGGAAGGGCCTCCCATGATGAGTCTTTTAACTCCATAGAGGCCTGAATCATAATAATAATAATAATCACCTCTTGGGCTTCCTCTTCACCTTTCCAATTTTATATCATAGGGGAAGTATTGAAATAGGGTATGGTTTTAGAATTACAATAAATGGATTTCTCATGCATCACAGTACTATAAATAAAACTATACAACACACAGAACTTTGTTGATTTACAAAGCAAATTTCCACTGTACCTAGAAAAAAAAAAAGTTTCTTATTTAAGTGAAACAAATGAAAAAGTAAAATCTTACTTTTTTTTTGTTATTTTGTTTCTACTTTAGGATTGTGTTGTTAATGTTTCTCCACGTATCATCCGAGGTACAACTTCTGGACATATGTATGGTCCAGGACAAGGATCATTTCTCAACATTGAACTGATTAGTGAAAAAACAGCTGAATATTGGTTACAAAGCATTAAAGAATTGAAACAAGATTTTCCAGATCATGTAAGTTTTTTTGATAAATGACTTATCTCATTGTAATCTAAGCTCTCACTAACTGAAAATCCTTGTGTTAAATTATTTACTACTGCTGTATATAAAAGATCTATGACATTGAAATGTTATTGATTGTTGCTTAGGGTTCACAGTCAATTCATCGCGTGGACAATTCGTCACGAGGACAATTTATCGTGAGGAAAATTCATCGCAGGGAAAATTCATCACAAGGAAAAATCATCACAGAAAAATTCATCACGTGAACTATTGATCGCTGAAAATGTTATTCGCTAGAAAACTGAAATGAATTGCATTGATACCGATATATAAAAAGTAAATGCAGTGCAAGATAAATTTCACAAAATATATACTAGAAAAGTACTAGAAAAACAAACACAATCTACTAGAAAAGTATCGCAAGAAAATTAAAAGGCTTATCCATATATTTGTAGACCTGGAAAAGGCATATGATAGAATACCAAGGGACATAATCTACTGTGCCCTTAGAAGGAAGGGTATGACAGAAAAATTAGTAAGGATTATAAAAGCACTGCATAAAAAAATCGAGACAGCAGTAAAAATGAGCATTGGAACAACAGAATTTTTCAATACAAAGTGGGCTTGAATCAAGGGTCAGCACTGAGCTCATTTCTATTTGTGATTATTTTAAATACACTCAGTGAAGGAGTAGCCAAAAATACACCGTGGATTATATTATTTGCAGATATCTTGAAAGAAGTTGACCTTTATAGGCACCTGGGATCAGCCATAGAGAGAGAAGGCACACAGTATGTAATTTGCAGTCAGAGAAAGAATTAAGGCAGGTTGGACCAGATAGAAGGAGATGGCAGGAGTGATATGCGACAAAAATGCATCAAAAAAAAGTAAAAACAAGTATATATAATCAGCCATTAGACTGGCCTTGTTGTATGAAGCAGAGACATGGGCAACAAAGAGAATTCAGGAGGAACAATTGGAAAGAATAGAGATCAGGATGCTAAGATGGATAAATGGAACATCAAGGAAAACAGAGCAGGAGGGATGAAGATATAAGAAGATGGGTTAGAAAAATTACAAAGTGAGAGAAAGCACATTGAGGTGGGCTGGCCATGTACAGAGAAGACTGGTAAACCACCCAATACAAAGTGTCATAACAATGGAAGTGAAGGGTATGAGAAGAAAAGGAAGACCAAGGAAAAGATAGTGGAAAAACTTCAAAAGGGATATGGAATAAGTAGGAATGGAAAGGAGGGATGCCCAAGATGGAAATAAGTGGAAGAAAATTGTCCGAGTAGCAGACCCCAGGACTGTCTGAAACTAAAATGCCAAAAAGAAGACGATCCCTATACTTGGTCAGTTTTTCATGCAGCTGTTTTCTAGTGATATGCAGCTGTTTGCAGATGATTCAAAACTGCGGAGAACAATGCAGACTCAAGCAGATGTTATGGCCTTACAGGAGGACTTGAATAGATTACATGAATGGGCAGGTAAGTAGAAATGTCAGGTCAATGTTGCAAAGTGTAAGGTTTTGAGATTTGGTAAGCAATGATGGGATGCAAAGTATACACTTGGTGGGGAAACTTTAAAGGAAGTAGAGGAGATGAGAGATCTAGGAGTGATGGTGGACAAGGATGAAATTTAGGAGCCACATTGCACAAGTTGTGAAGATGTCAAATGCAGAGGACCCTGACTTGCAGAAATATAGAGGTTATGATGCCATTGTATAAGGCCTTGATCAGGCCTCATATAGATTATTGTGCACAGATTTGGTTGCCGAGTTTTCATGGTGACAAGAATATGTTGGAAAGGATCCATAAAAGATTCACAAAGATGATCAGTGGTCGTTGGAATGTGGAGTACGAGAATAGATCAAGAGAATGTAAGTTGCAAAGTCTCGTGAATAGGATAGGCTATAATGGGATATTATTGAGACATATAAACTAGTTGGGATGGTTATCGGGTTGACATGGAAGAGATTTCTCATAGAATGGAAGGGGGGATTAGAACAATAGGCCAGCTGGAAAATGGAACCTTCTCCTCACTCCACAGAGGAGTGTGGAGAAGGTTCTTCGCATGGAGAGTGGTTGGTGAGTGGAATGCTTTGCCTGAGTGTCTTGTGATTGTTGACACATTGAATCAGTTTAAGGCACAGTTGGATGATGTGCAATAGTGTATACCTCCCACGATGAATCTCTCTCTCTCCATGGAGGTCATATGATGATAATAATAATTATGTTTTTTTTTTTTTTTCTGGAATTGATATTCCCCCCATTCTGCTGTGCTTCCATAATAATATACGCTGTTTTTAGTGAGTTAAAGTATGTGGGTGAAATCATTCCTCGGTCTCAATGGGCTATAAGCTTACAGCTATAACTTATAGCTGAAAACGGCTACAAAAACATACAGCTGTAAGCCATAAGTTTTTGAACTATTTTAGGAATTTTGGATGTGACATTATCTTGTACTGTTAGCAGGGTGTGTGTGTTTTGCTCTTTCCAATGTATATTACTATTATTATTACTATTATTATGGGCAACTCCAGGGAGTCATTAGACTCATCGAGGGAGGCCCCAAATCATATTCATCACAACTATTCGACATTCATACAGTATCTATCATACCTTGCCTTAAACTCATTCATTGTCACAGCATCCACCACAGACTCAGGGAGCGCATTCCACTCATTCACTACTCTAAAAGTAAAGAACCCAGCTCTAACACCTTTACTAACCACACTTTTGCCCAATTTCCATGGATGTCCCCTAGTCCTCCCACAACCAGCCCTGTTCTCAAAAATATCTTCTGAATTAATTTTATAGAAACCCTTCAGTAATTTGAATGTCTCAATCATATCTCCCCTCCTCCGCCTATCAACCAATTTTTGCAACCCACAAATTCTCAACCTGTTCTCATACGGTTCATTCCACAGACCTGCTATCATCTTGGTCACTCACCTCTGGATCCTCTCCACCTCCTCCCCATCAAGAAGAAACCTGAGGTGACCAAATCTGAGCACAGTAGTCGAGATGGGGTCTTATCAAGGCTCGATACAGAGGAACAATAACCTGCTTGTCTCTGCTTGTCAATGTATTCTTCAGCAACCAAGTGATTTGATGAGCTGATTTGGCCACTTTTGCAATGTGTCCCCTAAATTTCAATTCCTTATTCACCAACACTCCTAAATCTCGTGCCTCATCAATTTCCTGGAGCACGGTTCCACCAATGCAATAAACTGCCGCCAATCTTTTCACCCCAAAATGCATAACCTTACATTTTGCCACATTAAATTGACATCCATTCTCCTTAGCCCAGACCTCCAATCTATCCAAATCATCCTGCAAAATTTTGACGTCATCTGCATTCTCTATTGCCCTACCCAACTTCGCATCATCCGCAAACAAATGAACTGTTCCTCTCAGATCCTTTCCTATATCATTTATGAACAAATTAAACAGCAGTGGTCCAAGAACAGATCCTTGTGGCACACCACTAGTCACAGGCCGTCTTGTGGACTCTACTCCTGAGTAAACCACTCTCTGATATCTCTCCGTCAACCACCCTCCTATCCATCTCACCAACCCTATGTCCATTCCCATATGCTGCAATTTACTGATTAGAATTCCATGTGGTATCCTGTCAAAGGCCTTAGCAAGGTCCAGTAGAATCACTGTAAACCCATTACCCTTATCCAGTTCAGCCGTCACTGTGTTATAATACGTGAGCAAGTTACTAAGGCATGACCTACCCTTCACAAAACCATGCTGTCCCCGATACAGTATCCCATTTTCTTCTATCCAATCTTGTATTTTCCTCTTGACTATTTTCTCTAAGACCTTGATAATGATTCCTGTTATGCTGATTGGCCGGTAATTTTCAACAGCAGCCTTGGAACCACCTTTGTGCAGTGGAACTATTTTCCCCTCTTTCCATCCCCTTGGGACTGACCCAGTCCTGAGGCTCAAATTAAACAAAATGGTCAAGGGCACTGACAATTCTTTGGCCGCTTCATGTACAACACGAGCTGGTATACCATCCAATCCCACAGATGTATTGACATTGAGGTTCTGTAATAGACTAGTTACCTCTACTTCATTCATCACAATTCCAGTATAAGCTGTTGGTTCTTCCATTCCTGCAAAGTCACCACCTGGATGATATACTCTTGCAAAGTGCTCGCTCAGTAATTCCACAATATCGACTGATTCGGTTACCTCCCTACCCTCAGCATTTTTTAAGATCATTCTACCATGAGCATTTTTCCTTTTACTTGCAACATATTGAAAAAAACTGTTTGGGATTCTCTTTAGCCTGAGTGGCCAATTTCCTTTCGTAATCTGCTTTTGCTTTTCTTACCACCCTTGTTACCATCCTGGCCTGAGCTTTATACTGTTCCTGCGCCTGATGGTCACCCTTCTCCTTAAATTCCCTCCACAATTGTTTCTTTTTTTGCAGCTCAAGCTTAATAGTGTTATTCATCCATTTAACCCCTACTTGATTTATTATTCGGATTCTTGGTATACAGTCAACCATTGCCTCCTGCAAACAGTGCTCAACCACCTCCCATGCACTATCAACATCCAGCCCTTGCAGTTTTACATGCTACGGCATTGAGCCAAGCACACACCTAAGCTTGTCATACTTACCAGCCCAGTAATTCCACATGTACCCTGTCTTAATTGTAAATTCGACTCCTTTAGCCAACTCCCAAGTCATGACCTTATGGTCACTCTCACCAATTGGTGGCAATATGGTCATGTTCGTTACAGCCACATTCTCAGTTGCAATTACTAGGTCCAGCACTCTCTTCCCCCTGGTATTTTCCAATACATGTTGCCGTAGATAGTTGTCCCTTAATAACCGCATAAAGTCCAATTCCTTCCTCCCATGTGCCCTCTCCTCTTTCCAGTCAATGTTACCATAATTGAAATCACCCATAATAATTACCCTGCTTCCACTCATTTCTTCTATTTGCCTATGCATACTATCCCCACCATCCACTCCATCACCCGGTCTATAGCAGCACCCAATTGTATATTTTGTTCTGCTAGATTCTATCTCACACCAAACAGCCTCAAATGTGCTTTTTTCCCCATCCTGCAGTTCAACTTCTATACTCCTTGGCTGAAGCTCATCAGCTATCATCAATAACACTCCTCCCCCCTTTTTATTCACCCTGTCACTCCTGAACACGCTATACCCGTCGCATTCAATCCCACTAGCTTTATCATATTCTGTCAGCCATGTTTCACCTAATACCGACAACCTGTGGCCTGGAAGTGCCAACCATGGCCAAAAACTCTTCCTTCTTGTTCCTAATACTCCTGGCATTAGTGTACATGAATCGCAGAAGCCCATTTGTCCCATCCCTACTTTGATGCCTTATACTAACTATCCCATTCTGATTTGTTGTCCGTTGTACTCGCTCGGGCATAATATACTCATTCATACACTTAACTGCCCCCCTAAAGTCTGCATATCTACTCCCCCCCCTCTTAATAAATCTAGTTTCCCTGAGTCTGTACATCCACTTCCACATCATTCATCAACACTCTTTCAAGTCTCCGTACATCAACTCCATAAAAATGTAACCCATCCATCTTATATAAGTCCTTTCGCCCATCGAACTCATTGCACACATCCATTCCACACCACTCTCCATGCATAACCCACGCATAAAGTCATTGGCAATTATGGCCCTCCTTCTAAACACTGCGCTGTCATACCGCGGTAAGATACTCACCATCCTAACTCTCTCACTCTTCTCTTTTGCTACCTCAAACAACTCCCTCACATCCTCTATCATTTCCATTTTGTCCTCTTTCAAATCATTCGTTCCTGCCACGATTATCATCTCTTTCACCCTCTGTTTTTGCAGTCGAATAGTTTCGCTGACGTCCTTTATGTTCGCACCCGGCTGGTACGACTTCGTTAAACTCTCAATTATTACGCCTCTTAATAGCGAATCCCCATACAGCACTCGCTCCTTCATTTTATTGACATTTACGAACATTCTATTATTTGCCGTCACAGACTTCCGCCGGTTATTTGTCGGTACGTTCAACACACATTTTTCCATACGCTCCAGTTGTCTTTTAGCTCTGTGTATCGCACCATTCAAATGGGCAATTTCGCTACTCTATTTCCCATAGTTGATGTCTCTCTCTCTCTTCTTAATAATACTCACCCTGCACACATTAAACTAATCTGTCACTGTATGGCACTACATATTATAATGTGTTTTATTTTATTTTTTTAATTTTATTTTTTTTATGGTGCAAAGACATCAAAGGTCATACTGTAAACCTGTGCCAGGACACAGTTTTGTAACAATTTTACAGCAGTACATATGTACAGTACAGATTTACAGCAGTACATATGGTAAACGGTTAGTAGCTTAATCACAAACGTCCATGCCCTTGGCAGGATTTGAGCCCATAGCCTCTTGGCTGGAGAGCGAACATGCTAACCATTTGGCCAACCAGGCTGACACTATAACATGTGACACTACTACATTTATATATATATATATATTGTGTCCGGACAATTCATCGTGAGAATATTCATCGTGGGGAAAATTCATTGTGAGAAAAATTAATCGCACAAAAATTAATCGTTGAAAAATTCTTCAAAAGAAAATTTGAAATCCTATTTCATGTCATTCCAATATACAGTATGTAAAAAAAAAAAAAAAAAAAGAAAAAGAAATATTTTATGTATTATTTATTATTTTGATTATATTTAGCATTGTGAAATTTTTTATTCCGTAGAAAGTTATTAATATTCTTTCTTACTACAGGCTCTGTAGATGGAATATTAATTGTTACAAAACTGGGATAGGATGGTTAGGGAGAAAGAGCATCATATTTAAGAATATTTAGGGATAATAGTTATATCCAACTAATATTTATAGTTAAAACTATTTACATAGTCCTATTATTCCTATTAACTATTCTATTAATAGTTAGAATAGTTATTAGGGAGAACAAAATATTTAAGAATAGTTAGGGAGAAAGGACACAGTATTTAAGAATATTTATTCTTGTAACCTTCACTATTTTTCTGTTCTGCGCATTTAGATATCCATCCAAGAGTGGTATATTTTTTATCTGAACTAATTCAGAAGGTGATGTGTTTCAGTTATTCAATGCACGTGTATTTTAAAAATCACTGCACTTTTCCTGCATCATAAAGACATCTTGCATGCTGCTATCATTTGCAGAGATAGTTTAAGATCATGGGTGCAATTTTGAGTAATTATATTAAAGTAAATGATAATAAAATTATGTCAATGTTATCATAATGATGTAAATCAGCATAAGTAAATTGCCATCTGTGGCTTCAATACTAGTCTTTACCTTTTCCTCCAATACTAGTATTTTATGACATTAAGAAATTTTTAATTTTATATTTAGTCTTTTTTACTGAAAGAAAAAAAAAAAAAATTATATATATATATATATATATATATATAGATGGATGCTCCCAAAGTGAAATACCTAATTAATTACTTCTCTTGTGAACCTTTCAAAATAAATTGTAATCAGAAATATAATGCCATTAACAACCGATTCAATTGGCTAACAACCTCAGCTATGCAGACGATATAGTATTAATAGGCTTATCTTTAGCAAAGGTACAACAACACTTTGACAAACTATGCCAGGCTGCAAAAATATTTGGATTGACGCTAATTGAAATGAAACTAAAATACAAATATAGTACAAAGTTCCATCAATACAGAAAACAACTGACCTTTAGAAAAAGTAGAAGACTTCCAATACTTGTTCTTCCTTGGACTTCCAATTCCAAATGACATAATATTAAGAAAATATAAAGTTCTCAATCAGCACAGGAATCTAAGAAATATATCAAAATCGCCCCTCATTACCTTGGAAACAGAAATTAGGCTTTACAAAGCAACCGCTCAGGCTATCTTCTTATATCATGGAGAAACATGCAACGTTTCCACCCAAAAAGCAATAAAAACTATTAATAGCTTTAATACAACCTGCTTAAGACTATTACTCAGTTACTCTTGGAAGGATCATATTCAGAATTCCACTATTTTAGAAGAGGCAAACCAAAAACCCTTGATTGAAACTCAATGCAGATATCAACTTGATTGGCTTGGACATCAACTGAGACATCCTCCTTCTCCATAATTTGATATCTTAGTTTTATACACTCCCTCAAATGGATAAGGATGGAGAGGAAGACCAACTAAACAATTCTAACAGCACAGATACTCTCTCTCCACAAGAAATAACTCAATTGGCTCAAAACAGAGATGCCTAGAAAGCTACATATAATAATTAACTTTTTTCTATTACTATTTATTTAGTTTGTTTCCATATTTACAAATTGTAAATTGTAAATAAACCATGATGATGAACAATCAATTAGATAGCGTACCCTCTCCCAAGAATGGGCTGTGGATTCGAAACTCACAATAGGCATGGAAGTTTGTAATTGTTATTAGGTTAGAGATAAATTTCATCATCTGAAAATACTAGAATTGTAGGAAAAGGTAAAGAGGTATTGCAGCCAGAGATGGCAATTTAGCTTATGCTGATTTACATCATTATGATAGCAATTACATAATTTTATTATCATTTTCTTTGATATAATTACTCAAACGTGCACCTGTAATCTTAAACTAGCTCTGTAAATGATAACAGTGTACAATATATCTTTCCTATGTAGGAAAAGTGGAGTCATTTTCAAAATATACATGTATTCAATAACTGAAACATCTCATCTCCTGAATTAGTTCAGATAAAATGTATATATATATATATATATATATATATCAGGGGTGCTTAAGGGTTAAAGCTATATAAATGAGAGGAGACCTCCACATAGCCTTCAAAGGAATGTGGAGAACCGACCAGGGCTTCTGATCTAATGTCCATTCCACACTTTCTCGTGGTGCACCCTGTTAGGTATCTACCTGGAGACAGAACAGACGAGGATGGGATGGCAATTTGGGATTTAGCCGACCAAATTGTATTCTTATTGGCTTAAACCAAAATTTCAAATGATGATACAACATGACAGAATTTCATGCTGGCTGGGGCGTTGCCTGGTTACACTAGGCCCCCATTATTTTCATCAGGGACCAGGCAAATAGCGAAAAGTCGGCTACTTGAACAAATCCTAAAACTTACCCCAACTCAACATCACCAGAGTTCAAGATCGGTACTATCAACATAAGAAGCCTGAATAGCAAAGAAATGGAGCTAGCTGACGAATTGGATAAGTAGCAGATTGACATAATAGGGGTAACTGAAACAAAAAAGACAAAAACTGGTGAGATCTTTCTGAGCAATAAATACAAAATGTTTTATTCAGGCAATGACAATCAAGGAAAAGAAGGAGAAGCCATAGTATTCAACACTACATACGAGGCTATTCTTCTTGAATGGCAGGCAGTCTCAAGTAGAGTGATGTGGGCAAATATGAGAATGGGGAACTGGACAAGGAGACTTATTTGTGCCTATGCACAAAAAATTCCTCCACTTCTACTAAGGTAGAAGTGGAGGAATTTTTTGAGGCTTTAGAGTAAGCAACTGACACAATGAAAAAGGAAAAGTGGATCCTTGTTGGGGATCTAAATAGCAGAGTAGGAAATGAACACTGACACAATGTTCCAACATAAAAATGTGCACAAATTCACATGGAGAGAAGAGGCAAGGAATAAGAAAAGTCTCATTGACTATGTTATTGTTGATAATGATGTTTTCCCACTGGTGCAGGACACCAGAGTGTACAGAGGATTTGAAATTGGAAGTGATCATCATTTAGTCTTGTGCAGGATAAAATTGAATTTCATATTGAAAAGAAGAACATGTAAGAAAATTTTAAAGAGAATAAAAGTTGAGCAGCTCTCAGATGTGAACTGTAGACTAAAATACACAAATATTATTCAAGAAAAAAATGAAAGAGTTTGAGAGCAGGAACCAAACTTTGGAGATTCATTGGCAAGCCCTGAAGAAAACACTGATTGATTCAGCCAGAGAGGCATGTGGTGAGGTTATGTGCAAGGATAGAAAAATCAGAACTCCATGGTGGACACAGGAAGTTAAAGAGGCAGTGAAGGAAAAGAAGAAAGCATATCAAAAGTTCCTGGCAAATACGTCAACTCATGCTCTTGGAGAATACAGAGACAAATATAAGAAAGCTAAACACTGTGTAAAACTGGCTAAACAAAAGGCATGGGAGGACTTTGGCAAGAACATAGAAAATAAATATCAAGAAGGTGGCAAGATATTCTGGAGGTTGTTCAAGAAGCTCAGAAATAGAGGAAAGAGTGCTGTAAAAGGAATTAGAGATGATAAAGGTGACATGAAAACAGGAGAAAAAGATATCCTTGAAGTATGAAGTTATTACTGAAGTATGGAGTAAAAACTGCTAACTGAAACAAGCAGTGATGACAGCACAGTGGTAAAAAAACACTCAAAAGGCATGCAGTCAGGAATACATATCCATACTCAAAGTAGAAAAAGCCATAGAAAACCTGAAATGTGGAAAGGCATCAGGAGTAGATGAGATTTGACCAGAAATGCTCAAGTATGGAGGTATAAAAGTCTTATAGTGGCTGCACTGCATAGTTCAGAAGGCATGGACAGAGGGACTAATTCCAGATGATTGGAGTAGAGTTCTCATAGTACCCATATATAAAACTGAATGTGAGAATTACAGAGGCATTTCATTACTGAGTGTTCCTGGTAAGATATATGCAAGTATACTTGAGAAACGATTCAGAAGGATTGTGGAACAGAAGCTTGGTAAAGAACAAGCTGGATTCAGGCCAAATAGAGACTGTCAGGATCAGATATTCACTTTACAACAGATAGTTTAGAAATCATGGAAATATAACAAAGATCTGTATGTAATGTAAATAACTATTTGGGAACACTGATCAAGTGTAAAACGGATAAGTATTTTTAATACCGACTAGTTTCACAAAAACTTAATCTGTTGGCATCGTCAGGGTACAAGCACTGAGGTTAAAACATATCACAAAATAGATCTTTAGTTACAAACTAAAATAGCATTGAACGTGAATAATACACGTATCGTGTGTACATGATTTACTCGTTGCTAAGGAATGTTCTATAATTAGCATTAAAGTTCATTTCTTCTGTGTTCAGAGATCTAATTAGGGTTTTCCATATCTCTGGAAGTATTGAGATGCGTACTGTTATAAATCTACTGTTGCTATCCTGTCATTACTGCGACATTGTAAAATTTTATTATTATTTTAACTTTGTATACTTGTAATTTCTATTAATTACTTGTGATGTCTTTTTTCTTTACTTCATACTTTATTCTCCGTTATTCTAATGTAGCTGTGCGTGCTTTCTCTCTCAGAATCTCTCTTGTTTATATTATTACGTGCTATGTTTACAAGAAAGTCAAATAACATTTATTTACATTTCTATGAAATGTACACGAATTCAAACATTAGGGAGATTTCTTTCTCTATCCTTCTATAAAAACTCTTTAGCAAAATTTAGAACCCTTTTTCTTCAACTTTAAAATACTTTCTTTAACACAAAACGTTATCTACTCTAAGTCTACAAATTTTACTTATTAAACTCCAAGCTTACTCGCAAAGGGGTTACCTAAATCTCTCTGTTAAGTTATCTTTACAAATTTGATATCAACTTCTAACATGCCAATTGATTCTCTTAAGGACACTTCTTAACCTTATTAAACATTAAACATATATCATAAAAGTCTTTCTAATACAACTATAAGAGGAATTATATAAAAGTTTTGAACTTACAAAGGCTCTGTATCTCACAATTAATCAAAAGTCTTTCACTAAAAGTTCTATGGCAATTCTTTCATCTCAGATCTTCATCTGGAATTTTGGCTTCGGCTATATCAATTGGGAATGTAGCGGGACTCGTACAGATCCGGAAAAATGTTATTCTCCCACAGCGAAAAGAAAAACTTACAAGTGAAGGTACTTCGAGAAATTTGCTTCACCTTTTCTCCTCTACTTGGGCTTGCCGAAAATGCCTGGACGACTGCTGTGTCTAGTAGCTTGAATTGCCGCCTCTAAGAAACTGAAAATGCCGCCTCGAAGAAAAATGAAACTGTTGTCAACTGTCAATCAGGATCCCTCTGGACTGGAAACTTTTCTCTTCTATGGAGTTTTGGACTTCTCCTTTCAGCAATTTGAAAGCCCTGTCTGTGGCCTAGAAGTCGTTTCTCTCTCGCAACGTCACGAACCGAGAACCTCCTTTCTGGAAACAGAAAACTCCTCTCTCAACTAACGTCTGGATCTGGGATGCTCTCTGACAACATCTGGAACTGAGCAGCTCTGTCTCTCTTCAGCAGTGCCTGGGACCGGGCAGCTTTAGCAATGTCTGGAACCGGGCAACCTCTCCTGTCTCTTTCTGGACGTCTCTGGAACCGGGCCTCCTCTACTTCTGCAGCAATCTCTGGATCCGTGCAGCCCCTTCTGTTTGCTTCAGTCCCTTTTTATTATACCTCCTCTGAGACCTTGCGTGAAGTTTGGCAACCCCCAAAGAATCAGTATGATTCTTTCATCTTAAGTTTCAAGTTCGGCATGCCTTTTGTTCTCCTCCGCTTTCTTTTACTTGTAAGTTGCCGGCCATCGGAAAGTTGTTTGAAACTTTCTGACTGACTTAGCAGATGTTACACTTAGAGCCTGCAAGCTTTTCTCATACAAACAAATTTTAATAACAATCTTTCTAATGCCGCCATGTAGATCTATTATATGCAGCTTCGGCGATATAAACATTGCCTTTGTTTTTAACACTCTAACATATTCTTATTAAAGCAGTATATACAGTTAACTTCCAGAATGTTATTTACAATAACATCTAAAACAAACTATACAGAGACAAACAAAGTTTATTTTTACAATATTCACATGGGACTTAACCTAAGTAAACAATCGAATGTTATGTGCTTTGGAATATTTAAGCTACAATCGAGTTTTTACAGTACCGTATGACTGGTTACGTGGCAACAAATGTTTTGTATGAAAATTCGTTTCTGCGCATAAAAACCATTCACCATTTCACTTTAGATTCTGGAGGAAAACATTTAGCCTGCTCTCGCTGCAAAATTGTCAACAGCAGGCAATATAAAATTTTTTAAAAATTTTTATTCGGTGTATCCGGCCTTATTTATTTTAATATTGTTCATTCTAAGAATTTTTTGTTTTTATGATAAAAATTTTGTTTCTTAAAAATAAACTTATGACCCATGCCCCAGCGCCCCCTTCGTAGCGGCACTCGCATGCACAACATGCTCTGCATGCCCGCTTCCACTGGACCTGCCTATAACAACCCCTTACCAACTTGTAGGTCTCTATCATATCCCCCCTCTTCCTCCTATCCACCAGACTCTGCAAATTATATCTTCTCAATCTTTCCTCATACTCGACACTCCAGAGGTCAGAAACTACCTTAGTCAATCGCCTTTGGAACCTTTCCAACATCTCTTCATCCTTCTGAATACCAGGTGACTAAATATGGGCACAATAGTCCATGTGTGGCCTAATCAAAGCCTTATACAATGGAACAAAAATCTCCCTACTTCTACACGTCAGTGTCCTCCACATCATTCCCAGAAGTCTTTGTGTTGTCTTCACAATTTTGGATATGTGTCCACCTAAATTTGAGATCCTTATCACCCCCAGATCTCTTATTTACTCCACCTCCAACAATATATCCTCACCAAGCATAAATTCTGCATCCCATCTTTGTTTTCCAAATTTTAAAACCTTACATTTTGCAACATTGAACTCACATCTCCATTTCCATGCCCAATCACTCAATTTATTCAAGGCTTCTTGTAAGGCCACAACATCTTCACTACTCTTCATTTTTCGTCCCAACTTTGCATCATCTGCAAACAACTGAATATCTCCATCTAAATCTTCACCTATATTGTTAATATACAAGTTAAACAGTAATGGCCCAAAACAGACCCCTGAGGCTCTCCACTAGTGACTTTCTTTTTCCTGGATATCACTCCCCCATACACAACATGTTGATACCTATTATATAGCCAGTCTCCAATCCTATGCACTAATCTAATATCCAACCCCATCTGCTCTAGTTTGACTATCAGTTTATCATGAGGTACTCTATCAAAAGCCTTTGCAAAATCTAAGTATATTACTGTGTATCCTTCTCCTCTGTCCAAGGAAGCAGTCACTTTATTGTAATAAGTAAGTAGATTACTAAAACATGACCTCCCTTTAGCAAATCCATGCTGTCCATCAAAGATAATACCATTGTTGTTAACCCAATTCTGGATCCTAGTTCTCACAAGCTTCTCCAATAACTTAACCACAACACCTGACACACAGATAGGCCTATAGTTTGATGCTTGAGTTCGATCACCTCCTTTATGAAGTGGCACAGTCTTGCCCTCCTTCCACTCCTTAGGGACTTGACCAAGTGCAAGACTCTTATTAAAAAAATATGTCAAAACAGGTGTCAACTCCCTGGCACATTCCTTCAGAATACGTGGCGATGTATTATCAACTCCCACAGCCTTATTAACATCTAGTTTACCCAACTCCCCAAACACCTCTTGCTCACTTACAGTCAGTCTCTCCTCCCCATCATCTACTGCTCTCAATCTCTCCATGAAGTCACATTCACAAGATTGAAAGACCTTAATGAATTGCTAATTAAGTATCTCCACCACACATTCTGCAACAGCTGTCTTTATACTATTTTCTCCTATCAGTGTCATCCTTCCATAATCTTTCTTTCTTTTGCTGGTAACATTTCAAAAAAACTCCTTAGGATTCTTTTTGGCTTGATTAGCTAACTGCTGTTCATACCTCTCTTTAGCTACCCTCACCAACCAAGTCACCCTCCTTGCCTGGTCTTTGTAGACCTCATGGAATTGATTATTTCCACTTCTCTTATGCTGCCTCCACAATGCCCTTTTTCTCTGTATCACATGCTTAATCTCTTTATTCTTCCATCTCACACCTACCTTATTTAACCTTGTCACCCTTGGAATACACTTAGGCATTGCATCTATTAACTCCTCATTCCATGCTACACCCACAAGCTGTCTACTGAGCTCTTCATAACAACCCCCTTGTAGTTCCACATACACCCTTTTCTCACAGAGGTCCTCACACTGCTGCCAACCACCCAGGTAATCACCTCATGGTCACTCTCACCAATTGGTGGATGATTTGACACCTCATTTATAATTACATCCTTTGATAAGATTACCAAATTCAAGAACCTCAATCCTCGCGTGCCCTCTGTTACATACTGTCTGAGGTAGTTATCCCTCAAAAACTCAAGAAACTCATTTTCTTTACTTCCAGTTGCTATCTCATCATTCTAGTCTATATTGCCATAATTAGAATTGCCCGTAATGATTACCCTTTTCATATTTGCTTGACTAATTTGATTATGCATTTCATTATCGCCACCATGTTTATAACAGTGATATTCTTTGTGCTGGTCAGCATGGGTTTGTTAAAGCTATGTCATGTTTTACAAACTTTCTTATATAATATAACAAGGTGGAAAGTGTATTGGACAAGGGAAATGCATATAAAATGGTAGACTTAGATTTTGCAAAGGCTTTTGATAGATTGCACACCACACCAAGTTGATCACTATACCAAAGCAGATAGGATTGGATGATTGACTAGTGAGTTTAATGGGTAACCAACTATCAGATAGGTATCAGCAAGTTGTGTATGGGAGGAGGAGCGGGTCACTATCTCAAAAGAGGAAAGTCACTAGTGGTGTGCCACAGGAGTTAGTTTTGGGACAATTGTTTTTAATTTGTATATTAATGATATTGGGATAGATTTAATTGGTGATATACAACTGTTCGCAGATGATGCAAAACTGGGGAGAGTAATGAGGAATCAATCAGATGTTGTGGCCTTATGGGAGGTTTTGAATAGATTGTCTGAATAGGCAACAATATGGAACTGTCAATTCAATGTTGCCAAGTGTAAGGTTCTGAAATTTGTTGATCAAGACTTGTTGATCCTTGTTGACCAACACTCCAATGTCTCCTTGGAGTGTTTGTTAAGAGGTCACATTGCACAAGTTATGAAGACATCATATCACATCAGTTTACACTAATGATGCAGAAGACCTGAGTTTCCACCTGCAAACTCAGGTTTTATTTTCATCCTGTATACAGACAAACTGTGTGTGTGTGTGTGTTCTCAAGGCAGATTTGTCTGTACACGAGATGAAAATCCCAAGTTTCTGGAAGGAAAAAACCTGCTACCTCCATGTGAGATAGGCTAACTCACCTTCAGAATGATTTACATGTTAGCACAAGAAAAGTATATTTAACATACTGCCAGATATTTCAGTTTGAAAATAAAAAAACTATCATATCAAATAACAGTTTTTTTTTTTTACAAGGTAGAATACAAACAATTGTTTGATGATAGTTTGTTATTTTCAAACTGAAATATATGGCAATATATTAAATATACTTTTCTTGTGCTAATGTGTAAATAATTCTTAATTTCATGTCACAAGTTTCTCTCAAAAGTATAACTTGCCTTTGACTGAAAAAAAACATAAAGATTCCTCTCATCATGACAAGAATTGAATTTAGTCTTTTTCCAATTGGAGAATGCAGTTTACTGTCATTCTTCTAATTCACTACAGAGGCTCTGATATGTGGACATATTGAGGAAATTCAGTTTGCAAAGCCTTGTGAATAGGAGCTGAAGAGAGGGGATATGATTGAGACATTTCAGTTCGTGAAGGGTTGTTACCATGTTAATTTTCAAAAAATTTTTGTAGAATGGAGGAAAGGGTAGAACAAAGGGACATCTCTGGAAGTTGAATAAGGAGAGTGTGAGCAGGGGAATATGGAGTAGATTCTTTGCATGGAGGGTGGTTGGTCAGTGGAATGCATTGCCTGACAGTGTGGTGAATGCAGATACTTTGAATGAGTTTAAAGCACGGTTTGATGGGCTTTGCATGTGTAGCAGTGTTTGCCTCCTGGAATGAGTCTTTTAACTCCATGAAGATCTTGTGTTAATAATAATAATAATAATTTCATTTTAAGCTTCTTTTTTTTTTGTACCAGCAGTGAGTCTTTTAGCTCCATGAAGATCTTGCGTTAATAATAATAATAATAATAATTTCATTTTAAGCTTCTTTTTTTTTTTGTACCAGCAATTTCTATCTTATAATCCCAAACATATGTGTATGTGTCTATGAGTAGAATTTAATGAACTTTTTATTTTCAGATTCTAATAGCCAGTATTATGTGTACCTATAACGAAAATGATTGGATAGAACTAGCCCAAATGTCTGAGGTAAATGTCTTGATTTTCTTTCATTTCTCTCCCTTACTATATTTTTCTATGTGATCTTGATGCAAAATACTACATTTGTTCATAATTTTTAGAATGCTGGTGCTGATGCTCTAGAGTTAAATCTCTCTTGTCCCCATGGAATGGGAGAACGTGGAATGGGATTGGCCTGTGGACAGGTAACTTTAGTTTTGTACATCTGAGATTCATTTGTATTATTCAATACATCAGTATTTTATTATTATTATTACTAATATCATCATCAGATCTTCATGAAGTCAAACTACTCATCATGGGAGGTCTTGTTGTTCTGCACACAGTTCATATGTTGCCTTGAATGCATTCACCATCTCCACACTTACACATTCTCAGGCAATGCATTCCATTTATCTACCACTCTCATGCAAAAAACTTACTTCCCCCATTCACACTGTTTTTCATAAAAAAAATAATAATAAAATAAAAAAAAAACCTCATCCACATGAATTTGGTAATAACCCCGTATAAACTTATGTTTCAATCATATTCCCTTCCTCCTGTTCACTAGACTCTGCAAATTGCATTTCCTCAATCTGTCTTCATAGTCAGCCTTCGAGAAACAGAAATAATCTTATTCAATCATTTATGGAATCTTTCCAATATCTCCTCATCCTTTTTGAAAATCAGGTGACTAAATCTCTGTACAATAATCCATATGCAACCTGATTAAAGCCTTATACAATTGAACTATGCTATCATTACTTTTGCACATTGGTGTCTCCACATCATTGCTAAAATCCTCAAAGCCAAGATTTTAGCAATGTGTCCCTGAAATTTTATGTTTTAGCCCTCCACATCCCTCATCTCCTCCACCTAAACTATTTCCACCACCAACTGTATATTCTGTATCCCATCTTTTCTTCCCTATTTGAAAACCATACAGTTTATAACATTAAGCTGGCAACCGACTGAGTATGCCTATTCACCCAGTCTTTTGAAAAGCTATAATATCTGTTCTAGTCAGTTCTTCCCAACTTTGCATCATTTGCAAATAACTGTATATCACTCATTCAGACTTTTCCCACTATCACTAGTATACAAGTTAAATAACAACAATCCCAAAACAGACCCTTGGTGCATGCCCCTAGTGACTTGCCTCTTCTGGAATATCACTTCCTTATACACAACTTGCTAATACCTATCAGACAGCCAATCTCCAATTCAGCAAATTAATCTTCTATCCCACTCCATCCATTCCAATTTAATTACCAGCTCGTCATATGGGAGTCTATCAAAATCCTTTGCAAAATCTAACTATGCCTTTGTGTGTGCATCTCCTTTGTCTAATGAATTTGTCACATTGTTAAAGTAAGCAGATTGCTAAATGCTGTCTTCCTTTAGTAAACCCATGCTGTCCATCAAAAATAATGCCACTGTTGTCACCCTTAACCATGTTCTGGAGCTTGATCCTCAATAACCTCTCCGATACTTTAACTTCAACATCTGACAGACAAAGCTTGGCCTATAATTTGAACCTTGAGAGTTATTGCTTCCCTTATGAAGTGGAACAAGCTTGCCCTCTTTACACTCCTTTGGAACTTGACCCATTCTAAGACTTATATGAAAGAGTTATGTTTCCTCATTTCTTCATTATGTTTCCCTCAGCTGTTTTTAACTTCCTGGAACGTTCCCTCAAAACACACAGTAATATATCATCAAGCCCTATAGTCTTATTAACATCAAGTTTACAATTCTTCATATATATCTTTTGCTCACTCATTATCAGTGCATCCTCCTCTCTTCCCACTGCACCTCAAGTTCTGCATGATGTCGCATGAGAATAAAATAGTTTATGAATTGCTCATTTAATATCTAAACTACATCCTCTATAGCAGTTATCATTCTACAATTTTCACCAACCAGTATCATCCTTCAATAATCATTCTTTCTTTCTTCTACTGACTACATATTGAAAGCTTTATTTCTTTTATGCCTTATTAGCTAGTCACTTTCCTCACTCTTTTTTCCTCATACAACTGATTATTACTACTCATCGTTTGCAATCACCATAATGCCTTCTTCTTCTTCCTAATTGTTTGGCTCATCCTTCATTCACCCATTACACACCTACCTTAGTTAACCTGATCTTTTGAATACATTCAGAGGTTGCCTCTCCCAGTTAGTTCTTAATTGAGAGCCAAGCAGCCTCAATCTAATTTCCATCTAATTCACGATATACCTGCATGCCATCTCCTAAGTTTGTCATAATCACCACTCTTATAGTTTCATATTATTATTATTATTGCACGAGTATGGAGTCCCAAGACCAAGCGTGGAAGACCCTAACCATGAAGACAATACCTATGTACCTCTCCTTGAAATCATTAACAGACAAAGCACTTACAGCTGACTAAGGCAACCTATTCCATTCATTCACCACTCTCTAAGTGAAACATTTAGTCCTCACAACCTTGCTAACTACACTCTAACCCAACATCCAAGGATGACCTTTTCTACTCCCCCAAGCAAGGTGTTGAAACATTTCCAGTGCATCAATCCTATAAAATCCTTTAACAAATTTAAATAATGTTTCTATCTTATCTCCCCTTGTTTTTTTGTTTTTTTTGCCTGTCAGTCAACTTTTGCAATCCACAAACTCTCAATCTATCCTCGTAGGGAACATTCCACAGGCACTCACCATCTTGGTCACTCACTTCTGGATTCTCTCCATCACTTCCTCTTCATCAAGAAACCCAGGTGACCAGACCTGAGCACAGTAATCCAGATGTGGACGTATCAAGGCGTTATAAAGAGGAATGATAACTCCCTTATCTCTGTTTGTTAGTGTGTTCTTCAATAATCAAGTAATCCTGTGAACTACCCTAGCTACTTTAGCAATGTGCTCTCTAAACCTCAGCTTTCTCTCTTTCTACTAACTCCAGATCCCTTGCTTCATCTATTTCCTGGAGTACATTTCCATCAATTTCCTATTCAAATCATCTTGTACTCTCTACCACCTTGATTAACTGTTACCCTACACAACGTTGCATCATCAGCAAACAACTAAATATCTCCCTTTGGATTATTTCCTATATCATTTATGTACAAATTAAACAGCAGTGGTCCAAACACAGAACCCTGCAGCATACCACTAGTAACTGCCTTCTCCTGGATTCTGCTCCTCCATATATTGATATTACTTTTTGGTATCTGTCCATGAGCTATCCTTTTATCCATATGACCAGTTTCATATTCATCCCCATTTCTTGCAGTTTGTATAATAGAATTCCATGTGGTATCCTGTCAAACACCTTTGCAAAATCCAGCAGTATCATCATATAAAACATTTTCTTACAGAAGTCTTTATATTGTAGGCCACTACTCAGATGATCACTTCATAGCCACTCTCACCAACTGGAGGAAGATTTCACACTCTGTGCCTCCCTTACATACTGCCTCTCAGAAACTCCTCTTTGCCCCAGATGCATCTGTTAAATCTATAGTGCCATAATTAAAATCATTCATATTGATCAACCTTTTCATTATTAGCCAGACTAATTTGCCATACTTTTCTTTCTCACTGTCCTCCACATTACCAACTGACTTTCTACCTCTATCTCAGTCCATACCTCTTCAGAACCACTGCCACTATTTTCCCCTTATGTCTCCACTTTAGATCAGTATAACTCCCTCTGCTAATATCAACAACACTCCTCCTACCTTTCTGTCATATGTGTCTTCATGAAAAACATCATATCCTTCTATCAGGATGTCATCCTCAATCATAACAATTTCATTCACCTTATTTCAGAGGCTTCTGGTATTCATTTCTGATTCTGTAACAAGTCCCATCAAAAAATCACTTCTTGGATGTGACTCTCCATATCCCCTCCCCCCAGCCATTCATTTCAGTCATCACCAATCCTATTCTTCTCCTCAGAGCAAAATGCTTCTCCTGCATCCACACTTTACAACATGTCTCTTTCTCCTTAATGCTTCACTAGCATACCAATCATGATCTCTGCTCGCTATCTCAACTTATCATATTATACTTGGATGACACATTGACTGCCTTTCCTACCAACTACTTTACAGAATGTGAAAATGGATATCTTTTACTCTCCACAACAACCATCTGATATCTTTTCTCACATTCTACTTGTTATCAACCAAATGATTTGTTGCTCCTACTATCACTCTTTTGCTCACTTGCTCTTCATAACCAATGCCTCAGTCACTCTGCTCACTCTGTTCACAGGAAAATGAACTTTATGCACCTTCTCATTCACTACACCTATAATAATCAAATCTAAATACAGAGCTTCTCTCAAATCATTCATTACCTCTTTCAAATGGCCACCTTTCATTTTAATGGTTCTGACTCTTCCATGCACATCTATAATTCTCTTTGTTTCACTCTGCATTTGCTTCATCTCTTGCCTCATTGTCACCTACTATGCTTTCATGCTTTGAATCACTTTCTCACTGCTATTCATGTTCACCTTGTCACTCTTTCTCTCTCTGCTTTTCACGCCCAATATCATACCATCACTCGTGTATACTACCTTACCTTTACCATCAGCCACTTCTGTCATCATATTTTCATTCTTATTTCATCCACAATCACTCACTCCTTCAACTACATTCTCAACTTCATTCCTTTCATTATTAACATTCGCAATTTCATTTTCCTGCTTCTGTCATATCTGACATTTCTCATACGTACTCATACCATAAGCTATTCACTCTTGGTAAGAGTACATAGAGCACACACCCTGCACTACACGAAATCCCTCATGTTAAGTTCTTGTTCACAAGAGCACCATGTAAAATACTGTTTATGCATAACAGATCTCACATAACACATATACACTCTCTCACACAGTCATAAATGAAGAAAATACTATTATTATTATTATCCTAAGACCCCATGGAATTAAAAACTCATCTAGGAGGTCCCTTTGTCACACACACAACTCATCATACCTTGCCTTAAACACATTCTCTGCAGACACCATACTCTCAGGTAAAATATTTCAATCATTCACAACTATGCATGACAAAAAACCTGCTTCTGACTCCCTTATTCACACCCTCCTTATACCACTTCCAGGGATGATCTTTTGTTCTACCCCAATCTCCCACCATTTTATAAAAAACCACTTTGACACTGATCCTATAACAACTCTTATCAACTTGTACATCTCTATCATATCATCCCTCTTTCTCCTATCCACTAGACTCTGTAAATTGCATTTTCTCAACCTTCCTCATATTCAACATTCCAGAGATCAGAAACTACCTTAGTCAATTGCCTCAGGACTCTTTCCAACATCTCTTTGTCCTTCTGAAAACCAGGTGACCAAATCTGTGCACAGTAGTCTGTATGTGGCCTAATCAAGGCCTTATACAATGGAACAAGAATCTCCTTACTTCCATGTCAGTGTCCTCCACATCATTACCAGAATTCGTTGTGTTATCTTCACAATTTTGGCAATGTGTCCTCTAAATTTTACAATCTTATCAACCATCACTCCAAGATCTCTTATTTCCTTCATTTCTAACAATATATCTCCACCAAGCATAAATTATACATCTCGTCTTTATTTCCCAAATTCTAAAACTTTACATTTTGAAATACTGAGCTGGTATCCCCACTCCTGTTCCCATTCACTCAATCTATTCAAGTCTTCTTATAAGGCCAGAACATCTGCTCAATTCCTCATAGTTCATCCCAATTTTGCATCATTTGCAAACAACTGAATATCCCTATCCAAATTTTCCCCAATATCATTAACATACAGGTTAAAGCAATTGCCCTAAAACAGACTCCTGAAGAACACCACTAGTGACTTTCCTCTTCTGAGATATTGCCCCCTCCCCATATACAACTTGCTGATTCTATCAGATAGCCAATCTCCAACTCAATACACTAGTCCAACCCCATCTACTCTAGTTTCACTGTCAACTTATCATGCAGTAATCTATCAAAAGCCTTTGCTAAATCTAAGTGTACTACTGTATATTCATCTCCTTTGTCCAATGAAGCCATTACCTTATTGTAATAAGTAAGAAAATTACTGAAACATGGTCTCCCTTTAGCAATCCATGCTGTCTATCAAAGATAATACCACTGTTGTCAATCCAATTCTGGATCCTGGTTCTCACCAGCCTCTCCAACACTTTAACCACAATTGACACACAGATAGGCCTATAATTTGATGCTTGAGTTCTTTCACATCCCTTATGAAGTGACACGATCTTGCCTTCCTTCCACTCCTTTGGAACTTTACCCAACACATATTATATTAATATTATATTTGTATTTTCATATTATATTTGTATAATCATATTATACAAATATGTCAAGGCAGATGTCAACTCCCTGGCACATTCCTTCAAAATATATGGTGATATATTATCAAGTCTCACTGCCTTATTAACATCAAGTTAGCTCAATTCTCCCATATGCTTCTTGCTCACTTACAGTCAGTCTCTCTCCTCTTCATCAACTGGTCTCAAACTATCACATTCACAAGAATGAAAGACTGTTATGAACTGCTCATTAAATATCTCAACTATATCCTCTTCTGCAGTTGGTCTTATACCAATTTCTCCAATTAATGTCATCATTCCATAATCATTCTTTTTTTTTTTTTTTTTTGCAGGCCACATATTGCAAGAACCCTCTAGGACTTTTTTTTGGCTTCATTAGCTAGCTGCTGCTTATACTTCACTTTTGCTACCCTTATCAACCTAGTCACCCTCCTTGCCTGTTCTTTGTAATCCTCATGGAATTGATTACACTGGCCAACAAAAAAAAAATTTTTTTTCTGCTGATTATGATCTGACACTTGTTTTTTACTAATTTGGGTGCGCTGATTTCAAATATCAAACCCATTTTTCTCTATCACTTCAGGTTTTTCCTCTATGGCATATTCTTTTTGCTAATTTGTAAGTTTTTGATAGTTTTAAGGAGGCAATACTATTTAGAGGATCAAAAAAATCGATTTTTTAATATTATTTTCTGAAAGTATGTACTTTTAAAAATCTGTTCCTAACTTTTTATCAAGAAATTCGAAAAATTCCTGAAGATATAGCCTATTGTTCAAAGCGGTGCGCAGATCAGAATCGCAGCGCTCACTGCTCTCGCTTGTTAGTAAACGAATAAATGCGTAAGAACCTGCAACAGCATGTACTGGTGCTTTGAATGCGAGAGAGGCCGATAACTGACCTAATACATTTACGTGATGAAAAGTAGGCGATGACAACTGCCAAAAACAAATGAATGCTATATGCGTCATAGCGAACAAAGAACGATCGAAATCAGTCAATCGTTAATCGATCGTGAAAGTATGATGAGTGCTTATAACGTTTCAATAAAGTCCCTGTTTTTTTGTTTTGTTAATTGCATGTTAGTCAGCAGTGAAGAAAATACATCATGTCTACTACTCGAAATTGTGTCAATAGTGTAGATTCCTTCTGCTACATTTGTGGCAGATTTACTGTTCTCAGTCAAAGGACAAATATCACTGATTTCGTTAAGAAAGTGTACTTTGCATACTTTGACGTAAAAATTGCAGATCAGGACAAGTCATGGGCTCCAAATAAAGTGTGTAAGTCATGTGTAGAAAATTTACGACAGTGGAGCAAGGGAAAACGCCAAAAATTAGCTTTTGGCGTGAACCGAAAAATCACGTAGATTGCTATTTTTGTTTAGTTCAGACTTCTGGAAAAGAAAATTGTGTATCCAAATCTCGACTCAGCAATTCGACGTTGCTCATTCCAATGAAATAGCCGTGCCAATTTATAAAGGACTTCCTTTACTTGAGAACAAGCATGATCGGGATATGTCAGATGTTCTTGAGGAGCAAGACCCGGATGTTGATTTAGACAATGAAAATTTAATTTCTAGTTCTGGACCGCAACGTTTTACTCAAGTGGAATTGAATGACTTAGTAAGAGATTTGGGCCTATCAAAGGAATCATCGGAATTGTTAGCTTCAAGATTAAATGAAAAAAACTTACTGGAGCAAGATACGAAGATAACTTTTCATCGTAGCAGGGAAAGTTATCTTGTACAATATTTTAAACACGAGTGTGGGTTTGTTTACTGTAACAATGTGTCAGGTTTACTAACTGAAATGAGTGTTGTACAATATCATCCAAACGAGTGGCGTTTATTTATCGACAGTTCAAGCAGAAGTCTCAAGTGTGTCTTACTACACAATGGGAATGTATATTGCTCAATTCCTATTGGCTATTCAGTCCACTTAAAGGAAACATATGAGGACATTAAAAAGGTTCTGAAGTTATTAAAATATACAGACCATAACTGGATCATCTGTGTGGATCTTAAAATGGTGAACTTTTTACTTGGCTTTCAAAGATGATATACAAAGTTTCCGTGTTTTCTATGCTTCTGAGATAGTCGAGCTAGAAACCAACACTGGAGTCAGAAACATTGGCCTCTTAGAATATCCTTAAATGTTGGAGAACAGAATGTTATAAATCAACCTTTAATCGACAGGGAAAAAAATCGTTTTTCCACCTCTACACATTAAACTAGGTCTTATGAAGCAGTATGTTAAAGCTTTAGATTTACAAGGTGACTGTTTCCAATACATATGTGAAAAATTTCCATGACTTGGTTATGAAAAATTAAAGCCGGTGTATTTGATGGACCGCAAATTAGAACTTTAATGAGAGACCCAAATTTCATCAATTCTATGAACGAAACTGAGAAAGAGGCCTGGACTTCATTTACGATGGTTGCGAATAATTTTCTTGGAAACAAAAAAGTGTGCAATTACAAAGATCTAGTGGAAACAATGCTTGAAAATTTCCAGCGCCTAGGTTGCAACATGAGCATAAAGCTTCATTTCTTATACAGTCATCTTGATAGATTTCCCGAGAATTTAGGTGCTGTAAGCGATGAACAAGGCGAAAGATTTCATCAAGACTTAAAAACTATGGAAGTTCGGTACCAAGGAAGATGGGATTCTCACATGATGGCCGACTACTGTTGGAGTATTCAAAGGGATTGCCAAAACAGAACACACAGCAGAAATTGCTACAAACAAAAATTTATTCCCTGAAACTCATGTGTAAGTAAAATTGTTATTTTTTTATAAATATTCTTGTAATTTTTAATGAATATTGTTAAGTAGTTATGTATCTAATTATCAGCCTCTCTCGCATTCAAAGTGCCTGTACGTGCCGTTGCAGGTTCTTACGCATTTATTCATTTACTAACAAGCGAGAGTGGTGAGCGCTCTGATTCTGATCTGCGCACCGCTTTGAATAATAGGCTATATCTTTGGGAATTTTTCAAATTTCTTGATAAAAAGTTAGGAACAGATTTTTAAAAGTACATACTTTCAGAAAATAATATTAAAAAATTGATTTTTTTGATCCTCTAAATAGTACTGCTTCCTTAAAACTATCAAAAACTTACAAATTAGCAAAAAGAAAATGCCATAGAGGAAAAACTTGACGTGATAGAGAAAAATGGGTTTGATATTTGAAATCAGCGCACCCAAATTAGTAAAAAACAAGTCTCATTTAAAGTCAACAAAAATTGTGTTGGACTGTGTTATTATCACTTCTCTTATGTCCTACATAATGCCTTTTTTCTCTTTATCGCAGATCTTTATTCCTTAATCTCTTCATTCATCCATTTCACACCTACCTTATTTAACCTTCTGACCCTTGGAATACATTTAGACATTGCTTCTACTAAATAGTTCTTGAATATCAACCAAGCAACACTGATTTCCTTTCCAGCCAACTACTCATTCTATGCTACACCTGCAAACTGTCTCCTGAGCTTCTCATAATTACCAGCTTTGTAGTTTGACATATACCCTTTCCTCACAGGAGTCTTCACACTGCTGGTAACCATCCAGGAAATCACTTTGTGGTCACTCTCACCAACTGGAGGATGAATAACATCCTCTGATGAGATGATCAAATCCAAGACCCTCAATCCTCATGTAACCTCAGGAGTATGTAACAGAGGAATATATCCCTCAAAAACTTAAGAAACTCATTTTCTTTACTTTCAGTTGCTATCTCATCATCCCAATCTTCATTGCCATAATTAAAATCACCCATAATGATTACCCTTTTCCCATTTGTTTGGCTAATTTGCTTATACATTTCATGGTCACTACCCTCTGTTACCATTCTATAGCAACATCCAACAAAGTATTTCATTCCGTCCACCTCTAAATTTCATATCATACTGCCTCAAAACCACTATCACTATTTTGCCCTTGCATATCTGCCTTGCATGGACATGACTTTTTTTTATATCACGAATAGCACTCCACCTCCCTTTTTACCCTTTCTGTTTTCACGAAATACATCATGCCCTTCAATCTCTATTCCTGTCAGGTTGTGTCTCACTTATTCCAACAATTTTTGGGTGAACAAACTCCAATGCAACCATTTCATTTGCCTTGCTTCTTATACTTCTAGCATTTGTATACAAACATAACAGCTCATTCCTGGATCTATAACAAGATTCACTGATACCACTTATTAAATGTGATTTCTCCATACTTAACTCGAGCCATTTCTTTTCTCCTTATTCATCTTAGAACTTCTTCAAATCCAACTCTTTTCCCTTAATCCCAAATCATCCTCTTCCTTTTTTGTCTATACATTTGCTTATACCATACTATAACAACTACACATAGATTCATATCCTCTTGGAGCATCAACCTTTGTCATGCTATGTTTTTCTGTCCATCCTGAGTCTCCCCATTTCTCTGTTTGTCTTGTACTTGTTCTCTCATTTCCAATACTCATGCTACTTACTTCTCTCTCACATCACTCCTTACTTGATCAGATTTATTCTCTTCACTCATTTCTCTACCAAACAACAGTCTCTCCAAATGACTCACACCAAAACCATTCTACCACCATTCAATCCAAAACCATACTACAACAATCAATGACATTGTGAAATACTAAAACAAAATCACTCATCTGTATGCCAACATATACCTTGCAATAATAATGGTAATAATAATAAAAAAAACTGCTAAAAACAGTTTACTTATTTATATCTTTAAATGTATATTTTAAAGCTAAGGGTTTACAATATCCATGATGTCTATAAAATTTTTTATTAGTCTAATGTTTTCATGAAAAAAATTTTCTTTACATTTTAATTTCTGGTACATATCAATATATTTTCAGAATCCTGAAATTGTAAGAAATATTTGTCAGTGGGTCCGTTCTGCTGTTAAAATCCCCTTTTTTGCCAAGCTTACTCCAAATGTTACTGATATTATTTCAATAGCTGCTGCTGCATATGAAGGTATGTTAATATATTTATTTGTTGATATTGAATCCTTGGTAGTTCAAGTTGCAGACTTTGGATTTCACTGCAGAAATACTATATTGGCATGTATAAGCCAAAATGCATTTATTAACTGTCCCAAATATTAGAAATTAAAATTATAACAAAACATAATATCATTTAAAAGGTGTATCAGAATTTCAGAAAATTTAGCTTATTAGCTTAGTCCGTGTGGTTAGCCTAGTGGCTGTGCACTTCACAACCATATGCCTGTGGAAGGAGTGTCCTAGGTTCGATTCCCGCCAGTGACGTGAGAAGCTGAAGGATCTTCCTCAGCCATAGCCAAGTTAACCGGTCTTGGGCGTGGACAGTAAGGTTTTTTTCCCCAGTTTATCCTAGGGTTTTTCATCCTGCAAAGCAGGCAAACCGGCCTTGAGAACTCAACACTACAGGAAATAGGACACACCAGGGTGTAGAGCTGATCTGTGAACGGTTTGAGGTCTGATGACTAATAAACCCTTGACACCACAAGGTAAAAGAGGGTAAAAGGATGATGAGGTGAGGTGAGGTGATGACATCCACTTGATCTGAAAGCTCAGCCTTGAATACAACTGAGATAACCTGCAATATAAACCACACAATGAAGAACAGACCTGTTATAAAGATGACAGGGGAAAGATGAATCATAAAATGCAGTGTTGTAACTCATGTAAGTTGGAATGATATTATGTGAAAGAGACATGAAGTTAATCTAAAACTGTGATTTTAGATATGTGAATTATTAAATGAAGTACAATAAAAATCACATCTGAAAGAATTGATGTTTTTACATATAAAAAACGGTCTTATAAACTTGATCTTATTTGATAATTACTGCTTCAGTTGTCACATTAAAAACTATTGGCTGCCTTTCTAGTCCACAGTTTGAATAATAAACTATACCCTAATTTTAGATAACTTTTTTTGGAAAACATAGCGCTAACATATAAAAATTTTGCTGACAGAATGCAAAGTTTATATCCCATTTCCAAGCTCTTAGTAAATTTATCAAATCAACATTTTCATCTTTTGCTGAATTTCTTACAGTACATCACACTCTTCCACAAATTTCTCTTAGCATTAAAAATTTACATTCCTCACCAAGAGCATTTCTGTTTACTCTTTAAATTTAAACTGTCCCAAATATTAGAAATTAAAATTATAACAAAACAGAATATCATTCTGTTTTGTTATAATTTTGTTATAATTTGTAACATTTTAAGTATTAAAATGTAATAAAATATCCTCTAAGTGTTATCGTCTCTGATACATGGTAACGATATATAAAGAAATTTGTTATGGAGCTTTATCCACTGCTTTCTAATGCTTGTCAGCCATTCATTTTTAAATCTCACTGCATGCATTTATTCATTAATCCTCCAGTTGGTATGGCTCGACTACATTTTTGCTAGCATAACTGATATTTCTATCATTACAAATTGTAAGATGTTTCTATTTGTTGAACTCACCATGTTTATTAAACTCATTCACTATGCACATTCACATCACATGAATCAAGTCAAATTCATCAAATGAATCAATTAGTCTCAGATAACAGCACTTAACTTGTGAACTATAATCTGACTAACAGGATTAAAACAAAAAAAACTGTTAAATTACTTAAGTCTGTCACTTCTTGGCCAACAGACACTGTTAAAAAACTGTTATCCCATTATGCCCACTCTCCCAGCATATATATGGTGTTCCCAAGATACACAAACATAACATTCTGCTTCGGCCAATAGTTGAAGGTATAGACAATCCTAATTATCATCTAGTGAAGAAATTAGCATCAACAATCAAGAAATTGATAGATCATTCCACCTCCTATATAAAGAACACACAACACTTCATAAACAAAATTAAAAACATAATACTCAGCAAAGATGATTTATTAGTCAGTTTTGACATTTCTGCCCTTTTCATAAATATCCCAATCAAAGACACGATTCTTCTCTTACAGAAGAATTGATCAAGAACAAATTTCCGGCTCTCTCTTTGCCCACGTACTACATTCTGGTTACTTTGTGTGGCAAAAGAATTTTTACCTACAAAAATAAGGTATGACTATGGACTTACGACTATCCCTCCCACACACACACCAATTGCTAACTTTGATATGGAAGCTTTTGAGCAATGTGCTCTAGATTCCTTTACTTTAAAATCTACAGTTTGGCTGTAGATACATTGATGATGTTTTCATAATCTGGCCACACATCTGGCAGATGTGTAGATAATAGGCGGCCAACTTCATTCTGTACGAGAGCCAATATATGATGAGTGATGGTGTCACGGGCCACACACTTTTAGACAGAACTTAAATAAAAATAAACTCTGCATTTTTTTCAAGGCAATAGTTATATGTATTGAATTACTATATTTGTTAAATCAATTTACTACTTGGAGAACAATATAAAATACTTGATTTAAATATAAGTTGTTAAATTAAATTTAATTACATATTTCTGGTTTTTTTACATGTAGCACAACTTAATTGAGAACACTGGGCATTCATGTGCGGCAACAAGTTCATCAAAGTCGATTTTCAACGATGATGATGATATTCGTAACAAATCCTGAAGGTGGTCATCAGTCAGTCGGCTTCTTTGTGAAGATTTAACCGCCCTCATAGTTGAGAAAGTGCATTCACATATGTATGCGCTTGCAATACATATGTGATGTATGCAATTCTCATATATCACATATGTATTGCGATGTATGAGAATACATTACAATATGGATGTATTCTCACACATCGATGTATGAGATCGAATAGATGCAATAGATGCAATTCTCAAGCTGAAATCACTCAATGCAGGATATTTTTCCCTTGGTACCAGTTTCCAAAAGTCAATGCCTATCGCCACCCTTGACTGGAAAAAGGGATCACTTTGAAGGTCACACAACTAAAGTAACTGACCAGGGGACACAAACTGCAACAATAACACTGTTAACTGTGAAACTGAGTCTCTGAAACTGATCACTGTAACCAGAGCAGAGCAAGTGACTTTCAATGATGCGTTACTATGGAGCGCATAGCCACAACTCTCACGGAGAAGCAGTAGATTTTATAAATTGAGTAATCTTTTTAAAGCAATTTTGATTCCGTGTTGAGAATATAAAGTGTTTCCGTCATCAGAAATAATGAATATAACTAGTATATCAATCAGAAAATCTGCAGTCGAAACTAATAGCTAAGATAATATATATAATTTAATATAGTTTTTATCCTGCCATGGGCTGCACAAAATCACGTTACAGGCCGCCTGCGAGCCTGCTGTTGGCCACCTGTGATCTAGATAATAGATAATACAGCATATTTGTTCCTTCTTTGAGGTAAATTCTGTTCATTTAAAAAAAACTCAAGTATTGTGATCATTAGTGACAACTAATGTTATGAGATAACTTTAAGTACAAGATAATTTTGATTAGATAACTTGTTATACTAGATCACAGCTCAATAATTTCAGCTTATGTGCCTTCAGCCAATCCTGATAATCAACACTGCACAGTACCTGCCTTTGTATCTTCTCTCATAACATCAGCACTATTAATAATAAACTTCCAAAGCTTCACATCACTTGAAAAAAAAAACATCCTCATGCCATCCAGTGCCAATATAATTGGCATAAAGGCTGAGCAGAAATTGGTCCAGTAATGAACAGAACCCTGCATGTGACTTTTTCTCTGATACTAATCCCCCATATACAACTCTCTGATATCTATCAGACAGAATTTGTACCAACTTATTATGTAGTATCCTGTCAAATGCCTTTGTACCGCTCTTGTTACTTAATACAATAACAACAGCTTCCCTTAAAAAATGTATGCTGACTTTGATAAGTGAGTGAGTTTGATTAGGAATGAGCCAAGCATTGTGGATGTACCTAAGAAGAGCTCCTGATTCAGATAAGTTATTCTAGGAATAATTAATTATATATGCATAATTGTTTGAGTAAGAGCGGCTGTAAACGTTGTGCGCTACCGGTATTATTAGTGTGCGGGATTTTTCTTGCCTAAACTTAATTACGAAATCGTTATTATTAGACCTAGTAACCTGCAGGGAAAAAAAAAAAATGGCGACGGCATTGTCGTTCCATGATTTTAATTTAGATTTCAGTCGTTTCGTTAAGTGTGAGGTCTGTTATATGTATTCCTTCGATTACATAAATGATTTGTGGATGTTTAGCGCGGATGGAAGGGTGTGTGCGAAGTGTGATCTGAATGAGGAAATGCAAATATGAAATTGGTGACAGAAAGTGTTAGTAACAATTGTGTCGCGAGTGCATGTTTGAAAGAGAAGGATGGTGAGAAAAGAGAGGCGAAAGAATGTTAAAAAATCAGGAAAAAAGAAAAGGAGCGATTTGAAAACCGTAACGGATGTTAAAAGGGACGAAAGTGAGGCGAGAGTGGCGGAAAGAAATGAAATTGAGAGAACGAATGAAAGTAGAAATGGCATGACGCAGAAATCGCAAGTGAAAAAAATCGAAAGAATAAATGATAGCGAAAAAAGAATGAATGATGGTGAAAGTTGGATGCATGTTGAACTGAAAGTACTGAAACAAAGAAAGATGAATGAAAGGGAAAGTGAGAAGAGGGGGGCGAGAGTTAGAAAGTTAGAAAGATTTAATGATAGAGAGAATGTGTCACGAGATTCAGAAAGTGAATTGGATTGGATGAGGCAAGAAATGAAATGGATGCGGAATGAAATTAAGAGAATTCAGGTCAAAACTATTAAAATAAATCATGATGGCATGAAAGAGTTAATGGAAGATGAGCAAGTGGCGTTGTATGGCAACTCCATTATTAAAGGTGTGCTAGAGGATAAAATGCACAAGGTATGTTTTCCAGGTGGTAAAATGAGTAGAGTGATTGAGGCATTGGATATGAGGCGGGAGCTAGCAAAAGAGTTAATTGTATTAATTGGTACAAATGATTTGAGAGAGAACAAAGTGCATGTCAGAATGAATGTCAGGAGGCTGCTTGGAAAGATAAAAGAGAATAGTGTGACAGGAAAGGTAGTCAGTGTGTTGCCTAGGTATGATTGTGGTGAAATGAGGCGGAGAGCAAGGATTATGAATGATATTCTGGCTGAAATGTGTGAGGAGATTGGAGTACAGTTTGTTAATGTGTGGAATGAGTTTGAGGGACGAAGTGACCTGTATGGGAGCGATGGACTGCATTTGAGTGGTTATGGTGTGAGTCGCTTGGAGAGACTGCTGCTGGAAGGTAGAGAAGTGAATAGAGAGAATGAATCAGATCGAGAGGGGAGTGATGTGGACGAGCAGGAGAGTAAGACTGGAGAGATTGAAGAAGTGGAAATGAATGGGGAAGTGAGTGGTATGAGTATAGAAAATGAGAGAATGGGTGTGCAAGAGGAACAGGGAAACGATGAGGCGCACAGCGTGAGAAAGGTGGATGCTCCAAGAGGAGGTGAGAGCATGTGTAAGCAGGAAAGAAATGGGATGACCAGGGATCAAGAGGAAACAGATGAAATTGAAAAGGGTCCTAAAATGAAGAAGCAGAAAGGGAAATGGCCCCATTCCAGCATGGAGAGATCACATTGAGTGAGTGGTATCAGTGGAACTAGCTGTAGATCCAGAAACGAGCTGTCATGTTTATATACCAATGCTAGAAGTATAAGAAATAAGGCGAATGAAATGGTTGCACTAATTGCATCTGTTCACCCAAAGATTGTCGGAATAAGTGAGACATGGTTAGATGAGGACGACATCCTGACAGGAATAGAGATGGAAGGGTATGATATGTTTCGTGAGGATAGAAGGGATAAAAAGGGAGGGGGGTGGGGTGCTTGATGATAGAGAAAGAGTTATGTCCATACAAGGTAGAGATGCAAGAGGGAAATAGGGCCAGTGGTTTTGAGGCAGTATGGTGTGAGATAGAGGTGAATAGAATTAAATACTTGGTGGGAAGTTGTTATAGACCTGGTAATGTGGATGGTGGTGATAGTGAAATGTATAGTCAAATAAGCCAAGCAAATAAGAAAAGGGTGATCATTATGGATGATTTTAATTATGACAATATAGACTGGAATGAAGAGATAGCAACTGGAAGTAAAGAAAATGAGTTTCTTGAGTTTTTGAAGGATAACTACCTCAGACAGTATGTAACAGAGGGCACACAAAGATTAAGGGTCTTGGATTTGGTCATCTCATCAGAGGATGTAATTATAAATGAGGTGTCAAATCATCCACCAATTGGTGAAAGTGACCATGAGGTGATTACCTGGGTGGTTTCCAGCAGTGCAAGGACCCCTGTGAAAAAAGGGTATATGTGGAACTATAAGGGGAGTGATTATGAAGAGCTCAGGAGACAGCTTGCAGGTGTAGCATGGAATGAGGAGTTAGCTGGAAAAGAGATCAATGCAGCTTGGGGTATTTTCAAAAACTATTTAGTAGATGCACTGTCTAAATGTATTCCAAGGGTGAGAAGGTTAAATAAGGTAGGTGTGAGATGGATGAATAAAGAGATTAAGCATGCAATACAGAGAAAAAGGGCATTGTGGAGGCAGCATAAGAGAGGCGGAAGTAACCAATTTCATGAGGTCTACAAAGACCAGGCAAGGAGGGTGACTTGGTTAGTGAGAGTAGCTAAAGAGAGGTGTGAACAGCAGTTAGCTAATTAAGCCAAAAAGAATCCTAGGGAGTTCTTTCGATATGTAGCCAGCAAAAGAAAGAATGATTATGGAAGGATGACATTGATTGGAGGAAATGGTATAAAGACATAATATAAAGAAATGGTATAAAGCTGTTGCAGAATGTGTGGTGGAGATACTTAATGAGCAGTTCATAAAGATCTTTCAATCTTGTGAATGTGACTTCATGGAGAAATTGAGAGCAGTTGATGATGGGGAGGAGAGACTGACTGTAAGTGAGCAAGAGGTGTTTGGGGAGTTGAGTAAACTAGATGTAAATCAGGCTGTGGGACTTGATAATATATCACCACATATTCTGAAGGAATGTGCCAGGGAGTTGACACCTGTCTTGACATATTTTTTTAATAAGAGTCTTGCACTTGGTCAAGTCCCTAAGGAGTGGAAGGAGGGCAAGATTGTGCCACTTCATAAAGGAGGTGATCGAACTCAAGCATCAAATTATAGGCCTATCTGTGTGTCAGGTGTTGTGGTTAAGTTGTTGGAGAATCTTGTGAGAACTAGGATCAGAGTTAGGTTGACAACAATGGTATAATCTTTGATGGACAGCATGGATTTGCTAAAGGGAGGTCATGTTTTAGTAATCTACTTACTTATTACAATAAAGTGACTGCTTCCTTGGACAGAGGAGAAGGCTACACAGTAATATACTTGAATTTCGCAAAAGCTTTTGATAGAGTACCTCATGATAAGTTGACAGTCAAATTAGAGCAGATGGGGTTGGATATTACATTAGTGCATTGGATTGGAGACTGGCTATCTGATAGGTATCAACAAGTTGTGTATGGGGGTGCAATATCCAGGAAATGGAAAGTCACTAGTGGAGTGCCTCAGGGGTCTGTTTTAGGGCCATTACTATTTAACTTGTATATTAATGATATTGGCAAAGATTTGGATGGAGATATTCAGTTGTTTGCAGATGATGCAAAGTTGGGACGAACCATAAAGAGTAGTGAAGATGTTGTGGCCTTGCAAGAAGACTTGAATAAATTGAGTGATTGGGCAAACAAATGGGGATGCGAGTTCAATGTTGCAAAATGTAATGTTTTAAAATTTGGAAAACAAAGATGGGATGCAGAATTTATGCTTGATGAGAATATTTTGTTGGAGGTAGAGGAAATAAGAGATCTGGAGGTGATAGTGAATAAGTATCTAAAATTTAGGGGACACATCGCCAAAATTGTGAAGACAACACAAAGACTTCTGGGAATGATGCGGAGGACACTGATGTGTAGAAGTAGGGAGATTCTTGTTCCACTGTATAAGGCTTTGATTATGCCACATGTGGACTGTTGTGCCCAGATTTGGTCTCCGGGTTTTCAGAAGGATGAAGAGATGTTGGAAAGGGTCCAAAGGCGACTGACTAAGGTAGTTTCTGACCTCTGGAATGTTGAGTATGAGGAAAGATTGAGAAGATGTAATTTGCAGAGCCTGGTGGAGAGAAGGAAGAGGGGGAGATATGATAGAGACCTACAAGTTGGTAAGGGGTTGTTATAAGATCAATGGTGGAGAAGTTCTACAGAGAATAGTGGGAGATCAGGGGAGAACCAGAGGTCATCCCTGGAAACTGTATAAAGAGGGTGTGAGTAGGGGAGTGAGAGGCAGGTTTTTTCGTGCAGAGTTGTGAATGATTGGAATGCCTTGCCTGAGAGTGTGGTGTCTGCAAGGAGTTTGAGTATGTTTAAGACAACGGTATGATGAGATGTGTGCGTGATAAAAGGATCTTCCAGATGAGTCTTTGACTCCACGAGGTCTTGGGAAATAATAATAATAATAATAATTAATATTACCCATCATTGCTCACTTGTGTATATGAACTCTTAGTAATTTCTCCAGAATCATAACTACAGAAGAATTATAAACTGTCTACAGTTTAATGCCTCCATTCTACCATCATTATTATGTCACTGTGTATAAATGATGGTAGAATGGGGGGATTTTTTATTTGCAAGAATTTTCATTAAACAGCCAAGTCAATGGCACTGAATTCCTTAGCACATTCATCCCTTAAAGCACATGTTCAAATTTCATTTAGTTACACTTTCTTACTGACATCTAGAGTATATTTAGAATTTGAAAAAGAGTTACACTCTTAAAGCACTTCTAATCCTTCAATTCTTCCTGTCTCTTTAAAATAAAACCTGTTTTACTAAATGAAATATTCCCATAAAGTTATTTAAACAACTTTATTGTGCCATCCACTTTACCATCGTCTACATCTAGAAAAGTCATTTGTCCATAGTTATTTCTCCTCTTACTGGTCATATAACAAAAGAACTTCTTGCGATTGTTCTTAGATCTAGGTGTTATCTCCTCTCATATTCCAGTTTTTCCTTCCTTACTATACTAGTCACTTTACTAGCTCAAGCTTTATGTTCCTCATACAAAAGCTTTCCATCTCCCTCCCTCCCTCTCTCTCTCACTCTCTCTCTCTCTCTCTCTCTCTCTATATATATATATATATATATATATGCTTTTTCCATAATTGCATCTCTTTTTCATCTGCTTTTATGCTGATTATATCATATTAGCAATTTATTTCTTTGTCACAACTGATTTTAGAATGTACATATTATAAATATACTGTAAACTGTAAATATATTAACTTTCTATATGGCTTCTATACACTCCAATCTTTTCATTATAGTGTTATTTTCCCTGACATCAGATGAACAAACAAATGAAATTTCATGAAAATTACATGACAAAAAAAAGAATATTTTCAACTTCTCTGCATGATTTCTTTCAAATGAGCCTCCATAACTCAGTTGGTATAAAAGAAGCCCTTTGGTCAGAAAGACCTGGGTTCAATTCCCATCTATGATGTGAGGAATCTTTATCTGGTCTCTTTTGACTAAAAGTGAGTTAGTCAGTTTCATACAGAGAGGGTTTTTTCTCCTGGAAACTCAGTTTTTTGTCCCTCAGAACAGGCAAACCAGCCCTGTGAACATACATGGATCTACAGTCAAAAATACATACCTAGATGCTCCTCACTGGAGGGCACAACCTCAACCAGCCCTAAGGGGAAAAGTGGGGGAACCTCACACAACATACAACAACAACATTGCTTTCAAACTGAATAAAGCACTGTAATTACTGAATATAACACAGTTGTGATATGATTATCTAATGTATTTATCTATTAATTATTAATCAAGACATGGTCCTCTTTCCAAAAAGTGGCATTAATGATCATAGAGCATTTGAATTTTTTTATATAAACAAAAAGTACCTTAAAAATACAATTTTTCTAGGCCTTTCCAAGAGATAGTTTTGTGCTGGCAGTATTCATTTGGTCTGAATTAGTGTAAAGCATTGAGAGAAATTACCTGTATAACTCGTTTGGCCATAAGGGAGGTTAGGCACTTGTGTTTTTATGTTCTGATATTCCTTGCCAAAGAATGCCTAACCTAGAATCTCACCTTTTTAACCTCCTGTGGCTTAAAATTTCTTTGCACATTTTGTTTCATTCATCTGCTGCCTCTACTTTCTCCCAGTTCTGAAAATCATTCTGACCTTTTTGACTTCCTATCTTCAAAGCTCAAATTCATAAAGTCAAAATTTCCAAACAGTGAAGTCATCCTTCTTGGTGATTTCAATGTCCATACTTCTAATTTGCTCCCTTTTTTCGAATTTCACTGACCAAGAAGGAAGAGAGGCAGAGATTTTTGCTGTGAGGCAGCGATTTTTAAGCAATGTCTTAAAACTAATCATTCATTTTGCTATCAGAATTCCTGACAATCTTCTTCACTTTTTCAACACACTAGATTTTTTCTTAACTAGTTCTCCTTCCAGGTACTCTGTTCAGGTGACTGCTCCTCTTGGCAAGTCAGACCACAATCTTATCCAAATTTCATCTCTGTTGGAACACCTTCCTTCAGACATTCACAACCTTGTGTGTGCTAGCATTACAATGCCAAATGGGAAGATTTGTGTGACTTTTATTCCTCTTTTACTTGGTTACTGTTCTCATTCTTTGTATCCAGATACCTGTTGTGATCTTGTTGCAGAAATAATCCATACTGGAATGGAAACTTTCATTCTTCACTCTGTTTAAATTCTCCAACCTATATCTAAACCATGATTTTTCCCAAACCAAGGCTTTTGGTAGGGTCTGTATTCGAGGGCTTCTCAACAAGTTACCATCATTTGGATTGCTTTCATCCTTATGTAGATGGATTGCAAATTTTCTCTATCAATCCCTATTGATAGAGAAAATATCAATAGGGATTGATAGAGCCTGAGGAAGACAGGCATGAGAGGAAAGTCTGAGAAGAGAACACTGTCCACCTTCTCAGACTTTCCTCTCATACCTGTCTTTCTCAGGCTCTGTCATTTCACCTCCATCCTCTTCCTGATATATATAAATGACCTGCCTTGCTCTCTTTGGCTGCAAATCCTATTCATAGTTTTGCTGATGACAGCACACTACCCTCTTCCTACTTACGTGAAAAGCCTTGCAGTGCTCAAACATCTCAAGTTTCAAGATCATCTGTAATAAGTGCCTTGAATACTGATCTCCACAGTCTCCTTTATTTGAGTGAAAGAAACCTTGTTAACTTCATTTCCAAAATGCAGTTTTGCTTGTTTTTCCAAAAGACGTCAAATCTTCTCTGCTTACTTTTGACAATTCTCAGCTCAACAGTCAAGACCAAATCTTCCTCTCAGACTGACTCTTACCTGAAACCATTCCTGGCAAAATCATCTACTTCTATAGCATCAACAACTTCCAAAAAACTTGGCATCCTTTTCTGGCCAAGACAATCCTGCTCTGCTAAACAGTTACTAACTCTATGTAAATCCAAAATCCAACCAACATTAGAATACTGATGTCATGTATGGGGTGATGTACCTAAGACTTCCCCTGCTGTTCAGAAAAGGGGGCAGTTGATAAATGACACTTCTTTTACAGACTCTCTTCAGCCACTTTCCCTTAGAAGATTAGTTTCTGCATTGTGTCTCTTCTAGAGATATTTCCATGGTAATTGTTCAGCAGAACTAGCATCCATTATGCCTCCCATTTCTGCTAGATCTGTAGGTACTCATGTTACAGCTGCTCATCATCTTTTTACAGGCAAACTGCATACTCACCAAATCTGCTATTCCCAGTCATCTTTCATTCCTTCCACCTCAGTTCTGTGGAAGAGTCTCCCTCATAAAGTATTTCCAAAAGACTGCAATATTCAGCAGTTCAAGAAGAATATCAACAGATTACTCTATTTCTGACCATTCCCTCATGTAGCATCTGTTTACTATATAGTGTCTTCTGCTTTTTGTGTGTGGCATAAATATTTAAAAAAAAAAAAAGCTAGAAATTTAAGCATCTGGCATTTTTTCAAGGAAATAGGTAGGATATTAGTAGAGGAAATGGTGAAATTGGTGTTTTAGAGAAATAATATTAGACTGCACACTGAGGATCAGACCTATTGATCAAACCTACTGGTCTTGATGGTATTTTCCTGACTGTTATAAAAGTTTGTGCTCCAGAGTTTATTTCCACTTTTTGCTGATTTTTTATGCTCTCTTATTCCACTGTTATCAACCTGCAACTTAGTTGACATACAACTGTTTCCTAAGCAGAGTGATAGACAGGAAGGATATATTGGTACTGCATGGGAAGAATTTAAAAAAATACTTGATGTAATATTGGAATCTGTCCCTAGAATTAGAAGAATAAATAAAGTAGAAATAAATTGGAGGTATACAATCATATTAAAACAAAAAAAAAAAAGATTTTTAAGAAAAAGATATATGGAAGGAATCCCATATACTTAAGGATCATGTCAGTTATGAAAATTATAAGGAGCAGGCCAGAAGAGTTATAACTATTCTACAAACAGCTAAGCCTGGGTATGAAAAGAAACTGCATTGTAAATCCAACCAAAAAGGAATTCTATCATCATGCTGCAAGTAAAAAGAATGAGTATGAAAGGATAACTTAAGGTAGATGTGAAAGAGGAAAATAGTGGCAATAGTTATGAGGCAGTGTGGTGTAACATAGAGATTGACAGGAAGACATATTTAGTTGGATGTTGCTACAGGCCCCAAAATGTGGAGGGTGGTGATGAACAAATGCATAAACAACTTGGATTAGTGAACAAAGGAAGGGTAATTATTATGGGTGATTTTAATTATGGTAGTATAGATTGGAATGAAGAGATAGCATTTGTGAATAAGGAAAATGAATTTCTTGAGTTCTTGAGAGATAACTATCTCAGGCAGCATGTAAAGTAGAGTAATCAAGAGTTTTAGATGTGATCATTTCATCAGAGGATGTAATTACGAGTGGGGTTTCACATTTTCCTCCAGTTGGTGAGAATAATCAGGAACGATCACCTGGGTTGTGGCTAGCCATATGCAGACTTTTGTGAGAAAAGAATATATGTGGAATTATAAGGCTGGTGATTAAAGCTTAGGAGACAGTTTGGAGCTTTACCATGGAATGAGGAGTTGAGCAGTAAAGAAATAAATGCTGCTTGGGAACTGACAAAGAAATACATAAGAGTATTATTGTGTGAATATATTCTTGATTTACCAATTTCTGTTCATACTGCACTTTTGTGCACTATGAGCAGAAATTGACAAATCAGGCAAAGAAAACCCATAGAGTTTATTAGATATGTGGCAAGTAGAAGGAAGCAAGTTGAGGTATTCAGTGATCAGTTTTTAAGGGTCTTTCATTCTGATCAGGGTGGAATCATGAGGAACTCAAGTGTAGATGACATAGGAATGGATGGCTTAATTGTGAGAGAGCAGAGGTATTTGAAATAAATAAACTTGCTGTCAATAAGGTGATAGGATTTGATGGCATATCACCATGCATCTTGGTGTGCAGTCGTGGCCGAGTGGTTAAGGCATGGACTTGAAATCCATTGGGATATTCCTGCGCAGGTTTGAATCCTGTCGGCTGTGCGATTTTGCATGCCTGTGTAGCTCAATAGAAGTAGCATGTGCTGTGAGCAGTACTAGACCACCCAAAGAAAGAGTGTCATAAGTTCTGCTCTGGTCAATTACTAGAGAAATTTTTTTCTCAGAGTGGAGGCTTTGGAGGGGAGTGACACTAATGGTTTTGAAAGCATGCGGTGTGAGATAGAGGTGGGTAAGACAAGATATTTGGTGGGGTGTTGCTACAAGCCAAGGAGCACAGGGGGTGAGGAGCTGGAGATGTTTAGGCAGTTGAACTTGGCAATTGCAAGAAGAATGACTGTTATGGGAGATTTTAACTATGACAGTATAAATTGGGAAGAGGAAAGTGCTTGTAGTAATAACGTAATGGAATTTCTAGAATTCTCTAGAAGGACAAATGTTTTAGACAACATGTAATAGAAGGAACACAAGGTTCAAGAGTTTTGGATTTGGTCACAGCATCAGAAGAGCTAGTATCTGTTCCCCAGTTGGAGAGGGTGACCATGTGGTTTTGACTTGGAAGATGGATAGACATACAGGAATATCAAAGGGAAGGGAATGTATGTGGAATTATAAGGCAGGTGATTATAATAGTCATAGATATTAGCTTGGGCAGTTCCATGGACAGAGGAATTGGAAGGGCAAGATATCATTAGTGCTTGGGAAATTGTGAAAGAATATTTGTTAGCAGCAATAGTAAGCTGTATACCACAAGTAAAGAAGAAGAGGACACAATTTGGTGTAAAGTGGATGACAAACAATAAAAAAACATTAACTGCAGGTGAAAAAGAGGTTATGGAAGAGATATAAGGAGAGGAGTGGAGAGCAGATGCATGAAGAATATAGCCCAGAGAGTGACTAGTATGATAAAGAAGGCAAAACTGGAATATGAAAAGAATTGGTTCTAAAATCCAAAGAAAATCCTAAGGAATTTTTTTTAGCAATGTGGCCATTAGGAGGAGAAATGATTGTGGAAGAATGACATTGTGGAATAAATAATGGAATAGAGTGACTGATGCAGAGGGCTTAGTGAAGTTGTTCAATGAACACTTTATCAGATTATTTCATCCTAGAGAAGTGGGTTTTAATACTAGAAGGACAGGGCAGGTTCAAGGTTTAGAGGTGCAAGAGGACACCACAGGAATGTGCTATAGAACTGACAACTCCGTGGACCTGGCTTTTGCTAAGGTCAACGGATTTTGTTAAGGGCGATAGCAGACTGGAAGTGTCAAATTGTAGACCAGATTGTGTTTCATTAGTAATTGTTAAGATCTTGGAGAAATTAGTGAGGGACCATATAATGTTATCTGTGAGAGTCAACGTGGATTTTTTAAGGTGCACTTTTGCTTTAGTAATATCAGGGGTGAATTCTCCATGCTTGCTGCACAAGCTCATTACTTGAGATTACAAACTCATTACCAATTAAAAACTGTTGACGTGTGCTAGAAACTGTTGTCGTCTCTCTCTCTCTCTCCCAAACTTTTGGGAGATTCTTATCTTATGTTACCATTAAAGAAATAGTTTTTAAGAATTATTTAATAATATTTTATTAATAGTAATTTCTACAGTTTTAATTGATAATCCACTGACTGTTATATACTTTGTATTCCATTCCTTTGAATTGCTTGTTGTCTACCCTGATGATGTACTGTTAATTTCAGTACGAAATATATGTACTTTTATTTCATTAAAGTTAATTACTGTGGTTATCGTATAATCTGTTATTTGTAATTTATTATTTTATAATAATGTGACAAGAGCGGTTGATAAGGGAAAGGCATATTCTGCATTTTTTTCAATTTTGCAATGGCATTTGACAGGGTGAGTTTTCAAGGAGGCAGAAGGTTACAAGTGGGATCCCACTGGACTCAGTATTGGGACCTGTGTTGTTTACCTTTTTATCAATGACACTGTCAGTGGATTGCAGTGCAATATTTAGTTATTTGCAGATGATGTGAAGCTAGGAAGGGTTATTAGTAATAGTGTAGATGTGGCAGCCCTGCAAGAGGATCTGAATAAATTGGACAGATGGGAAAATAAATATTGGTATCAGTTTAATACAGCAAAATGTAAAGTCGTAAAGTTTGGGATATATAAATAGGAGATTGCATGCTATGTTGGAGGAGCTGTACTGGAAGAAGTACAGGAGACAAGAGATCTAGGGATGATGATTGATAGAAACCTGAAATTCAGGGAATATAATGCGAAGTTGGTGTAGGTCAGCATCCTTCTCAGTACTGCAGCAACCCAGAGGATTGCAGCAGTACTGAGAAGGATGCTGACCTGCAGAGATAAAAGAGTTGTCATTCCATTGTATAAAGCCCTGATCAGCCCACACTTGGACTATTGTTCTCAAATTTGGTCCCCAGGATTTGAAGGGGATAAATTAACTGTGGATAGGGTACAGAGGCAGATAACAAAGATGGTTTCAGGACTGTACAATGTTAGTTATAAGGATTGCCTGAGGGAATGTGGACTGCAGAGTTTGGTAGATAGAAGAAGGAGAGGTGATATGATTGAAACTTTTAAACTGTCGAGAAGTAGTTACAGGGTTGACACCGGGGAGTTCTTTCACTTGGTGAAACAGATGGAAGGGACCATCCCTGGATGTTACGAAAGGAAGCTGTGAGAAGAGGGATGAGGAGTGGTTTCTTTACATGGAGGATGGTTGAACCATGGAATGCATTGCCTGATTGAGTGGTGAGAGCATGAATGGTCAATGAGTTCGAGGTATGATAGACTTTGTGTTTTCTAGGAAGGACTTCCCACAATGAGTCTTTTGACTCCATGGAGGCCTGAATAATAATAATAATAATAATAATAATAATAATAATAATAATACAGTAATCCCTCAATTAGTGCACCCCTGATTAATGCATTTTCGATTAGTACGTCATTTTTTTTCGATACCCAAATTTGATTAGTGCACCCATATACATCTTAAAAATAAATGTTACAGATTTTAAAAATTTTCTATCTATACATTTTTATGGCTAACTATTTTAAAAAATCACTCACCAGAATGAAATAATTTAGTTACCGATTTAAAACATTTTACAAAGTTATTTTTAATGGCATCTACACTACTTCCATGTACACTATGTATACTAGGGATTGGATAACAGACTTCTGAGTTGGATCAGTGGACTTGCTGTCAGATAGATATCAGAAAATTGTATATGGTGGGTGCAGTGTCCCAAAAGAGGAAGGTCACTAATGGTGTACTGCAGGGGTCAGTTTTGGACCATTGTTGTTCAACTTGTATGTTAATGATATTGGGATTGGTTTAACTAGTGATCTGCAGATGATGCAAAACAGGGGAGAATGCAGAGTCAAATGGATGTTATGGCCTTGCAGGAGGACTTGAATAGATTGCATGAATGGACAATCTATTCAAGTCCTCCCTAAGGTTTTGAGATTTGGTAAGCAAAGATGGGATTCAAAGTATATACTTTCTGGGAAAACTTTAAAGGAAGTAGAAGAGATGAGAGATCTGGGTGTAATGGTGGACAAGGACCTGAAATTCAATGGCCACATTACCGATGTGAAGATGTCACCTTGGGTAATGACAATGATGCGGAGGACCCTGACCTGCAGAAATAGAGAAGTAATGATGCCAGTGTATAAAGCCTTAATCAGGTCTCATATGGATTATTGTGCACAGATTTGATCTATGTACAATAATCAGCTGTGTGATGAGGATATGATGGAAAGGATCCACAGAAGATTCCCCAAGGTGGTCAGTGGTCTTTGGAATGTGAAGTACAATAACAGATTGAGAGAATGTAAGTTGCAAAGCCTCTTAAATAGGAAGAGGGGGGGGGATATGATTGAGACATATAAGCTAGTCAGAGGTTGTTATCAGGTTGACATGAAGAGATTTTTCATAGAATGGGAGAGGTTGTGGTAGAACAAGAGGCCATCGCTGGAAACTGTATAAGGAGGGTATGAGCAGAGCAGTGAGGAATAGGTTCTTTGCATGGAGAGTGGTTGGTGAGTGGAACACATTGCCTGAGTGTGTTGTGAATGTAGACACATTGAATCAGTTTAAGGCACAGTTGGATGAGCATTGTGTGCAATAATGTGTACCTCCCACGATAAGTTTCTTACTCTTACTGCATAGATGTCAGATGATGATGATAATAATAACTTTGCAGAATGCAGATATATGCAGGAGACAGAGGCAGAAAATTGTTCAACTAATGAGTTCCCCTTTACTAAATGCTGTCAGCCTGGTTCATGCAACATGGATGAAGCTCAGGTGTATGTAGAGGAGGTACTAGAGCTGTTGCACAAACTAAATAAGAATCTTGCAATAGAAAATGATGAGATACCAGCTCAGATGCTAAAGATTGTTTGGCTGAACTGCCTGTTCCTTTGACCATGCAACATGATTTGTGTCTCAGAACAGGAAAGATTTCACTGCAGTGAAAAGAATGTATGATAATCCCATTGGACAAGGAAGATACAGAGACTGATGTACCTATCAACCTATCAGTATCTCTGGGTGATGGTGAAGATTTTGTAAAAGTTTGTAAGAGCTCACATACAGAAATGGATTGATAGAGAATCTGTACTTTGCAATGAACAGCATGGGCTTACTAATGGAAGGTCATGTTTGAGTAACTTGCTCACATTTTATTATGATGTTACCATTGAAGATGACAAGAGAATGGATATGCCATGATACTTTTGGACTTTTGCTGAGGTTTTTGGCAGGATACATCTATTGAAAACTGTTGAATAAATTTGAGAATATAAGATTGGATTGCAAAATATTATCATGGATAAGACGATGGCTGAGTGACAGATATCAAAATATGGTATTTGGGGAATGTGAGGCTGGAAGATTAAAGGTATTGTTGCTGGCATACCACAAGGATTGGTCTTCAGTCCATTGATATATAGAGATGTACACAGGTGGTGTACATCTCTTTACTAATGATGCAAAGATTGGAAGATAATCAGGAATGTGTCTGATACTGCAGAATGATTTGAATAAGCTGGAATTGCAGGCAAGTAAAAATGGCTGTCACTTCAATATTAGTAGATGTAAAGTTATGTACTTTGTTGTGATGAGATATCTAATGGTGTATTATATTGCTGGAATTCTACCAGAAGAAACTGATCAGTCTAGAAATCTTGGGGTTTTATTACATAAGAAGTTGAAATTCAAGAGCTATACATATTGAATATTGTAAATTCAACTCATAGGATAACTGCAATGCATAACAAATCTTAACATTTAAGGACAAGGAAGTTATTTTGCCTCTTTATAAGGCCTTGATACAGCCTCACTTGGACTATTGTGCAGGTCTAGCCTCCTGGTTTCCATGGTGATGCTGATACAGTAGATAGTGCATGAGAGTATTAAAGATAAGGGATTGTGAAATACAGATTTTGAATTTCTGAAGACTAGTCAAGGAAAAAGTGTGTGTGTGTGGGGGGGGGGTATATGACTGAGATTTATATATTGCTGAAAGGATCATGGAGTGTGGAAAAAGGACTTTTTTTAGATTTTTCCTCTTGTAGAGTGGTGCATGATTGGAATTGATTGCCTTTGGAGGTGGTGATTGCAGGTTGTGTTAATGAATTCAAGAAGAGGTATGATTGCTGCTGCTGCTGCTGCTGCGGGTGATATTTGGTCTCCCTTGATGAATCCCTTAATCTCTTACTCTTAATAATAATAATAAATCTTTACTGACCAATTTCTAATTCTCATTTCTCTCACAATCCATGCAACTATTGAATTCTCTTCTCATTTCTGGGACAGTGCCCTTAAAATTTTCATAAAAATACTCGATTAAGTACAGAAAAGAGCAGTTAGAGTATTAATAACTCTTCTCTCACCAATTCACTTTACTCTTCACACAGGCATTCAGTTTCTGCTGGCTGCATCTTTTACAAATACCTCCATGGCTGCTGTGCAATTGAATTGGCATCAATAATTCCTCACTCTCTGTTAAATCCTTTAAAATGTATGCAGTAGCTATTCAACACACCTTTGCAGTTCAACTCAAAACTTACAAAATAAATTTCTCCTCCTCTTTGTTCTCCACTTCTACTGCTTCCCTCTGGAACAATCTCCCATATTATATGTATTTCTCAAAGAATATAATCCATAGCTTTTCAAATGAAATATGAACAGGTTCCTTCTTGACTAGCCTCTTGTGTATGGGATCTTAATTAAAAAAAAAAAAAAAAAAAGAGGCAAAAAAAGTTTGTGTGAAGCTCTCACAGCAAGCTTCTGGATTACCCAGAAATGACTGAATAATATTAAAACTACTACTACTACTAATAATAATAATAATTTCATAATTTATCTTATTAAGAAAGCTATTTTAAACAAATAAGAGATATAATTAAATTGAACTTATGATTGAGATTACATATATTTACTGTGACATTGAGTTTTTTTGCAATATCTAGGGAAGGCTGATGGTGTTACTGTTACCAACACTTTATCCAGCTTAATGGGACTCAAGTCTGATTCCACAGCCTGGCCAGCAGTTGGAGCAGAAAAACGGACCACATATGGTGGTATGTCTGGAAATGCTATCCGACCTGTTGCATTGCGAGCTGTATCAGCTATTGCACATGCATTTCCAGGATATCCCATTATGGCTACAGGAGGAATTGACTCAGCAGAAGCTGGAATACAGTTTTTGCATGCAGGTGCTACAGTTTTACAGGTAATCTTTTATTTTAAATCAATACATAATCAGTACATAAATTTTAAGAAGGTACATAATCAGTATATAAATTTATATATCTCTAATAACTCGGCTATTTACTAACTGTTATATTGTTAAATAAATCCAGTACAAGTCTGCAGGATATCCTAACTAATTTGGATAACTGTTGTAAAAAATTTGGTGAAAATTAGCAATACAAAGACTATGCAGATAGATAGACAGGAACATTCAGAATATAATCTGCATCCTGAGCAAGTGAGACATTTCAGCCATTTAGGCACAATTTTTAGTGAAGATAACAAATTAAATATGGAAATAAATAAAATTAGAACATATGGTGTATGATAGAAAGTCAACTGAATAAATTTATATGGAATAGGAGAGGAATTGGTCAAAACACTAAACAGTAATTTAGTGTTTTGACAACATTCAAACCAGCTGTCAAAGTGAATAAAAATTAGGATATTAAGAGGGAACTTGATTTTGTTAGCAATCAGAGTGGATGTGTGAGCAGAGATAATATCAGCTGATATAATAAATTTAGTTTAATCCTTTATCCAAGTGTGAGCAAACAAAGTTTGCACCTGAAAGTATCTTCAGGACTGGGGTAAGGTGGTACAACACCAGAGCAACTCGTTGCAAAGGTGGAGCAAGCTACCAACACTCCTGTCTCAGTATCTCCTATAATGCAAAACACATCTCCTTGCGGATATGTCTAATGTTATGCATTAAGGGAAGGGCCACTACCCAGACTAGTTTCGACCTTTATTGAGGTCTCTTCAGTGGGAGCCAAGCCCAAGTTGAGATACCAGGCAGAAGCATTAGCAGGTCATCTCTACCTATAGGAGTTGCCAATTGGTGTGCCACCCTTTTTTAATAAATTACTCTGGATTTAGAGAAAGATGTGGAAAGTTTATTTTTCACTTGGTTAGAGTATAATAAATTTAGTTTAATCCTTTATCCAAGTGTGAGCAAACAAAGTTTGCGCCTGAAAGTATCTTCAGGATTGGGGTAAGGGTGTTGTACCACCTTACCCCACTTACCCCAGTCCTGAAGATACTTTCAGGCGCAAACTTTGTTTGCTCACACTTGGATAAAGGATTAAACTAAATTTATTATACTCTAACCAAGTGAAAAATAAACTTTCGACATCTTTCTCTAAATCCAGAGTAATTTATTAAAAAAGAGTGGCACACCAATTGGCAACTCCTATAGGTAGAGATGACCTGCTAATGCTTCTGCCTGGTATCTCAACTTGGGCCTGGCTCCCACTGAAGAGACCTCAATAAAGGTCGAAACTAGTCTGGGTAGTGGCCCTTCCCTTAATGCATAACATTAGACATATCCGCAAGGAGATGTGTTTTGCATTATAGGAGATACTGAGACAGGAGTGTTGATAGCTTGCTCCACCTTTGCAACGAGTTGCTCTGGTCTTGTACCACCTTACCCCAGTCCTGAAGATACTTTCAGGCGCAAACTTTGTTTGCTCACACTTGGATAAAGGATTAAACTAAATTTATTATACTCTAACCAAGTGAAAAATAAACTTTCATCATCAGCTGATATGGTCACATAAACAGAATGGAGAGGAAAGGTTATTATTATTATTATTACATATGGGCACCTCCATGGAATCTGCAGACTCATCATGAAAGGTCCATTTCAAAAACACAAAAAGAGTTAACAATAGAGGTATTTGTTGTCAGGATAGCAGGAAAAAGACCAAGTAGTAGGTGGATCGATACAGTAGGAAGTATATAAAGTATAAGACCAAAATACAAGATTAGAGATACTGGAGTCCTGACAGATAACAGATTAATTTGGAGGAAATTATCATCATGAAGTTAACAGTATTTATTATTATTTATATGGGTGTTTCATGGAGTCAAAAGACTCATCACAGGAGATCCACACTATCCATTAACATAATACCTATCATACATCTCCTTAATGTTATTCACTGTTGGGGTGCTCACACCCACTTCTGGCAGTTCATTCCACTCATTCATCACTCTACAAGTAGAGAAAACAGTCCACACACCCTTACTAATCACACTCTTAGACAACTTCAAAGTATGACCTATTGTTTTTCCTGCTACTCTCCATATATTGAAAAATTTCTTTGTGTCAGTCTTATAGAATCTCTATAGTAACAAAAGTTTCTATCATATACCCTCTCCTCTGCTTGTCAGCAACCCACACACACCTTCAGGCTATCCTCATGGGGAACATTCCAAAGACCTGTGATGAGCTTAGTCACTCATCTCTGAATCCTCTCCACCACTTCCTGGTCCACTAGAAACACGTGTGACAAATCTGTGCACAATAGTCAACATGTGGCCAAATCATAGCCTTATAATGAGGGATAATAACTCCTTACCTTTACTTGTTAACATGTTCTTCAACATCCAAGTAATCCTCTGAGTAATTTTGCAAGCTCTAACAATATGTCCTGTAAATTGCAAATCTCTATCCACCATCACCCTCAGATCTCTAGCCTCATCAATTTCCTGTAATCTAGTACCATCAATATGATACAAAGTATGGTTATTATTATTATTATTTCGTGACACCTCCAAGGAGTTCAAAGCCATATCGACGGAGGGCATCTACTCTATGACTCTCCGTCTCCACCAACTACTACACTGAATCTGCTACCATCATCATTGTAGGTGTGGGTTTCTGTTAACAGTTCAAAAGAAAGATTTCGGTATTGTAACCGCACGTTTATTAAGATAAATAAAGATAAACAAACCCGACAAGTTTTGTATGTTGTTTGACTTACATGTTCACTGGTTACGTAACTAAAAGTTTAAACACAAGAAATGAGAAATTACTCAAAGTAGTCCATTAGATGTTGTTATGGCAGTCTAACTGTTCATCAAATTAAAAAATCAGAATGCAGAATCTGTACATACATTAATGCATTCTGATTTTTTAATTTGATGAACAGTTAGACCGCCATAACAAAATCTAATGGACTACTTTGAGTAATTTCTCATTTCTGGTGTTTAAACTTTTAACCTAAGATAAAAAAGAGCCTGTGTAGCTCAGTGGATGTGACGTTTGCACATCACTATACTTGACTGTAAGAAGGAAGACTCGGTTTGCAGCTTCCTTGAAATTTCTTGTGAAACAGTTTTTTTCAATATAAGACATGTTCGTTTTATGCCAAAGTACATTATGGCTGATGAAAGTTATATGGGATGCTAGGCCTGATTTGTGTTCTCTCCTTTTATGTACGTCTTTTTGATATTTGTTCATACAAATTTCCCCTGATCTTCCCATATGGCCTACATAACAGATACCACAGAAACAATAAATTTCATAGACACCTTGTTTTTTTAAAGGGTGATGTGGAGGTTTTGGGGGATGTAGAAATCTTGATGTTTTTTCTAATGGTAGAAAAGCTACTTTAATGTTATGCTTGTATAGTAATTTGACTAATTTCTCTGTAACATTCTTGATGTATGGTAGCTTAATTACATTCTTGAAATATTACATCACACCTCTAGGGAGTCCAAAGACTCATCGAGGGAGGGCATCAACTCTACAACTCTGCGTCTCACTACTCCACCAACCTTCATCATCTAACACCAACCGCCAACTACCACCGCTAGTGCTTTCACTGACAATCACAAACATCCATGCCCACGGCAGGATTCGAAACCACAGCCTTTTGGCTGGAGAGCAGATATGCTAACCACTCGGCCAACCAGGCAGGCAAAAAAAAAAGGTTTAGAAAAATTTTCCCTAGTCGCCGACTAGACTCGAAACCGAGTCTTCCTTCTTAGTCAAGTGTAGTAATGTGCAAACGTCACATCCACTGAGCTACACAAGCTCTTTTTTATCTTAGGTTCAAAATCTTTTTTTTTTTTTTTTTTGAGGATCTGTGTTAAATAATGTAATTCTTCATTCCGTTTTTCTTCTGTGTTGGAAATATTGTAAGCTCTATCCCTCAAGGTTTTCATTAAACCTATTTTTTGCATGGGCATGGGGTGGTGGTGTGAAGCAGCATTAAGAAATGTTCCTGTGTTGGTGGGTTTTCTATAAATGGAGAAAGATAATCTGTTTTCATTTTTATTGATTTCTATTAGGATATCAAGGAAAGGTAGTTTTTTTTATGTTCTTCCTGTTCTAAAGTGAACTTTATGTTGATGTGCAGATTATTAAGATAATCTTTAAAATTGGAAAATTTTATGAAAAATTTCCTATATATGGAAAATTCTGAAAATAATGCATTAAACAACTATTATAAAAAATCGAAAATTTGGCTTCGTTATGTAGACAATATTTTCAGCGTATGGCCAGGAACAATAGAGGAACTCACTGCTTTTAAAGATTATCTCAATAATCTGCACACCAATATAAAATTCACTTTAGAACAGGAAGAACATAAAAACTACCTTTCTTTGATATCCTAATAGAAATCAATAAAAATGAAAACAGATTATCTTTCTCCATTTATAGAAATCCCACCAACACAAGAAGATTTCTTAATGCTGTCTCACACCACCACCCCAAAAAAATAGATTTAATAAAAACCTTGAGGGATAGAGCTTACAATATTTCCAGCACAGAAGTAAAGGGAATGAAGAATTACATTAATTAACACAGATCCTCAAAAAAAAAAAAAAAATGGTTTTGAACCTAAGATAATCAAGAAAATCATCAACACACCTCCTACAAGCATTTCACAAAAGCAAGATTTCAAGAACGCAATTACGCTACCATACATCAAGAATGTTACAGACAAATTGGCCAAATTACTATACAAGCATAGCATTAAAGTAGCTTTTCTACCACTAGAAAAAATATCAAGATTTCTACATTCCCTAAAGCCACTAGGTTAACCGTGCGGACTAGAGAGGAAATAATGTACATCCTTGTCTGACACCAGATTTAACATTAAACATCTTCCTGTACTTCCTTCAATTCTAGCTGCTGACTTACAACTCAAATAAACACTAAGTACTGCTTGATATAATGCCCAATTGACACCATATAACTGTAGCAGCTTGAATAGCTTCTCTCTTGGCACCCTGTCATATGCCTTTTCCAGATCTACAAAACTTAAATACAGATCTTTGTTATATTCCCATGATTTCTCAACAATGTGTCATAAAGTGAAAATCTGACAGCCTCTGTTTGACTGAATCCAGTTTATTCTTCACCAAGCTTTTCTTCTACAATCTTTCTCAACCGTTTCTCAAGTACAGGGATGGCGGAAGCGGGCATGCAGAGCGCCGCTACGAAGGGGGTGCCCGGGCACATGTCATAAGTTCATTTTTAAGAAACGAAATTTTTAGCATAAAAACAAAAAATTCTTAGAATTGATCAATATTAAAATAAATAAGGCTGGATACACCGAATAAAAATTTTAAAAAAATTGTATATTGCCAGCTGTTTACAATTTTGCAGCGAGATCAGGCTAAATGCTTGTCTCCAGAATCTAAAGTGAAACGGCGAACGGTTTTTATGCACAGAAATGAATTTTTGTACAAAACATTTGTTGCCACATAACCAGTCATATGGTACTGTAAAAAACTCGATTGTAGCTTAAATATTCCAAAGCACATTACATTCGATTGTTTACTTAGGTTAAGCCCCATGTGAATATTGTAAAAATAAACTTTGTTTGTTTCTGTATAGTTTGTTTTAGATGTTATTGTAAATAACACTCTGGAAGTTAACTGTATATACTGCTTTAATAAGAATATGTTAGAGTGTTAAAAACAAAGGCAATGTTTATATCGCCGAAGCTGCATGTAATAGATCTACATGGCGGCATTAGAAGGATTGTTATTAAAATTTGTTTGTATTAGAAAGACTTGCAGGCTCTAAGTGTAAACATCTGCTAAGTCAGTCAGAAAGGCTCAAACAACTTTCCGATGGTCGGCAACTTAAAAGAAAGCGGAGGAGAACAAAAGGCGTGACGAACTTGAAACTTAGGATGAAGGTCTCAGAGGAGGTATAATAAAAAGGGACTGAAGCAAACAGAAGGGGCTGCACGGATCCAGAGATTGCTGCAGAAGTAGAGGGGGCCCAGTTCCAGAGATGTCCACAGAGACACAGGAGAGGCTGCCCGGTTCCAGGCGCTGTCAAAGAGGAGGCAGCTCGGTTCCAGACATTGCTAAAGCTGTCCGGTCCCTCTTCGTTGCCGAAGAGAGACAGAGCTGCTCCGTTCCAGACATCGTCAGAGAGCATCCCAGATCCAGACGTTGGTTTAGAGAGGAGTTTTCCGCTTCCAGAAAGGAGCTTCTTGGTTTGAGACGTTGCTAGAGAGAAACGACTTCTAGGCCACAGACAGGACTTTCAAATTGCTAAAAGGAGAAGTCCCAAACGCCTTAGAAGAGAAAAGTTTCCAGTCCAGAGGGATCCTGATTGACAGTTGACAACAGTTTCATTTTTCTTGGAGGCAGCATTTTCAGTTTCTTAGAGGCGGCAATTCAAGCTACTTGAGACGGCAATCGTCCAGGCATTTTCGGCAAGCCCAATTAGAGGAGAAAAGGCAAGGCAAATTTCCCGAAGTACCTTCGCTTGTAAGTTTTTCTTTTCACCGTGGGAGAATAACATTTTTCTGGAACTGTACGAGTCCCGCTACATTCCCAATTGATATAGCCGAAACCAAAATTCCAGATGAAGATCTGGGATGAAAGAATTGCCATAGAACTTTTAATGAAAGACTTTTGACTAATTGTGAGATACAGAGTTTTGTAAGTTCAAAACTTTTATATAATTCCTCTTATAGTTGTATTAGAAAGACTTTTAAGATATATGTTTAATGTTTAATAAGGTTAAGAAGTGTCCTTAAGAGAATCAATTGGCATGTTAGAAGTTGATATCTAATTTGTAAAGATAACTTAACAGAGAGATTTTGGTAACCTCTTTGCGAGTAAGCTTGGAGTTTAATAAGTAAAATTTGTAGACTTAGAGTAGATAACGTTTTGTGTTAAATAAAGTATTTTAAAGTTGAAGAAAAAGGGTTCTAAATTTTGCTAAAGAGTTTTTATAGAAGGATAGAGAAAGAAATCTCCCTAATGTTTGAATTCGTGTACATTTCATAGAAATGTAAATAAATGTTATTTGACTTTCTTGTAAACATAGCACGTAATAATATAAACAAGAGAGATTCTGAGAGAGAAAGCACGCACAGCTACATTAGAATAACGGAGAATAAAGTATGAAGTAAAGAAAAAAGACATCACAAGTAATTAATAGAAATTACAAGTATACAAAGTTAAAATAATAAAATTTTACAATGTCGTAGCAATGACAGGATATCAACAGTAGATTTATAACAGTATGCTTCTCAATAGGCTACTGACAGTAGCGTAGTGCGGACAATTGTTTCGTCTCTGCATTGTGTTGTGTAATAATTTCTTGTGGGTATAAAATAGAAATGGAATCAAAAATTAAAAAAGTTATCTGGTGCACAAAATCATAAGCGTCATGCTGCAAAAGAAGCAGATATTAAGAAACAAACTGGGGCTCTTAAGAAATTTGTTAAAATATTAAAATATTCTGATTCAGATTGTAACCAACTCAATACATCAGAAATCAGAGTTGACAAACCGTGCACATCATCCAGTTTGAATGAACAACTGTCAAACAAAATAACATGACGCAGGATTTAAGTGAAAAACAGTTAGGAGAAGATTTAGTTGTAGTTGACCACGAAACTAACACATTGTTAGTCTGTAAATTTAGAAGATCCAGGTGAATGGGGAAATATTGATGAAAAATCGAGTTGTTTTAATTGAAATGGGGCCTGTTCAAAAGAAAAATATAATATATCCCAGAGATACATATGGTCGTAAATTTGGCGACACGTATTATAATAGAAAAATGGAAAAAGGGGGGCTCGTGCCAAGAATATGGCTCATTTATTCCGAAACTTTAAATTCTATTTTTTGCTTTTCTTGCAAACTTTTCGCACCTACTGAATCAAGTAGTCTTGTAGAAGGTTATAACGATTGGAGAAATGTAAGTACAACTTGGCATAGACATGAGACTAGTTTAGCTCACATGAAAAATTTCTAAAAATGGAAGGAACTTGATAAAAATTTAAAAAACAAAACTACTATTGATTGCCAGACTCAAAGCATGTATGAAATGGAAAAGAAACACTGGACGAATATTTTAGAGTATTTTAGAACGCTTGATCGAAATTATAAAATTCCTTGGTAGCCAAAATTTAGCTTTTCGCAGATCATCTGATAAATTATATGAAAGGAATAACAGCAATTTTTTAAAATTAGTCGAACTGTTTGCGAAGTTTGATCCCGTTATGGAAAATCATGTTGAAAGGGCCCTACAAGGAAACAATAGAGTACACTGTTTGAGTAAAGACAATCAAAATGAAATATTGGAAACTTTAAGTAATGCAATCAGGGATACAATTTTATTATCAATTCGAAAATCTAAATATTATTCCATAATTGTAGACTGCACACCCAATGCAAGTAAAACAGAACAAATGATCATTATTATTCAATTTTTTTCCTGTGACAATGGAATTGTCAAGATCAGGGAAAACTTTTTAGATTTTGCAGATATATCAGATTCCACAGGACATGGTTTATGTGCAACAATAGTGGAACAACTGGAGAAATGGAATATTCCCATTGAAGACATGCGGGGTCAAAGGTATGACAATGGGGCAAATATGAAAGGTAAAAAATATGGGCTCCAAAATTTGCTTTTGAAACAAAAATCCGCAAGCTTTTTACATGCCATGTGCTGCTCATACACTAAATTTAATCATTAACGATGCAGCCAAAGTGAATGCAGATACAATTAGTTTCTTTCCAGTTATTCCAGATATATATAATTTCTATTCATTCTCTTACAAACGTTGGGCAATCTTTTAAAGTTCGTTTGTAAGAGAATGAAAAGAAATTATATATATCTAGAATAATTGCAAAGAAACTAATGGTATCTGCATTCACTTTGGCTGCATTGTTAATGATTAAATTTAGAGTATGAGCAGCACATGGCACATAAAAAGCTCGAGGATTTCTGTTCAAAAGCAAATTTTGGAGCCCATATTTTTTCCCTTTCATATTTGCTCCATTGTCATACCCTTGACCTCGCATGTCTTCAATGGGAATATTCCATTTTTCCAATTGTTCCACTATTGTTGCACATAAACCATGTCCTGTGGAATCTGATATATCTGCAAAACCTAAAAAGTTTTCCCTGATCTTGACAATTCCATTGTCACAGGAAACAAAGCGAATAATGGTCATTTGTTAAAATTTAACATTGAAACAGCCATCAGAAACGCGATGGGAAAGTAAAATTAATCCAATCCGCCCTCTACGATATCAGTTAGGAGAAATTTACGATGCACTTTTTGAAATTTTAAATAATGAAAAATTTAATAAAGAAACTCAGTATGAAGTACAAACATTATGTGCTAAAATGAAGGACTACAAATTTATTTGTTCTCTTATAATTTGGATGATTTACTTAACAGAATAAAGCCTGTGAGTAAAATGCTTCAAGACAAAAATACGAACATTACACTTGTTTTTGAATCTATCGAAAACTTAAAAATATTCTTACAAGAGTATCGATCAGATATAACTTTTAAAGAAGTTCTAAAAACGGCAAAAGACCTGAGTGAAGAGGTGGATGGAGAACAAGAATTTAAAACTGGTACAGAAGTTCGACGACGAAAGAAGCACGAAAGAAGACACGACAATTTGACTACGAGCATCATGACGAAACGCCACAATCGCCAGAAGATAAATTTAGAATGAATGTGTTTTATACACTTCTAGATGCTGTAATGTGTTCATTAATAGAACGTTTTGAACAACTAGAAACATATTATGATAATTTCCAATTCTTGTATAGATTACTACAAATTAATAACAAAGATTTACGAAAAAATTGTGACGATTTAGAGATTCTCTTGATGGACGGCGACAATAAAGACGTAAATGCAATAGAACTATATGACGAGTTATGTGCTTTCCGGGATTTTTTTTTTTCGAAAGGATAATTTAAATATTCATAACCCTTTCGATATTCTTAATTTTATTGTGTCCAATAATTTATCTTTCCCTAACTTTTCAATTGCTTTCAGAATACTATTAACCTTACCTGTTAGTGTAGCGAGCGGTGAACGTTCTTTTCCAAGTTGAAATTGATTAAAACCTACTTAAGAACAAGTATATGTCACAAAAAAGGCTTATTAGTTTGGCGTTAATGGCTATTGAAAATCATGCATGTGCAGAATTAGACGTTAAGACCATTATTTCTAATTTTGTGAATATGAAATCAAGAACCCTAAAATTTTAATAAAAAAATTTCAAGTATATTTATGTAATTTAATTTATTTTCTGTTATCAATTGGAATTATTTTCTGTTATCAATTCTGTAAGGATTTTATTTTTTGAATACTTATATTAATATTAATAAAATGTTCTAATTATTATTTCTGAATTCTTTTCATATTTTCTCATCTATCTTGAGTTTCTTTTATTTTCCTAAAAGATAGTTCCACTTATAAAAATTATTAAAAAAATTTTTACAACTTACTAAGAATTTAGTAAAATGCAAGAATTTTTGAACTTTAGTTCAAATAAATTTTAACTTTAATTAAAATTCATTTTAATTTTGTTAGCGATTCGGGTTGGTGAGAAGGCTATAATCCCTCTATCATTATATTCAACGATTAAAGTGAAGTGGCTGCATCAAAATTTGCTTTAACTTTTGAGAATAATTTTTGAGAATTTTTTGAGTATTCGGGTTTTTAATGATTATCCTGCCTAGTCAACACCCCCGGTTCGTTACATTTAGCGAACCAACGTATGACTGTTCTGTTCAAAATTTATTTAAGAAATTTCAAATAATTTAAATTTTTATTATCGTAAAAGAACCACACATGCCTAGAACGTTACAGGGGCGCTTAGATAGACATTGCATGCGGGCGGCAAAGACCCTAGCGCCGGCTCTGCTCAAGTATACTTCCATAAATGTTACCAGGAACACTCAGTAGGGAAATACCTCTGTAATTTTCACCTTCAGTTTTATTTCCATTTTTGTATACGGGTACTATGAGAGCAATACTCCAATCAACTGGAAGTCGTCCCTCTGTCCAGGCCTTCTGAACTATGCAGTGCAGCCACTGTAAGACTTTTATACCTTCATACATGAGCATTTCTGGTCAGATCTCATCTACTCCTGATACCTTTCCACATTTCAGGTTTTCTATGGCTTTTTCTACTTCGAGTATGGATATGTATTCCTGACTGCATGCCTGTTGAGTGTTTTTTAACACTGTGCTATCACTGCTTGTTTCATTTAGCAATTTTTTGAAGTAATTACTCCATTCTTTAAGGATATTGTTTTCTCCAGTTTTCATGTCACATTTATCATCTCTAATCCCTTTTCTTAATTTTCTCCATTATAGCACTCTTTCCGGAGCTTCTTGAACAACCTCCAGAATATCTTGCCACCTTCTTGATATTTATTTTCTGTGTTCTTGCTTAAGTCTTTCCATGACTTTTTGTTTAACTAATTTCACACAGTGTTTAGCTTTCTTACCTTAGTCTCTGTATTCTCCAAGAGCACAAGCTGACTTATTTGCCAGGAACTTTTGATATGCTTTCTTCTTTTCCTTCACTTCCTCTTTGACTTCCTGTGTGTCTACCATGGAGTTCTGATTTTTCTATCCTTGCAGATAACCTCACCAAATTCCTCTCTGGCTGAATCAATCAATGTTTTCTTAAGGGCTTGCCACTGAAGCTCCAAGGTTTGGTTCCTGTTCTCAAACTATTTCATTTTTTCTTGAATAGCGTTTGTGTATTTTAGTCTACAGTTCACATTTGAGAGCTATTCAACTTTTATTCGCTTTAAAACTTTCTTACATGTTCTTCTTTTCAATATAAAATTAATTTTTATCCTGCTCAAGACTAAATGGTGATCACTTCCAACTTCAAATCCTCTGTACACTCTGGTGTTCTGCACCAGGGTGAAAACATCAATATCAACATTAACATAGTCAATGAGACTTTTCTTATTCCTTGCCTCTTCTCTTCATGTGTATTTGTGCACATTTTTTATGTTGGAACATTGTGTTAGTAATAACCAGTCCATGTCCTGTGCAGAAATCCAACAGGTATTTGCCATTATTATTAGCTTTGCTCTTTTTTCCAAATTTTTTCAAAATATTTTTGTATGTCTGACAATCATTTCCTACTCTGCTATTTAGATCCCCAACAAGGACCAACTGTTTCTTTTTCATTGTGTCAGCTGCTTTCTCTAAAGCCTCAAAATATTCCTCCACTTCTACCTTAGTAGAACCTTATGTGGGACCATAGGCACAAATAGGTCTCATTGTCCAGTTCCCCATTCTGATATTTGCCCACATCACTCTACTTGATATTGCTTGCCATTGAAGAAGATTATCCTCATATTTAGTGTTGAATATTATACTGACTCCTTCTTTTCCTTGATTGTCATTGCCTGAATATAACATTTTGCATTTATTGCTCGGAAAGATCTCACCAGTTTCTGTCTTTTTTGTTTCAGTCACCCCTATTATATCGATCTGGTACTTATCCAATTCCTCAGCTACCTCCATTTCTTTGCCATTCAGGCTTCTTATGTTGATAGTACCAATCTCTGAACTCTGGTGATGTTGATTTGGGATGTGTTTTAGGATTTGTTTCAGTAGCTGACTTTTCGCTGTTTGTCCTTGTTTCCTGATGAAAACAACAAGTTCCTGATTTAACCAGGTGATGCCCCAGCAGGCATGAAATTCTGTCATGCTGTGCCATTTTGTATTGTGGTTTAAGCCAATAAGAATACAGTTTGGTCAGCTAAATCCCAAATTGCCAGCCCATCCTTGTTTGTTCAGTATCCAGGTAGATAACTAACAGGGTGCACCACGAGAAGTTGATGATTGGACATTAGTTCAGAAGCCCTGGTCAGTTCTCCACATTCCTTTAAAGGCTATGTGGAGATCTCCTCTCAGTTTTACAATTTTGAAATTAAATGAAATGATAAAACCTGTTTTGAAAATAAGTGATTTTACTATGTCAATTGGTTAAAATGTATGATTGAATTTTTTTTTTAAATGGAGATGCAATAAATTTATATCTGTTATTAACTATATCTTATTATTGTTATAATATTGCTTTAACGTACCATAGGTGTGTAGTGCGATCCAGAACCAAGACTTCACTGTTATTGATGATTATGTAACCGGAACGAAAGCAGCTCTTTATTTGATGACACTCAAAGAAACAATGAACTGGGACGGCCAATCACCTCCTACACCACAGCACCAGAAAGGGAAATCAGTTCTTGAAGAATACAAAGTAAGTAGCTAGCTCTCATCTTCTTTTTTCTTTCGTTTTTGCACACATTGATTCCATAAATACAGTCAGTTGAATGGAAAAGCTAAGATTTTTTTTTCCAAGTTATATATCTGCTGTACAATAATAATAATTAATGCATAGATACCTTTTGGAATAGATGCAAAAAAATCCATGGGCAGTGAGATTTCTTCTACAGTAATTGATGTCTTAAGAAAAGTCCACTTTAATTTATTTTATTTTTAATTAACTCTTAAAACAAGTTAAACTTAATGTTTAACCTGTTTTAAGTTAATTTTATTAATGTTTATCTATTATGACAATCCATTTTTCTGGTGGGGAGAAAATGTTTTGCAACTGCATTGGAACAGCAGCAGACCAGTGCACAATTGTGACTTGTAACTTGATTTCTCATTTAAGTACGAGCATAAAAACAACAAAAAAAAAAGTATTTATTTGTAGAAATCTATCCCATTGAACTTCTCCAAAGGGAAAGTAAAAAGTATCCAAAACAGTTTTTAATACTTGACTGTTATTACTTGACTATTGGTTAAGAAAAAACCATGTCATGCTGACGCAAACCTAACACCAAATTGGTTAGCAATATAATGTTGTTCGCTTGAAGATCCATTTTCTTCTAAAGTTTGCTTTAGAGTCTTCACACAAAAGTACAGGTTGTGAAGTACCCAGAACCCAATCAGTGATGTGCATAGTTGACTGTAATTTATATATATATATATATTTATCCCACACACAAGAAGTACAAGAACCTATAGCACATCAGTGCCATGTGTGAGGTGTAGATAAGGGTTGAGAAAGAATAAATTTATTAACACTCTTCTTAAAGAGCTGTAGGTTGAAATTGTTAGGCAACACATCATGAGGAAAGCTGTTTCAGTGGAAAGAGGTAGATGGAATAAATTAGGAAGAGGAGAAGTTGGTTTGATGAGTTTACAGTTATACAGTAAAGGGATGTTGGACACCTGGTGCTCTTGTTTTAACAGGCTTGAGGCTGGTAACTTCATTTCTTATTTCAATAAGAGCACTAAAAACAACAAAAAAAAAAGTATTTATTTATAGAAATCTTGCCATTTCACTGGAGCAGCAACCATGGAAGTACCTGTAGTAGAGATACAGAGCTGAAACATTTCATCTGTGGGACAGAGGTTAAAGTGAGCCTGTGAGGGAAGAGTTATTTATGAGCCGAAATGTTTCCCTCTGGATAGCATCAAGATTTTTTAAGGAGGTTTTAGGCATGCCACCCCAAATGTATGCACAGTACTCTAAGGATGGGCAGATTTGGGATTTATATAAGGTTAGTAGCTGGGTGGGTGAAAAATAGCTTCTTGAGTAGAAAAGAATACCTAGTTTTTTTAGAAGCTGAAGAAGGTACTGATGTGATGTGTTTACGCCAAGATAGGTTGGAGGTGAATGTCGATCCAAGGAGAGAGAGTTCATCCTGTCTGGTAATGTATGTATTACTGAGGATGAGGGAAGGTGAGCTGAGATCCCTTTTGCAAGAGAAAACACAGGACTGCATTTTGGTAACACTGAAGGTGACTAGGTTATCCTTACCCTGCTGAAGGATGGCATGGAAATCAGCATTTAGGACACTGGTTGCAAATGATCTTGATGTCAGGGATGTCTGAGAGCTACATCATTTGTCAAAGGAGTAGGATGAAAGGAGTGATTTAGAATAGGTCATTTATGTATAAGAGAAAGCAGGTAGGTGGGAGAACAGAGCCTGAGGTGTTCCTGCATTGGTAGCAAAACTTGAAGAGGGTATAATCTACCATGACACACAGTAAATAGAGAGAAAGCTGGCTGTCCAGTTACAAAGGTTGACAGGTCGACTGAAGGAATGCAGTTTACAAAACAAGCCTTGATGCCAAACATGATCGAAAGTCTTGGAAATGTCAAGGGCCACAGCACACGTTTCTCCGAATCTTTCCACAACTTGTGTCCTTTCTCCATTATTTGGAGAGTATTGAGGTGATGGCAATTGGTCAGTAGTTGGACAGTAGACTTTTGTCTCCCTTTTCTTGGAATGGGTTGAATATATGATAGTTTCCATGAGATGGGATAGGTGCCAGCTGAGTATAGAATATTGAAAGAGGTGACAGAGGTCAGGTGTTAGCTCTGGAACACAACGTTTAAGTACACTAGGAGAGATGCCATTGGGACCAGATGACATTGTAGTGTTCAGTTTATCTAATATTCTTCTTATGTCTTTCTGCCAAAAGGCCACTGGAAGCATATAGTGCTCAGTTGCAATATGGAAGGAGGTGATTTGCCTTTGCTGTCTATGCAGGAGTTAGATGAAAATCAGTGATGCTAGGAGGTTGGTTTTTCTTTGGGTGCTGTAGCATTGATGCCATCTGAATGGGTGAGAGGTGGGAGCACAGGTGAGCAGAAGTTGCATCTGATGGCTTTTGTGAGGGACCAGAAGGCACAGCTACCATTTGGACAAAAGCTGACTTTTTACTATTGGCCTTTATGAAGTTGGATTTGCTGATAGCTGATTTACATTCATTGCTCGCAAGCCACTTGCAGTAAGCTGAGTTTTTCTTCGACTGCTTTCATGCATCTTCTGTTGAACCAGGGCTTGGAAAATGGATAGGAATTTTGGATAGAATGCCTTCATGCCATTGTGGATGATTTCTGTGACTCGCTCAATGCAGGTATCTAGGTCAGAAGAGTGGAAGCAATGAAGCAATAGTCATGCCTTGGAAAAGAAGAGTAGTAGTTCTGGTGATCATCCTACTTTGTAGGTATCGGAAGATACGAGGTTGAGTGTAGTCAGAGGAGGGAGCATTCTGTAAGACTGAAAATTTGCACAAGATTATGGTCTGAGTTGCCAAGAGGAGAGATAACTTCTACATTGTGTCTGGAAGGAGAACTAACTAAAAAAAAGATCAAGGGTATTTGGAAAGTGGGGGGGGGGATTACCTGGAATTTAGGTAGGTAGTTGCATGATGTGTGTTGCTTATAGAGAAAACTTCCACATCATGTCCAGCTTGATTTGTAGTGACATCACATCATCTAGAACAATGACCACTGTTTGGATAGCTGGATTGTAGTTGGTCTAGTTTCATGGAGAGGAAGATGAAGAGGTCATTGTGGTTTTCAGTTTGTAGACTGGTAAATGCAGCAGATTAGCACTATTAAATGGGGCAAGGAAACATTCAGCCAGAAGCAATCAATAGCAAGGGGATTCAAAATTTGGCAGAAAGTGACCTGAGTTGTACTGTGTAACCTTTAACATATGACAATCAAAGTGACTAATATGGTTTTGAGTTCAAGGAATTTGTTTAATATGGTGTCGAGTTTAGAGGGATTTGAGTTTAGAGGGATAGTATGGTTTAGAGTTTAGGGTATTCACTGCAGGCTGCTTCCAACTGCTCATTAAAGCCACTGCAAAACTTGTATCAACGGCAGCTGACTTCCAGTAATACGGACTTGAATATCTAGACAAAAGAATTGCTTATTATTATTATTATAGGCCTGTGTAGCTCAGTGGAAGTGGTGCTTGCATTCTCTGTGCTAGGTCTCTCAAAGTTAGACTTAGATTCAAGTTTAGTCACCGACTGGAGGAATATTTTCTAAGCCTATCTTTGACTGGTTCCCAAGTAAGTCGATCTCTGGCACAGGCAAGCGGGTTTTTTCTCCTGAAATCTCAGGTTTTTTGTCCCATAAACTCAAGAAAATTGACTGTAGTACCACATTATTTCAGACAGTAACATATCTTGTTAGGGTTAGGTATGAAGAAATGGCAGCACTTGTTTGCTGGTCTCTTCATCAGTGGCTGCTTACAATTAGTGATTAGTCATGAGCCAGCTATCTCTGATTGGCTACTGGTGGAGATTGAACTGCCCACTCAGTCTCCAAAAGCTAGACAGGTTTAAAAGGCTTCACTTATTCCCTATAAAGGAATAAAAGGCATTAGCTGATTTATTTTATTTATTATTATTATTATTATTATTCATTAATGAGTGGAGAGCAAGTAGTGGAAGTTTTAGTCTGGAGACTTCACCATCTGTAACTGTTATGTGAGCATTTGCTTATACCAACAGTTTGGACTCATTTTAATGTCAGTTTGTAAGGGCTATAGATTTGTTATTCATGTGAATTTTTGAATAGTATTAACCAGAACCGGCGCTAGGGTCTTTGCCGCCCACATGCAATTTCTATCTAAGCACCCTTGTAACGATCTGGGCATGTGTGGTTCTTTTACGATAATAAAAATTTAAATTATTTGAAATTTCTTAAATAAATTTTGACAGAACAGCCACATGTTGGTTCGCTAAATGTAACGAACCAGGGGTGCTGACTAGGCAGGATAATCGTTAAAAACCCGAATATTCAAAAAATTCTCAAAAGTCAAAGCAAATTTTGATAAAGCCACTTCACTTTAATTGTTGAATATAATGATACAAGGATATCCTGGAAAGAAATATCCTGGAAAGCCTTCTCACCGACCCAAATCGCTAACAAAATTAAAATGAATTTTAAAGTTAAAATTTATTTGAACTAAAGTTTAAAAAATTCTTGTATTTTACAAAATTATTAAAATACAAATTCTTGTATTTTAATAATTTTTATAAGTGGAACTATCTTTTAGGAAAAATAAAAGAAACTCAAAATAGATGAGAAAATAAGAAAATAAATCAGAAATAATTAGAACATTTAATATAAGTATTCAAAAAATAACATCTTTACAGAATAACAGAAAATAAATTAAATTACATAAATATACTTGACATTTTTTAAATTAAAATTTTAGGGTTTTTGATTTTCGTATTTACAAAATTAGAAATAATGGTCTTAACCTCTAAATTCCACACATATATCATTTTCAATAACTATTAACGCCAAACTAACAAGCCTTCTTTGTGGCATACTTGTTCTTAAGTAGGTTTTAATCAATTTCAACTTGGAAAAGGAACGTTAACCGCTCGCTACACTAACAGGTAAGGTTAATATTATTCTTAAAGCAATTGAAAAGTTAGGGAAAGATAAATTATTGGACACTATAAAATTAAGAATATCGAAAGGGTTTTGAATATTTAAATTATCCTTCCGAGAAATATCCTGGAAAGCACATAACTCGTCATATAGTTCTATTTCATTTACGTCTTTATTGTCGCCGTCCTTCAAGAGAGTCTCTAAATCGTCACAATTTTTTCGTAAATCTTCGTTATTAATTTGTAGTAATCTATACAAGAATTTGAAATTATCATATGTTTCTAGTTGTTCAAAACGTTCTTTTAACGAACACATTGCAACGTCTAGAAGTGTAAAAAACACATTCAATCTAAATGTATCTACTGGCGATTGTGGCGTTTCGTCATGATGCTCGTAGTCAAATTGTTGTATCTTCTTTCATCGCCGAACTTCCGTACCAGTTTTAAATTCTTGTTCTCCATCCACCTCTTCACTCAGTTCTTTTGCCGTTTTTAGAACATCTTTAAAATTTGTATCTGATCGAAAAAATATTCATACTCTTGTAAGAATATTTTTAAGTTTTCGGTAGATTCTAAAGCAAGTGTAATGTTCATATTTTTGTCTTGAAGCATTTTACTCACAGGGTTTATTCTGTTAAGTAAATCATGCCAAGTTATAAGAGAGCAAATAATCCATAGTTCTTTATTTTAACACATAGTGTTTGTGCTTCGTGCTGAGTTTCTTTATTAAAATTTTCATTATTTAAAATTTCAAAAAGTTCATCGTAAATTTCTCCTAACTGATATCGCAGAGGGCGGGTTGCATTAATTTTACTTTCCCATCACGTTTCTGATGGCTGTTTCAATTTTAATTTTTTTACGAACTTTAAAAGGATTGCCCAACGTAAATCTTCGTTATTAATTTGTAGTAATCTATACAAGAATTTGAAATTATCATAATATGTTTCTAGTTGTTCAAAACGTGAATGAAAATAAATTGTATATTTCTTGAATAATTGCAAAGAAACTAATTGTATCTGCATTCACTTTGGCTGCATCGCTAATGATTAAATTTAGAGTATGAGGAGCACATGGCACGTAAAAAGCTCGAGGATTTTTTGTTCAAAAGCAAATTTTGGAGCAAATATTTTTTCCCTTTCATATTTGCCCCATTGTCATACCCCATACCCTTGACATCGCATGTCTTCAATGGGAATGTTCCATTTTTTCCAGTTGTTCCATTATTGTTGCACATAAACGACGTCCTGTGAAATCTGATATATCTGCAAAACCTAAAACGTTTTCCTGATCTTGACAATTTCATTGTCACAGGAAACAAAGCGAATAATAATGGTCATTTGTTCTGTTTTACTTGCATCAGGTGTGCAGTCTAAAATTATGGAATAATATTTAGATTTTCGAATTGATAAAATTATGTCCCTGATTGCGTTACTTAAAGTTTCCAATATTTTATTTTGACTGTCTTTACTCAAATTGTGTACTCTACTGTTTTGTTGTAGGGCCTTTTCAACATGATTTTCCATAACGGGATCAAACAGTTCGACTAATTTTAAAAAATTGCTGTTATTCCTTTCATATAATTTATCACATGATCCGCGAAAAGCTAAATTTTGCTTACCAAGGAATTTTATAATTTCAATCAAGCATTCTAAAACACTCGTCGAATGTTTCTTTTCCATTTCACACATGCTTTGAGTCTGGCAATCAATAGTAGTTTTGTTTTTTAAATTATTATCAAGTTCCTTCCATTTTAAGAAATTTTTAATGTGAGTTAAACTAGTCTCATGTCTATGCAAAGTTGTACTTACATTTCTCCAATCGTTATAACCTTTTACAAGACTACTTGATTCAGGAAGTGCAAAAAGTTCAAGAAAAGCAAAAAACAGAATTTAAAGTTTCAGAATAAATGAGCCATATTCTTGGCATGAGCTCCCCTTTTTCCATTTTTCTATTATAATACGTGTCGCCAAATTTACGACCATACGTATCTCTGGATATATTATGTTTTTCTTTTGAACAGGCCCCATTTCAATTAAAACAACTTGTAATTTTTCATCAATATTTCCCCATTCACTTGGATCTTCAAAATTTACAGACTAACAATGTGTTAGTTTCATGGTCAACTACAACTAAATCTTCTCCTAACTGTTTTTCATTTAAATCCTGCATCTTGTTATCTTGTTCAATAGTTGCAATAGTACTTTCATGCCAACTGGATGATGTGCACGGTTCTTCAACTCTGATTTCTGATGTATCGAGATTGGTTACAATCTGCATCAGAATATTTTAACAAATTTATTAATAATATCTGCCTCTTTCGTAACATGACGCTTATGATTTTGTGTACCGGATAACTTTTTTTTTTTAATTTTTGATTCCATTTCTATTTTATACCCACAAGAAATTATTACACAACACGACACAGAGACGAAATAATAGTCCGCACTACGCTACTGTCAGTAGCCTACTGAGATGTGTACCATATGACTGGTTAACTGGCAACAAATGTTTTGTACGAAAATTCGTTTCTGCGCATAAAACCTGTTCACTGTTTCACTTTATATAGACTGCAGCAGACACAACATCTGCAAGCAAGCATTTAGCCTGCTCTCGCTGCAGAATTGTAAACAGCCAGCTGATCAAAAAGGCGGCAATGTACATTTTTTTTAATTTTTTTTTATTCTTATTTATTTTAATATTGATCATTCTAAGAATTTTTTGTTTTTATGATGAAACTTTTGTTTCTTAAAAATGAACTTATGAACCGGGCCCTGGTGGCGGCGCCCCTTCATAGCGCCGCCCGCATGTCCGCTTCCGCCAGTCTTGGTATTAACGCTTTGCTATCCCCCAAATGACTATCTTTCCAAAGAAATGTCTCTAACTGATATATCTTGAAAATTCCAGGTATATTAATAGCCTCTTTACTCTCAGTTTTTACTTGTATTTTTAAAAGCAGGCTGAAATCATGCTCAAAATGATTGCTTTGAGGATTGTTGCAGTTAATTAACATGCTGCAGTTATCTTCCTGGTTTATCTGTTAAAACAAAATGATTGAATAATTAATATAAAATAGTATAGCTGTTATATTTTCACAGCATCTTCCTCACTTCGGGCTGTATAAAAAAGAAAGAGAAAAGATCATCAGCAAACTCAAGATGCAGCAAGATTTATTAGATGCTCGTAACAAGCTGCTCCCTAACAGGCCTGCCAATACTCCTGTGAAACCTATCCCGCATATCAAGGTATTTATTTTAGTATTACTGTTTTCTACATTTTTGTTTTAAACTAGATTTACTTTTTCTCATACTGTATATAGACTCGATAACCGTCCTTCTAGCATATAAGCTTTATCTATAAGGTAGATTTTCATTATTCTAGAATATATCACGGGAGATGAATACTCCATTCGTGACTGTTTCAACAAAGAGATTTACAAGGGCTACATTGAAATGATTCTTGTATCCCTTCAAGTAGACTAGCGTTCATTTTCTAGTTAACACCTCCTCAGCACAAAAATAGTTTCAAGCCACTCTTTATATTACATTGCCAATGTAGGTTCTGTCCACATCCTGTATTTGTTTCTTTTGGATAACAGTCGGAAACTTGAACTCAGTGAGTCCAAAAGAACTGCAATTTCTACTATACTGTGAAAGACACCGTTTTAATATTTAGCAGGGCTCATTGATCACACTAAGATAAAATTTAGTGGGTTCCTACATCTGTGAGCCAAACCCCGTATACTGGCAGGGACTCTGTCACTGTTTGTATATATTATTTTGTCATTGGTAGGAATTCTGCTGGACGCTCTCTGATCTGGCAGAATTCCTACAATAACAAAATATCTGGAAAATTGGAGTTGTCTCGAAATAGCTCAAACTTCCATGTGAGCTTTAGCCTAACTGTCAAGATTATATTTATAGTTATTAAAGCTAGAGTTAGAACTTTTATACTTCTTGGTAGATAGCATTCTCGATGATTATGGTGCAAGTGTTTACTGGTAATTCAATAATGTTTTTTTCTGATATACCAATCGGACTTGAATATGTAAAATTATAGCAAGGTGCGAAGTTTGTCAAACCTACGAGTCTCCATAGCGCATGTCATAAACGAGGACAATGTAACATTGTTCTTTGGTCGAAAAAGCTGCGAAAGCTCTTTCAAGGAATACAAAAGGGGAAAATATGCTGAATTAAATCATACTTGCAGCTTGAGAATGCTATTAAGAAATGATCTACAATATTCAATCCAATTCGCAGTTTCTTTTACGCTCTGCTCTCGCTTTAAGAAAACTATTGGATAATGCTGTGAGTTATGTGGAAATGAAACCTCATGTGACAAACTATGTTCCAGACATCTGTCAAATATGCCTTTCATATGGGGTATGCAGTGCCACCCTTATACACAGATAAGCAGTACCCTTTCACCTGGGCCTGCGCTTTAGAGAGCCCCGCATGTTATGAACACAAAAAAATAAATTCATTAAATAAGAGCTGAAAAATGAAATATTCAGAATCAATCTTTTGGGAAAATAATTTTATGGAATGAATATATAATAATTTATTCTAGTTTATTACTCATCCCAGACATCGCCAACCCATCAACCGAATAATTAAACACAACGAATAATTAAACGCAACAATAATTAAATTCAGTGGTCTTTGATATTTGCCGACTTTCAGTTAAGATAGAGACAGAGAACAGAACACATAAAGCTAAAATCATGTCTATTCAGGGCATCATGCAGATAGCTGAATCGATGTATGAAATTTTGGGACCAACTGTCCCTTTGAACTTAAACACCTCCGTGTTCCACTCAGCTTATACTTCTTCGTGACAAGCAAGGGCAAATGCTCGGAGGTGATTTGATCTCAAATCAAACAGCTTGATCTCAAGCTATTTCTCTCGTGCGCAGCGAGTAGCTTGCTTCAGGCTGAGTAGCAGTAAAGATCTTTACATATTTTGGAGAGAAAAACGCTTAATGCGGTTTATAAAATGGCTTTGATATAAGCGAAACAGTGTAATCTTTTAACTATAATATGAACAGAATATTTTAAAGCGGACTGTATCATTGTAAACTCACTAGCTGAAATTTTAACTAGTATTAGTGTAGTTTCACGATTGTTTGTGACGTTTACAAAAGTCGCTATCTGGACATCAGAAATGAACTGCAGAAATATCAACATCACACTTTATTTTTTTTCTTTTCACCTTAATGTTAAAATGAACGGAAAGGAAAGATGGAAAATTTTAACCTTTTCGAAGCACTAATTCGTTAATCTCAAAATATAGTTGCAGTGAGTAGCTGAGAAAGAATTACGGAATGATCTTTATTTGCACAGTCTACGGAATCGTTCCCCAATTTTGAGCAAAACTGCACAGATGCTATTAGACAATAGTTCATCATTCATTGGTACAGCAGATACAAAATAAAAACCTTACCACCTCTGGACCAGCTGAGGTCCTTTATCTGATTCGATACCAACTGAACTATGGAAGCCCTAAGAGTTAGAATGAAATACTGCTCTCCCGTGATATATAACAAACGTGTCCTTTATTTTTTCTCAAGTGTATTAATTAATGGATTTAAACTGATGATGATGCAAAACTAGGAAGAGTAATAGTTAAGGCGATGTGGAGAGCTTGCAGGAAGATTTAAATATGCTGTCAGTGGACAAAAGTTAATGGATGTCAGTTTAATGTGGATAAATGTAAATTTATGCATTTTGGGATAAATAGATTATAAGCTGTGTATCACATTAATGACACTACTCCAGGAAATAGATGAAGCTAGAGATTTAGGGATGGTGGTAGACAGAAACTTAAAGTTTAGAGGATATATCGGTAAGGTAGCCCATAAGATTACTTGGCTATTGAAGAACCCATTAACAAGTAGAGATATGGAAGTTGTTATTCCTCTTTATAAGGCTTTGATATGCCCACATCTGGATTACTGTGCTCCAGTCTGGTCCACTGGGTTTCTTGGGAATGAGGAAGCAGTGGAGAGGATTCAGAGGTGAGTGACCAAGATGGTGAGTGGTCTGTGGAATGTTCTATGTGAGGATATATTGAAGGTGTGTGTGGACTGCAGAAGTTAGTTGATAGGAGAAAACGAGGGATATGATAGAAATATTTAAGTTGCTTACAGGGTTTTATAGGCGAGGTGCAGGGGAAATGTTTCAGCACTTCGCTAGAGGGACCAGAACAAGGGGTCATCCCTGGAAGTTGAATAAAGGTGTGGTCAGTACGGATGTGAGGACTATATTTTTTGCTTGGAGAGTGGTGAATGAGTGGAATGATTGCTTAAGTCAGTTGTGAGTATGTTTTCTGTTAATGGGTTCAAGGACGGGTATGATAGATTATGTGGATAGATTGGGTCTCCCGTGATAAGTCTCCGGACTCTGTGGAACTGCCCATATAATAATAATAATAATAAAAGATTTTGACAGATTTTAGCGCCTTTAAGTTGCAGATGTTTTAACTTATTAAAATAAAATCTCCTATCCTTTTTCACACCTCAAAGGGACTAAGCAGAATTTCTTTTTTTACCGGTAACCATTTTTGAAAACAGGCAGGAAATCCGTGTGTCCACACGTCATCATCACCAAAGTTGTGTGCTGTTTCACATTGTGTCAGATAAAAGGCAGTGAGCATATGTATTGTATATACTGCGTGTGTTATATAGCTTATTTTGCCGAATGAAAGTAATTTAAATTTGCTCGTACTCTTGTCAAAATATTAATAAATATATTTAAAGTTATTCCTGTAAATTATAGGAGTAACTTTAAAACCAAATCGATTTGTTTTATTATTTACAAGACCAACCCACTAAAAGGCAATCGTCACATTGGAAGGGGGACACATAACGCGAATCATATTCCTCTAATAGTTTTAGCTGAATTTCATCGGCGTGTGTAAAACCACCATCCTCCTTATTGAAAGTTTGAAGTGTCTTGAAAAAGCCATATTTACTGTCTAGAATAATATTTCCGAATTTCACATGAAAAATAATAAAAAATATTACTTACTAGCACAAACAATTAATTACTTAATTTGAATTAATAATAATTTATTGGGCCGCGCGGTTAGCTTAGTAGCTGTGCGCTTCGCAACCACATGCCTGGGAAGGAGTATCCTAGGTTCGATTCCCGTCGGTGACGTGAGGAGCTGAAGGATCTTCCTCAGCCATAGCCAATTTAGCCGGTCTTGGGCATGGACAGTAGGGTTTTTTCATCCCGCAAAGCAGGCAAACTTGAGAACTCAACACTACAGGATACATTGGGGCGTAGGGCTGACCACCTTATAATGTCCTGGAAAACAGGAGGCTTACCATAGAGTGATCTAGGCAAGGACGGAAGGAAGGAGATAATCTGTCATAATAATTCGTCCTGGCTTCATTATTCTCTTCCAGCTTATCCATAAACGCCCAACGGCTGTGTCAAAGGACCCGAAAACACGATTGCCAGTGGCACAAATGGCGAGTTTTCTACATTTAGCCGTATAGAAGTTAGACCTGGTCCTTTTAATGATGATTTTAATGATAACTGTGTATGCTGTAAAGGATGCTGTTTTGGTCTCAGGACACTTGCTGTTTTCTTTTCTTGACCTCCCTATTACATTTTTTGGAAAACCATAGTTCAGATATCGAGCCTGGATTTTGATCAGATTGAGGAATGAAAGCCTCCTTTCCGATTTGGATTATTTCTGTATCAAGATCACAACAAGTATTCGGATCAGAAGAATAAAAATGAAGTAGGCTAACCATGGATGGGTCACGTAAATCCTCCCACTTGACATGGATGTATGCGAGATTGTGAATGGTTGGGGGGAAGACTTCAACGGAGATGAAACTAACTGCATTGTAATCTGAATTACCAAGACGCGTAGTCAACTGGACAGTGTACTTGTACTTGGAAGGAAAATTAGTTAAGAAGAGATGCAGATTGTTGGGTGAGTGAAGAGGATTGGCGGGAATTCTAGTAGGGAGATGATCAGTCAGTTCTTTGAATTTCTTACAGCCTGTATGATCGCCTTCCAATGATTTAGCGTTAAGCGACTCTTGGATTGGAAACTGGAAATTGACACATTACGTGTTATATTTCTAAAATTTGTTACCCTGCAGAGCCACTGACATAGTACCTTGAATTTCGATGTTCTAATTTCTTGATATACTAGAACAAATATTTTCACAAGGATTTGAGTTTGTAGAAATTTCATCCAAAATTAATTTTGAAGACAGCCCGATAGAAAGGTAAGGCAGTAGTGGAAGATCACTGTTTACATTTTCAACTTACTGAAACAAGTAATAGTCCGTATAGGTAAGGTATATTCCTATGTATTAAATTAAGTTTATGCTGGCATTATACCAGGTCAACCAAAATTCACGTTTTCATTGATTATTTCAGCATTAGGTATCTAGCTAGCCATGACCCTGATTACGCACGCTAATGTTATGTGTGTGTATAATAATGTCTGACTACAGATGCGAGATCCCTCGACACTTCTGTGCATGGCAAGAGAAGGCGAATCCATTCTGATAATAGGGTAATCAATACGTTTCGTGGGATAAGTGTTTATTATTAGCCTTTTTTTATGAGCATTCTAGTTTTTAAGATGGAACTATGTTGCTTGTACAACAGTTGGAAAATTTTATCTCGCGTGTTGGCGACTAATTCGTACATCTCCTTATTCCTTGCTCTCCTTCAATATGAATTGACTTTTCTTGGCACTGTGCCAGCCAAGGTTCTCGCATCTGTGGTCGGACAGTATCCCTCCACAGACGAGAGGCTACAAATATTAGCAAATAAATGCCTGTGCAGGCTAACTACTGTTATTACAGATTAAAGCCTGTAACAGCTGATATTCCAGATATCAGGCTTATTTTTTAAACTAATGTGTTTGTCTCAATGTTTATTATGTTTTTACAACGTTTCATTTTTCAGGATCTAATTGCCAAAGCTCTTTCAAGGATTGGATCTTTTGGAGATTTGGATACTATACAACAAGTTGTAGCAAAAATTGATGAGGTAAAGTTCTATGCTATCAGTTTTTTTTTTTTAACATGAAACACAAATGCATTGTAATAATGTTATATATTTTATTACTAATAGTTTATTATAAATTCAAGCCAAAACCTTAGCAATTCCCACTAATGTATGCCAAAAATGCTTCAAATATTTTGCTTTTATGTAGTAACGAATTTTTGCCGAGAAAGAATTAAGTTCTGACCCATGATAATTACAAAAATCCTTATTGAAAAAACTACAAACTCATCATCCGAAATTGGCGTCCATGGATGGCGCTGAAGTGTTTCGCAAACCTGTTTATATAAACTATTAATTAGATTTTCTTTCGGAAGTATTTTATCTTCGACCACTGCCAACATAATACGATTGTATTTATTTTCTGAAAGAGAAAGAAATTGGAACAAACACACAAATCACATTGCTTCTGTAAATAGATTTGGATTTTTCGTCGAATACATGCCTTTCGGGATCTAAGTTTCTAAGGATCAGTTTAACTGTGTAAGCAGCACGTGACTTACACGAAGTGCCATTCCGTAATCTAAATTAGCATAACTGTCAATTACAAATGTGGAACTTCAAAAGCCAGATGAGCTCTTTCTACCTGTAAAAGAAACTGAAAACTGGTTCTTATTTTGAGATGTAAAGTTAACGAAACAGTCCCTCGATGTTCAGAGAGCCACACAAGATTTAATGATTGCCATTTGGAACTGCAAACTTGAGATATATTCGGCTGTAGACAAAATATGATTTTATTCGCCATCAAATTGTAGCAGGTAAGAATTGTGACGTAACGTATTGCAATGTTGGGTGTAAAAACTTCCTTTCGTCGTGGATGAGGATAGTGGAACTAGCACAGAAAGCTTCTTAACCAAAAAGAATTTGAAATGAATTTTCTGAGATCAAGAAAAAATTGAATGAGTTTCCATCGTGTACTAATTACTCCTGAGCAGCAAACGTGCTCTTACAACTGACTCTTACTTGCAGATGCCTCAGACTTAGTTGTTAATCTATGATCATGTTTACAACTTTTTTCTCTCTTTACACAGCATTGCTTCTGGAACCTCATTTTGAATTTTATTGTAAAGTTATTCTAATTTGTCATTTTAAAACATATTCCGCTGCAATTTAAATGGTTGTACTAAATCACTACTTATTTAGTATACAATATTTTAAGCTAATGAATCTATATAAGATACATCTTCATTACAATTGACCTCACAAGTATGGCTCGTCAATATATAAAAACATTTGTCCTAATCATAGCATTATAATATGCATCTCGGTAGCAAACGGCTCACGAGATTTAACCACTCTTTCAAGGATTTTTTTGGTTGTTTACGTAATGCCAACGGTGCAAATTCTGTGAAACAAATGTATTATGTATGTAAATTGCGTGCGTTCTTCGCCAGTTTAGCTTCCAAAGCAAAATCTTCCACCACCATATGAGACTTGGATATAACTTCGTTCTTATGTTCCAATCTCATCATATAATGGGAATTCCACGCCACTAAATTTCGTTGTAGAACAAAAGTTCTGCGATTGCAATAGAATCTAGGGCTTCAACTAGGTGTCGTCTCAACCAGCTGCTAGAGGAATTCCCCCCCCCCCCCCAAAAGTTTTGCAATTCGGTCAAATCTCAGGCTTTGCCTCGATTTATAAACATTGATGTAACTACGTACTTTTATGTATTTTTTTTTTTCATTTTCATATAGAAGAATATGCCTTTGCAAAAATGGAGTTGTGTGTTCATATCTCCATTTGCATTTTTTACCTGAAAAAACAGTAATAATCAAGAATTTGTTAAATGCGATAGATTGTTAACGCTTTCTCTCGACGTCAATTGAAATATCTATCGCATATTATATTAGTTGAGTCTGATAGGATTCTAAAACGAAACAGCCGTCACTTCACTTCGTCAGCTTGTTGAACGTCTAAGGTTTTTTGCTACATGTACCAACCTTCTTCATTCCAGTTCTGAATTCCCATCTCAGCTGTCTTTTTGGTTATTATTTTCCCAACGCCTGCGCGGTCTACCTCTAGGACGCTTTTCTAAGGCTAAATTAAAAAGAATGGACGAAAAGGCATCTCCTTGCTTCAATACTATCTTAATATAAAAAAAAAAAGTTCAGATCTAATTCCATTAGCTAATACCATGGTTCGGCTGTTCAGTGGTGTAAATTTTGATTAAACGTATTATCATATGTTATGTTGTTCCTAGTTCATCTAATACTCTCCAAAGGCCTTCTTTATAAATTATCATATGCTTTCTAAAGTATATAAATGAAATATGGATCGGCAGATTATATTTCCATTATTTCCAGTATCTGTCTAAGTGTAAAAATTTGGTTCACTCTCGATCTATTTCTTCGAAATCCTTCTTGATATTGACCTATATTTTCTTCAGCATAAGGTAAGCTTTTTTTTTAGTATAATATTAGATAAAATTTTGTAGCCTGCTCTGATAGCAGCGATATCCCTCTGATAATTTTCACATAGTTTTGTTTTCCTTTATATATATATATATATATATATTGGAAGGAGTAGCGATCCTTTCTTTCTTTCCATTATGTGGGTATCTCTTCTTTTTTCCAGCCATCACTTTGAAATATTTAAAATTTAGTAGCTCGCATTCGAAAGAGAAAGTTGCATTTGGGAAGGGGGGACATTTAATCTCTAATAATGAGTAAAAAAATAAAAACTATTGTAATTGTTTTTTTCTCCCTCCTTTTTCCTGTGGTGGATATATCCGCAAGATATTTGGTTTTCTTTTATTTTTTCCCAAAAGAACAATATGTGAATCGTTAATTGTAGAAAGTGGCATGTCCATTTTTGCCAACTTTACAGGGACAAACAAAACTGTATATAAGTTGTAAATTAAAGATGCCAAGAAATTATATTCGTAGTTTAATCCTTTATCCAAGTGTAAGCAAATAAAGTTTGCTCGTGAAATATCTTCACGACTAGGCTACTTATATACAGAGGCTAATGACTTCACATCAATTGCCTTAGTATCCCATAATGCAAAACACATCCCTTTTGGACGTATATACCACTAAGCATCACGGGAAGGGCTACTACCGAGACTGGTTCCGACCTTTGTATAAATAAAGGGTCTTCTCCAAAAACTAGGCGATCATTCTAACCTCCATGAGTAACTCGAAGGATCTTATAACTCATTAATCTCAGCGATGGTTCTGCAGGACAAAACTCGCAGAAGCCTCCTCCGCCCAATGTAGGCAAAAACCTACCACTAAGTTAAACATCGATTTCTACAAGACTCCAGCCAGAAGACCACTCATCTCCCAGCACAAGGCATGCCACCGAAGGGCCCCCGATAAAGGCCACGTTTATACCATACGAAGGTACTTAATAGAATGCAGTTTTTGAGACCAGTCAGAAGTGGTGTGTCGGTCATACGTAACTGACGCTCCACGATAGGTCAGTTTGACCTATCGTGGTGCGTCAGTTACGTATGACCTCCATTCAAGCACAGGAACGCGGATATCTTGACAAACTGTGGAAAGAGTCTGCGACAAATAGGCCTATACGCCCGAAGGCATGTAGTCTGCTTCCCCCCCCCCCCCCTTTACCCACAGCTCATCGTAGAGCACGTTTTCAGTGGTGTTGTATACATAAAAATTGGGCAGGACACCAGTGAGCTAATGTACTCTTTACAAATGAGAGTCGTTTTAGTCTTTTCTCCGATTCTAGTCGACACTTGATCTGGCGTGAAAGTGGTACTTTTTAGCATCGCGAGAATGTTCTTGAAAAGGGATAGATACGGCGGTTATGGTGTGCAAAGGCATTATGCTTAATGGGCGCACCGAGCTACAAGTGCTGGGAAAAGGGACTATGACTGAGGAACGATATTGCGATGAAGTTCTTCAACGTGATGTTTGATTGTTTTCCGTGGTGCTGTAGACGAAGAATTCATTTTTATGGATGACAATACCACACCACATCGTACGCGAGCAGCGGGGATACTTCTAGAGACTGAGGATATTAATCAAATCGAGTGACCAGCACGCTCCCTCAGATTTCAACCCCATAGAACCCATTTGGGATGCAACAGGGAGACGCACTGCTGCTCAAAATTCCCCTCCAGAAAACAAACAAGGCCTTAATCCTTGTTCTGAAGGAGGAGTGGCGCAGTTTGCCTCAAGAATTCCTGAATCACTTGGTGCTAAGCATCCCAGTTCGGGGTGGACATATTCCATACTGAAGTGTGTCTCCGCATAGTTTTCTGTAAGCAGTATACATTTATTCCTTAACTTAATTAATTCATTAATTCCCTAGGAAATTTGTAACTTTTGCCGAAACGTATTGCAATTTAATTTGTACGAAATTGATAACCAATTTTTTGTAATATAATTTATTAGTATGCTGGAAATAAATTTATGTTTAAATTAAAAATAAATTTAAATTTACGGCTGTAGTCATTGAACATTTTTTTCATATAAGGTAAAACTGTAGTTCGCCCCTAGCTTTTGGACACCAATGTATTTTCTACATACAAGTAGTGAAAGTGTATCGCTTTATTATTAAATACTCTGGATTTATACTCTATATACAAGCACCCCAATCTTGAAGATCCTTCACGCGCAAACTTTGTTTACACTCGGATAAAGGATTGAACCAAGAATATAATTTCTTACCAGTGAAAAATAACCGGTGAAGTATAACCAGTGAAAAAGCTTTCATCATGCATATAACTTGATTTGTTGCAATATTTTCATTTTTGAACTACGAAAATTTTCTGGAGCCTAATATCTTTATAATCTATCGTTAACAACAGAAATTCATCGCGAATAACAGAAAATTATAAAATTAAATGTGTGTACATCTGTAGGTCACTATTCGAACAAACAAAACTAGAAGAATTACTATAGGAAGCAGAAAAGATAAAATGGGTCATCATTGGATTCAGTGAAACTTGAAGACTTTGTGAAAATAGTATCGATCGGATAGCATGGACATCTCCTGGGAGGAATCGTGTGTGTGATTAACCGCTCCATAAAAGATCAAATACAAGAAATAATACACTTGTACTTCACAAACAGCATTGCAGAACTCAAGATGTCTATGCACCAACCGTAGACCCAAAGACGAAGAAACAGATGTATTTTATGAATCACTGGACCAACTAGTACACAGCAATGATACATTCTTTACGATTTTAATTGGAGTATTCAATGCAAACAATGTGGTGAATAGTCATGACTATATTAATAAGAGAATACCAAAGAGGCGGAATAATATTATCTTTATAATTTTTTTAAAGGGCTTGATAGAATTTGTTGAAAGTAGAGGTTTCTACATAATGAATAACTTCTTCAAAAAAAAAAGGAAGAATCGGAAATTGGTATGGCGAAGTTCCAAATAGAGAGGCGCTTAATGAAAGAGATGATACACATCCTGGAGAGAAAGCAACGGACGGACCATAGTGTGAGGAACAAGCAGCCACGGCGCCCATCATAATCAGATGTAAGACCTCCTTTCGCTACTATGACAACAGCGATCTTACGGAGCATACTTTTCACAAGCGTACGATAGCAATCAATGGGAATTTTGGATCCTTCTTCCTGTAAGATCCTGAACTGTTGTGTGGCAAGCTATTTCCACCCTATCCCTTTTGGGATATCACTTCACCATATGTATGGTCAGACTGATAATAATATCAAATATCAGTCCGGTTTTTTTTTTTTTTTATGTTGGGCCCTACACGAGAGGTTAGTTGATCAACCTATAGTACATTAGCCGTATATGGGCAATGGGTCGGGAAAGGAGAAACTTGTTTACATTTGATTTAAAAGCCTGTATATTGTATTCCTTGGGAAATGCATCAGGGAAGAAGACTGTTCCACAGTACAGCAGTAGTAGGGATGAAGGAGGAGGAAAAGAAACTTGTTCTGTGTGCTTCAAGGTGTACTGTGAATTACTCTGAATCTGAAAGGATGTTGGGCGGCAGCTGTACGTGTTCCAATGGACTTAATACTGTGGGGGAATTATTGATGCTATTTCAGATGATCATTTGCCATGGAATTCATAGAATACACAAATTGCAGAGACCAAACGTCTATGTGAATGTGAGGAGAGTTAGTTGATGAGATGGGTCATTTATCAACCTAATTGCTCTCCTCTGTATTGAGGCAAGCATTTTGAGGGAGCTTTTAGGAGCCCCATTCCAAATGTGAGAGCAGTATTCGATAGCTGGGCGGATTTGTGATTTGTATAAGGTTAACAGATGTTTAGAGGTGAAGTAACGTATTGAGCGAAAGAGAAATCCTAGTTTTTTGGAAGCTGAGGATACAGTGGTCGTGATGTGTTTATGCCAGGAGAGGCCTGATGTCAGGGTAGCTCCAAGAAGAGAAATTTCATCTTGTCTAGAAATTTGAGTGTTATCAAAAATAATACGGGGAGAAAATGGTTCTTTTTCTGAGAAATAAGACAGAACTGGGTTTTACTAGCATTGAAGTTGACGAGGTTTTCTGAGCCCCCATTGGAGGTTAGAAATTGAGAGCAGTGGTGGTTGATGTTCTGTAGGATGAAGTGAGTTGTGTAGAGTAAGGTTTATCAAATGAAAGAGGAAGGGAAATGTGCTGTCATCTGCAAAACTGTGCGTTGGGTTGGAGGTCAATTGAAGTAAGTCATTGATATACAGAATAAAGAGGGTTGATGAGAGAGCAAAACTTTGTGGAACCCCAGCATTAGTTGGATTGTGAGAGGATAGGGAACCGTCTACCATCACACATAGTGTGCGTTCAGATAAGCTGACAGTCCAACTGCAGAAGTCCTGAGACAGTCCAAATGATAGGAGTTTGCTTAATAAGCCTTTGTGTCAGACCCGGTCTCAAAAGCTTTAGAGATATCAAGTACAACCACTTGAGATCCATGGTATTTGTCCAGAGATGGGCGATATATGAGAGTATATCTCCTGCTGACCGGCAGCGACGGAATCGCTTAATAGCTGGGTGCCTTCAAGGTAGTGTAGGAATTGAGAATTGATGGTTTTCTCTTTCACTTTGGATAGGACTGAGGTGAACGAGATAGGACGGTAGTCAGATGGCAGTGACTTGTCACCCTTCTCAGGAATGGGTTGAATATAGGCCACTTTCCGGCTTTGGATATAGCCGGAAGTAGGAGATATCAGTGAAGTAGGAGAGTATGTACAGGTGACATAGGAGTCAGTTCTGGTGCACAGACCTTCAGTACAATTGGAAGACCAGGAGACTTTTTGTGTCTAATTTGCACAATAGGTTTCTGATCTCTTTCTGGCAAAAGGATATAGAGGCACTGATGTTGAGCAGTTGGAATGACTGTGGAGGGGGGAGGGCATTTGCCATTGTCAGTTATGTGTGAATTGGAGGCAAAGTGTGAAGCCAGGAGCTTAGCTTTTTCTGTGGGTGATGATGCAATAGAGCCTGTTAGCAGTGGTGAGCTATAAGGGGCTCACGCGAGCCCTTTGTTAAATTTTTCTCAAATTTGTGAGTCCCTTGTTCTTCTTGTTTAATAATCTTGTAGAACTAGAAAATACCACCGTGGAATGTATACATGCTACTATAATTGCTACTTAAAATTCATATGGATTTTCTGATAGCTATTTAAAAAATCATTTCATGGCATTTTGTTCTGGTGGAGCTAGTGTAATGTTAGGAAACAAATCAGGTGTTGCAATTCAAACTTCTACAAAAATTTCCCAACGTTGTGATTTGGCATTACGCTCATCGTTTACATTTAGCATTAGACGATTCGATAAAAAAACATTAAAGAAATAAATCATTTTGAAATATTTATAGATAAATTATATGCTTTTTATCATCAATGACCAAAAAATCAACGAGAATTAAATACGATTGCAAAAGACCTTGGTATCGAAATTTTAAAGATCGGCCGTGTGTTTGGACCACGATGGGCAACTTGCAGTTTGCGAACTGCTCTTGCTGTGTGGAGAAATTACCCAGTTTTTTGTGCAACCATTTTGCATCGAACGATAAATATAAGGGCTTTTTAAACCGACTTCTCAATTTGGAATTTTTAAAAGATCTAGCATTAATGATTGATTTCCTACAGGAATTATCATATCTGTCAGAAGCTCTACAAAGTCGCAATATAAGTATTATAAGGGCTAAGTTAGGCTTTTTTTTTTGTTTCGACGATGCGAGCCCTTTGTTAAAATTTCCATAGCTCACCACTGTATGTTAGGGATGGGAATAGTGCAGGGCAAAAGTTACAACCAATTGCTTTTCCAAGAGACCAAAAGGCACGGCTGTCATTTGGGAAGGCTGCCAGTTTCCTGCTTTTGCCCATTCAAATTCAGCATTGATAATTTTCTTGCATCTGTTTCGGGCTTCATTGTAATCATTGAATGTGGATGGAGTGCTTGATTTGAGCCAGTTGTGGTATGCTTGATTTCTCATTTGTACAGCCTTGGCACATCTTTTGGAGAAACGGAGTTTAGATAGGGGAGGGCAATTCAGAGAAGTGTGGGGAATGTATGTATCCATGCCAGTGAGGATTATTTTAGTGATACTTTCAGTACATATGTTTGGATTGGAAGACCGAAACAATAGTCCAACCATGGGAATGAAGCATAGTGGTCTCGGAGGCTGTCCCACTTGGCACTGTTATAATGCCAAACTATTGTGTGGGAGTGACTGTGTAAGCGTTGTTGCATGGGGGACGGGAGATGAGCACTAGATTGTGGTCAGAATTACCCAGAGGCTCACTACATTCACTGCATATTTGGAAGGGTCATTGGTAAGGAAGAGATCTAGGATATTTGGGGAGTGGTTCGGGTTATCTGGTATTCTGGTTGGCATGTGAACAATTTGTGTAAGGTCGTTAGTGATGCTAAATGTTTCAGCATCACTGCCTGCAAGATCCGTACAACTGGAGGAGGAAAGTCAGTTGGTGTTATGGACAGTGAAATCTAGGAGGATGATTTCGCTGTTAGGTGAGTGGGACTGGAGAAAATAAATTTTTAAGAAGAGGAAATTGAAGAACTCAGAGTAGTTGGTGGCATTAGGAGAGCGATAGAGACAGCAGATGAATTTGACTGAGTGGGCAAGGGATATTTTCAACCAAAGTAGATCAAAGTTGGGCGATTCTAGGTTAGGTGCTCTCTGGCAGGGTATGTCAGAGCGGATATATGCGCAGATGCCACCCTTGGGTCGAAAGGAGTTAAACAGCGTGTAATTTGGAAGGCTGAGATAGATAGTGCTGTGTGTGTGTGTGGGGGGGGAGATTTGAGTTTCTGCTAAAAAGAGTAAGTGGGGTTTGGCAGACTGCAGATGGTAGTGTACACTATTAAGGTTGGAGTTTAGGCCACGAGTGTTGGTGAAGTGGATATGCAAAGTTCTGTGAGGCAAGTATTTGCCTGCAAGGGTCTTACACGTTTCCCATGTAGTGCCTATATACTGGTCTCCTTAGTGGCTACTAGTAGCGTTACTTGATTTTTGCACTAGTTTGGCTTGTTTGTAGTTACACTCATATCCAAGCTACTAATCTACTAACCATTATTTTCAGTTCAATACCAATTACACACACACATTGCTTGGAAAGAAGTCAAAGGACATCATAGTGTAAGGAAAACAGTCATGGCGCCAACCTGAATAAGATGTAGGATCTCCTTTCGCTGCGATGACCATAGCAGTCCTTGGAGTATACTTTCACATGCGTACGATAGCGATCAATGGGAATTTTAGACCATTCTTCCTGTAGGCATGTAATGAGGTCCTGGACTGTTGTGGAGCGGCTGTCCCTTGACTTCATACGACGCTCCAGTTCATCCCAAAAATGTTCAGTAGGGTTGAGATCGGGGCTCTGTGGAGTACAGTCATGTGTGGTGACGTTCATGTCCACAAACTACGCAGTTACAGTAGTCTTATGACACGGTGCATTGTGTTGCTGAAAGAGACTGGTAGAAACGCCACAAAGTAGGAAGCATTGCATTATCCAGAATGTTCAGAGTTCAATGTTTGCGGCACCACAACTAGAGGTCTGAGGCCAGACCAAGAAAAACAGGACCATACCATCAACACCGCCAACTCCAAATTTCATAGTTGGGATTACGCACTCTGGTAAGTGACGTTCATCGGGCATCCGCCACACCCACACCTGCCCATCTGCTCGGTAGAGGATGTAGCATGATTCGTTGCTTTTCAAGCTTCCACGTTCCACTGTACACATTCTTTGTACCAATGAAGGCAAAGCTGCATGTTGTTTCGAATAATGCGGGGCTTGTATATTGCGGTCCTACCATGGAAATCCATGTTACCAGCCTGGGATCTGAATTTTTATGCGCATATTTGTGTTCTAGTCGATGCCCAGCACTCCGCATTCAATGTGTCGGCCAACGAATGGCGGTTTTTGCATATTATTTTTCGTAGCATCCTACAGTCACGTTCGGTGTGTATGATGGGTTGTTCACTCTGGGTTGCACTTGCATTTGACTCCTTGCGCTTCCATCTCAGTATGGCATCACTGATTGCTGATTCGGAATAGCCAAATTTGTTAACAATCTGCCGAACAAATAGACCTGTAAGATAACAGGCCTATCACAATGCCTCTTTCATTCTCCGTTACTTCCCTTCTCGCAGCTATTTCACCCGCATAGTTACAACGACTCGCTACATGGCCAATGAAGGTACACCATAGCCAAGGGCATGATATAACCTTTGCTCTTGGGGATGTCCGTCGATTTCTTTCCATGCAGCGCATTTTAACCACCAGACAAAATATATTGTCCAACACCTTAAATAATTTCAGTACAGGTAATGATCATAGATTAGTGAGATCAAAAATTGTCTTTAATAAAAGAATAAAAGATGGGAAAGACAGCATCTGATCAAAAGTAAAATATTCTCTATCAATGAATTAAATCTGAAAAAAAAATTAACCGGAACATTTCTGAAAATTAACAGGCACAGGAACATTTCTGAAAGAAAAGTTCTTTCAGAAAGACATAGAAAAAAAAAATTATAATATTGATATAAATGAAGACTTGGATAAAAACTACCTAATAATAACCGAGACCCTACTAAATAATGCCAGAAAGATTGGTGGAATCAACTAAAAGGACAAAAGAAAATTGTGTGAAGAAACCCTAAATCTTCTCACTAAGAGAAGATAAATGAAAAGAGACCTTCACAGGAAAAGTAGAATAGGATGCTCGAAACTATGTAAAACTATAAGGAAAAGGATGAAAGAAATTGAATACTTCCGAACAAGGAAAATCATCATTGCAATAGAAAACAGTATGAGTCTAAACGGAGCGAGATGAGAGTTGTCCATAAGCTAAAATAAATCAATAATCCTTAAAGATGAAAATGGAGTACAACTTAGAGACAAAGAATAGATCATAAGAAGAATACAATCATTTTATGCCAAGTTGTATGATGATTCCCATTTCATCAGGGCATATTTCTTCCTCTTCCAAATGGAAGAGGAAGATTTTTATTTATTATTTGTGTGTGTGTCAACCTCCAGAACAAACAAGGATTCAGAAAAAAAAATACAGCACTATTGATCATATATATGTAATAAGACAAATACTGAAAAGCCAAATGAATACCAAAAACCTTTAGGTCTGGCATTTATTTTACTGATTTTGAAAAGGCTTTGATTCAGTCTCACCATTAGCTATTTTAGAAGCTCTTAAAAATCAAGAATTGATGGAAAATAAAACTTACATTCGTATAATTACCCATATATATAAAAATGCAAATACAGGTGATAAAATCAGGAACAAGTAAGAAATTTTTTATAAAAATAGAGAGTTGGAAAGCTGGGCAAAAGTACAAAGCGGGGCCACTTCACCTAAATTATTTACAGCAACCCTAGAAGAAATTTTTAAAAACCTGAATTGGAAAAATAGAGCAATTATGTAGATAAGAAAGAAAGAAATCACCTACGATTCGCTGATGACATTGATCTTTTAGAAAATTCCGCAGACTTCAACAAATGATTAGTGAATTGAATGCAGAAAGTAAAAAGAAAGCATTAGATATAAACAAAGACAAAACGAAAATAATGTTTTTTCATATGTTTACCTAGGGCAAAATATCACAGTAGGAGATTGTGAAGAAGAGATTATACGTAGAATTCAACTTGGTTGAATAGCCTTTGGAAAACACCGTGAAGCACTCAAAGGAAACATTCCAATTTGCCTTAAAAGAAAAAATATTCGACAGCTGTATACTTCCGATCATGACATATGGAAGTGAAACGTAGACTGACATAAAAATTAACCAACAAGTTGTGGCCTACTCAGAGGAAAATGGAAAAATCATTACTTGGTATTACCCTTCTAGACAGAAAGCGCAATATTTGGATTAGAACTCAGACTAGGGTGAGAGACATTATAACTGGCATTAAAAGATCCAAATAGCAATGGGCAGGTCATATGGTAAGATATAACATTCAAAAATAGACAAAGCTGATATCTGAATGATATCCCAGAGATAGAGAGTTACAGAAAGACCAAGGAGAAGTTGGGAGAATGAGATTAAAGAAATGGCTGGAATTCATGGCATAAAAAAAACTCAGGATAGAAATGAATGGTGAGGTTTGAAGGAGGCCTTCGTCCGACATTGGACGGAAAATGGCTGGTGATGATAAATGAATCCATCGCTCTCAAAGCGTAAGGTATTGTCCAAAATTTAATCACAGTAAGAGATCTCAATAGAGCCATTTTCAAAAAAAAAAAAAGAGGCCATGTTAGTGATTTACTTGTATATATACAGGTAGCATACACTGAAAAAATCGTCCATGCTACTCGATTGTCTGTTTTTCTTTAGATTATGTGTTGCATTATTACAATAGCTACAAAAGTATTGTTATACAAACATAGCACCTAGGCGTTGTTAAGCCTCGCCGAGTCCCGTTACTTGAAACTGAAAAATCCTAATTGGTTACGGGCCGCTCTGTATATTGTATGTATGTATGCCTGATGTATTGCATTTAAATATTACTAATTAAACACTTATAACCAGAAATGGGTATGTAAGGGAAACAGTGAAAGTTACGAACTTAGGAGCGAAGATACAGGAGGCAAGGTCATGTGATGAGGAGGGAGGAGTATGCAGGAAGAAAGGTCATGCAGATGGATGTGCAGGGGAGAAGGAAGCGTAGGCGGCCAAAGAAGAGATGGAGGGAGCTGGTGTAGGAAGACTTGAGATTGAAAAACTTGGATGTGGTGACAGCCCAAGACAGGAAGATGTGGAGGAGACTCACTAAAAACAGCCACCCTACTTAAGTGGGACAAGCTGCAGAAGAAGAAGCAGCCAGAAGTGGCTAAAAAGGGTTTAAAAAAGAAAATTAAATATGGTGAAATAATCATTTTCTAGAATACACCTCTACCTGTCTTAAGGGGAAACTGAGTTTGGTTAATTCATGACATAGTTTATGATAATTTCAGTCAAGACTCTACTGTTAAAACGCATTGGAAAGTGTACTGGCTGACATGAGATATTTATAAAAGCAATTAAATGGGTTTTCAGCATTAATTTTCATAATTCATATCTTGCCTGTAATTAGCCAAGAATTACATCTACAGGCTAATGGTACAAATCGCACTGCAACCATGAATTTTTGTGAATGCCTTTAAGTGGGAGATGAACAGTAGAGCGATGGGTGTGGCAACGGCACACTCGCATACAAGAAATAGTGTAGAATGTAGTAAGATAATAATAAAAAGTTGATAGTACTGTCATCTCGAGATGCGACCACCCACTCAAAGTTGTCCACCTGCAGGAATTTCTTAAAAGTATAAAACGTGTAGTCAGTTGTTTCCTGACATAATTAGGCTGATTTACGATCTGCTGTTGCACGTTAAGCATCAGCAGAATATTTTCGACATTTTGTATAAAATGGAGAACAAAAATATTTAAAAAAAAAAGGGGCAAACTATGATCGGGGAATGACAGCTTATGATTTTCCATTATTAAGAAGGAAAGTTTCAACGAGAAATTGGAAATGTGTGAATAAAAGGCAAAGTGCGGTAGAACATGTAATGAAACAGTCCAAAAATGAAAATCGAATTTTCAACAAAATAAAAACGAGCAAGAAGATTTTGAACGAATGTGACGAGATACATATTCCACTTCAAGTAAATATAGATCCGAAGAAAAGTTCTCCAGTTCTTACTGCAATTGTGGAAAACATCTACATAAAAAAGGGATCAGCAGGAAAATATCTAAAGAGTACTGAGCGAAAACAATTACCGTGGTCGAGTGGCAAGGAAAAAGCTGTACCTCACGAGAAGAAGAAATTGGAGTTTGCGCGGAAGTGCATGTTCAAGGACTTTTCATTTTGGAAAAATATGTATTATTTAGTGGCGAGAGTAATTATATATATATATATATACATATTTCATTTTTACATAGTCCAGAAACCCTATTCTAGAGACCAAACATGGACATTTTAAAGCCACTTCGGGAGATGAAATTAATCTTCTACTTCTCTCTCTCTCTCTCTCTCTCTTAGAGGCAAGGTAAATGTTTGATTATATAAGCAGAGTGGATATTAGATCCATCATTATTTCAAAGCCGAATGTAGAGACTATGAAAGTACCGAAAGGTAAGTTGACCAGAGAGCTTACGGGAATACACTCCGCTGCATTCACGAGCTGTCTTAGTGCGGACTACTTAAAAGACATAGGCGCCGCCCAAGCTTCTTTATATTCGCCTTTTATTAGGCCAGTGAAACCTTATCAAAATGGACTAATAAAAGGCGAATATATAGACGCTTGGGCGGCATCTATGTCTTTTAAGTAATCCGCTAACTAAGGCAGCTCGTGAATGCCGCGGAATGTATTCCCGTAAGCTCTCTGGTCAACTTACCTTTCAGTACTTTCATAGTCTCTACATTCGACTTTGAAATAATGATGGATCTAATATCCACTTTACTTATATAATTTTGCATCGCCGAACTGAAGCCTTTTGGCTCTTTATTTTAGTAACAAATGTTTGATGTTGTTTGAGAGAGAAAGAGAGAGTGTGTCTGGTGGATGTGTTTTTAGAATTTTGCTATGATATAATAATGGCGAATATTTCGTTATCTCTTTGCAGTCCATGTGTATCAACTGTGGTAAATGCTACATGGCATGCAACGATGCAGGATATCAAGCCATCACCTTCGATCCTCAAACTCACCTCCCTAAAGTAACTGACGACTGCACAGGCTGTACATTGTGCTTGTCGGTGTGTCCAATCATTGACTGCATTCAGATGGTGGTTCGCACTACTCCTTATGAACCCAAACGTGGTATACCTTTGAAAACGCCGAATGTGGTCTACGCTTCTCGTCCAATGCCGGTTCAGTAATCGGTATAGTACAAAAGAGACTCTTAAGATTGACTCTTACGTCACGCATATAGAAATGTAATAATGAATTGTATTGCTATAAATTAAAATGAAAGAGTTTCATTTTGAAATTGTTCATTCCATTTCTACTCACGAGTATAAAAATACTAACATGGTTTCGGCCTCAGTCTTTTTACCAGAATGATGCATCATTATGATAATAATGTAGATACCGTTCTAAATCACCGAAAGGAAGTATGTCTCACAGAGAGAGAATATATCTCTGCATATTATAATCCGCTATATGGTTGCATTCAAATAAAATAAAGACGGGTATTAGAATCTCTCTAAACACAATAATGGTAATAAGATTATCATTTTGAAATTGTTCGATCCATTCCTATAGTAATGAGTGTCGAAATATCAACATGATATCGGTCTCATCTTTTTTTTTTACCAGAATGACGCATGCTTTGATAATAATACACATACTGTTCTGCATTATTACCATAATACAGAACAGTATTTGTATTCTTATAAGCATTAATAAGGATAATATCTTATGCAGATTAGCAAAAGAAAAACTATTAAGATTTTATTTTAATTATTTTTTAAAATTTTGATTTTAATTAATATTTTATGAATTGATATTTAATGATTAATACTGATATTATTTTAAAAAAAACGAGTATTTAATTAGCATAATGATTATGTTAAATAGTACTGAACTGAGCAGAGTGAGTTTGGTACATGTTAACACAATGGGAGGATAATAAAAGTTGCATTTAATGTAAATAATTGCGTAAATAATCGGATGAAATTGGCTAAAATACGAAAGCTAAGTAATGTTTTCAGTACTCGGCCAAAGTTGTCGAATTAAATCTTGTTCAATTCAAGAGCTTCAGCACAGTACTGAACTAAAATAAGGAATTTTCCTAAGTCCTCTACACCTAGTCTACCTCTTGATAAGATGCGTTGCTTTCTACATAGCAATTATATCATATTTAGGTATATTTCCCAAGCACATGGAAATTGCTCAGTTTTAATTAACTGGATAGGTAAAAACAAAGCATACTGTGTTCACTTACCGAGTCTGAGTTTTATATACACAATTAGAATTTTAAATGACCTAAACTAAATGTGCAAACCTTGTAGTATGGTAGTCAGATAATCCGGGACCTCGAACATCTGACCCTTAACCATACTAACGGCTTCAGAAAATAAACAGTTTACTTTCTCCAACTGAAGACATTCACACCACAAAGAAAACAGAATTCAATTGTAGTTTAAATTTTATTTGCACGTGAGTTTTCAGTATATGATAATGAATTGCATATCTTGAATCGTGTCTCTCGAGTAACCAGGACTTCATCATTTTTCTAAGTGATATCCGTATGGCAAAAGGATTTTTTTATTATTATTATAAGATAATTGGCTATACGATATCTGTTGTCAGTCGTAGTCTAAATTATAATCCTCGTCTTCATAAACTTCATTAACAGCATATGCTTCTTTTTCTTCTGCAACTCTACTTTTTCCTGCTTGTTCATTCAACGTTAGCTGATCATTACTAAATGAGTCAACACTAAAATTTCTGTTTAGGATGTCTCGTTTACCTCTGAAACTTTGTCGCTGCTGCTGAAAAATATGGAAAGAGAATGCACATCAATTGAAAAGTGCAAGTGATAAATTATATATTTTTTCTCCCTAGCTATTTGACTGCTTACCATCAGAGACTTTCGTATTGACAACTGGAAAAAACTTCAAGCGTTGCTAACAGTGCAGTTGTCGGATCACTTTCTTTAACGATCATATTTGGTTTTATTTTTAAGCTATAACTGCCCAATCCTCCGAAGTAGGCGAACCAAGCGATAAAATTCATCTGCAATAATTGCAAGCATCAATTCCCACGAGGGGGTGGAATTGACGAGCTAATTTTGTTTCTGAATTCTATCGCTTCGTCATACATTTGTGGGTAAGAATGTAAGGTAATAATCTTCTATGTGTATTACGAATTGGTGTATCATTGGAATCACCATTAAAAATAAAATGGTAGAAATAGAATCCAAATATTCTACTAATGTTCATTTAATTTATTATTATTATTATTATTATAAAACGGTAGTAGTAATATGGTTATCTTTTGGCATCGTTAAGAAAAGGTTTTAATTCACCCTAGAATGTGCGGGTTTCTTTCAATATTTGTGTACCTTTTATTACATAAATTTTCTTATGTTTCCTCCCCCCCCCTCCCGCTTTGCTTGTAATTCTGAAAGGATGAACACACGTGCTCCGAAGCTCCAGAATTATTTGCAGACCGGTAAGTTATTGGTGCCAGTGCATCATTGGTGTGCGATTTACAACTATTTAGTTTACAAAATTATAATTTTAAAAAAATCTGTAATTTTATATTCCTATGCTTACCTGCAAGCACCCAAGGATAATACATCGGGCTTGATCAAAGGTAATGTTCGGTGGAAGAGCAGGCTAGAAAACAGTATTTTAAAATATCATCTAAGAGCAGAAAGCATTTTTAACATGCATTTCACTATTAGCTCTCTCGCTCACACACACACACACACACACACACATACACGCACAAGACATCAGCAAAAGCTCAAATATGATAATATAAACAAGACTACAAAATTGTAATGTTGACATTGCAATGAGTAAATTATTAAACTGCTAAAAAGTGATGACTGAAGACATTTAACAAATTAGTATCTCTTTCTTGAAATAAGAAAAACTTTTCCTTTGGTTTTCTTTGATTTGGAGCTTATTTCTTAAAGACCTAAATATTACCCATGTTCAGAACGACTGAATTTGTTGTTCACTGGAAAATAGCTTTCGGTTGAATCTTCATTGGGATTATATGAGAAATTTGCATTTGTTTCTTAAAAAGTTATTTAAAAAGTTTAAAAAAAATCAGCTAACGCTATAATAAAAACGCTAAAAAACTAGTAAAATGAAAAGAAAATTGAGTAATAAAGTAATGATATTAACAGTAAATGGTAATTATGTCATACGTAGTAAATTGCGAATATAAACAAGACATCGGGGTGGAATTCCCAAAGCATTACGATAAGTGTTCTTATCGTAATGCTTTGGGGGGAAAAAATAGTTTGGATCCATTCGTAAATATCCCTGGGAAGAATATAGAACACTTATTGAGCACTTATATCGTCTCCTATCTTTGTCGATGTTCATTTAACTATATTATACCCATAAATCATGACTGACTCGGTTGTGTTTTGCTTTCATAATTTGGGTGATCAATAATGCTGATGCCAACGGCTTTAATTTAGGGAAGAACTTTTCGTATGAAACCAAAGACGCAAGAATAAGATTCAAGGTTTTACTATGTTCAGAAAAAAAAATTGTTTCCTGATTGTAAACTGAGGTAACATTGTTTCACTCTCGTAAAACAAACCACCAGGTTGGCTACTAGCAGGCAGTATTCCAGGGAAGTATAATTGTCAATAATATTTGCAACATAGTGTGTAGGGAGTTGGCTGGGTGTGTTTAGATCGTACACGATTTTCTTTTTCGGATATGTGACACCATCACCACCCTGCTTGTTGGAGGAATGAAGTGGCTTGAAGAACCACTATGTTCCATCTTTGGAGCAGGGAAAATGGAATTTTTTTGTTGATAATATTAATCCCCACCCATGAAAGTTGTAAACCTGTAATATTTTAGCAAAGATGAGTTAAAGAGTCATAATCTGGAAATCCAACTTACTAACTTTTTCAAGTAATTTCGACAGGGTGGTGGTCTCACATCGGGAGAGAAAAATCGTCTGCACGTAAATCATCTAGTCTTTAGCCCACCAAAATTACGAAATGTATGACCTTCAACATTTCGCATGAAATTCACAGGAAAAATAAATAAATAAAACTAACTTTGTCTACCTTAGAGCAGTTCTGAAGATTAGGAAAATTACTACTTAGAATTCGTAAAGGATAAACGATGTCTTAGATACAAGAGAATGTTGTATTCAAGACATCGTTTCAATGTGATCTTTCTTCAAGATACGGAGAATTTATTTTTTTTAAGGTATCGGATCCAACGACGTTTGATAAACACAAATTGTAACGTGAAAATTCTGAGTAACACTATAAAATAAATAAATTCGCTAACTTTTATTCTCCAAAGGCAGTAAGACACACCAGTCCATCTGCTTGGTAGAGGGGGGGAGTGGCGTGATTCGTCCCTCCATAACACAACTTTCCAAGCTTCCACGTCCCACTGCACAAGCTCTTTGCACCACTGAAGATGACACTGCATGTTGGTTTGGGTATTGTGGGGTTTGCATATTGCGGTCCTACCACGGAAACCCATGTTATGAGCCTCGATTCTGAATGATGTTCCAGTCAATGCTCAGAACTCCATATTCAACGTGTCGGCACGAATGGCGGTTTTTACATATTAGCACCCTACGATCACGTTGGGTGAGTGTAGTGGATCGCGCACTTTGAATAGCACCTGCAGCTGACTCCCTGCGCTTCCTCCTCAGTATGGTATCACTGACTCTTGACCTGGGCCCAATTTATCAACAATTTGCCAAACAGATAGACCTGCAACACAGCATCCTATCCTAACACCTCTTTCAAACCAAGTGAGTTCCCTTCTCGCAGCCATTTCACCCAGACACGGTCGCACTGTCTTGGGAGCATCACATTCCTCCAATTTATTCCGGCTACAAACACGTGACTTATTACATGTCACAATGCACCTTGCCCATCAGGATATACGTTAACTTCTTTCCAATCAGCGTATAGTAATCTGTAAGACACATATACAGCTAGAATTGGCAGTACTCTGTATGCTAGCAATACATGGAGATCTCAGGGACTTTGAACGAGGTATCATCATCAGATGCTATATCAGTGGCCTGTCCATTCTTAGCAGTATTGATTGCATAACCGAAAATCAACTAACTGTAGGCAATATCATCAGCCAGAGCAATATGTTTTGTTAGGGGAATACCATCCCCAATGTTTAGTTAGTAAAGGGGGGAATATCGTCCCTATGAAAAGAAGTATGGCAAGCTAAGAAAAAGTGGCTAACAGGGCTTAGAAGGATCGGATCTTCGCAATCCAATATGAAAACGATCAACCAGGAATTCAAAGAGTGTACAAGGATTTCAGATTAGTAAGAGAGCAGCACCGTCAGTTCTACAGAAGGATAGCTGCTTTTTACCGAACAACCAATCATCGCCAACAACAGCGCCGATTACACTGATGTTACTAGTCATTGGGCACAGTGACTAGGTATTAGAGCGTTGGAAGTCTGCGATATGAAAATTACTAATCATATTGGAGACTTCCGATACTGTGTAGATATGGGGGGGGGGATGCCTTACGACGTATTATTAGCGAATGCGGCATCTCTCATCTATGTAGTCTGGTGCAGGAATTGTAATAAACTGGAGTTAGTTCTAGTATGGACTCAGATTATTAGTTTTAGTGTCCGAAAAGGTGAATGTAGATTGTCAGATTGTTGAGCAATACGTCTCCATGCTTCCTGTTCCGCTGGAATTCATTTTATCCCTAATTAATGGTAAGTATGCCTAGAAAAGTAAAAGGTGTGATCAGAAGGCAAAGAACGGCTCATACTAACGAGATGTGTGCAAATTAGATTTTTCTAAATAATCTGCCTCTCTCAATATTTTTTTCAGTCTAGTAGTGAATTCCAGAATGAGACGCTCTGAAATGTTTTTTTTTTTTATTATTATAATTTAACAAAACCCTTTGCTAATGATAATTATATGGATAATGTGCTAGGCAGTTTGATATTTATTGTAGAGGGTTTCGGTGAACTGTATACGTGTCATCCTATATTGCAACTTTCAATTGGTTCAGACATGTGAGCATCACCTGCCAAATCAGCTTTTACGCTTACGTCGGAATGCGCAAAGAACTATAGTTTAAGGTGTATTCTGGAAACCTGCAATCAAGAAAACCTTTTCGGTCCCCATGTTTTGGATTTATTATTCCATATTCGAGTCTTTCTGGTTGGAAAGACTGGATTCGAATCTATCTAGAACGCGAAGAATCTGTATCAGGAATTTTCAACTAAAGGTGAGTTAACCGGTCTCATGCGGTGGTGAAACGATTTTTTCTCCCGAAAAGTCGGATTTTTAATCCAACAGGCAAATCGCCCTGTGAACACATATATCTACAGACATAATATAATTTACCCTTAGAGGGATGCAGCAGAGAAATGGCAAGCCAGCTGCATTAAATTGCCTAAATTAGGAGAATCAACCCATCTTAGACAGACGACAATTGGATGGAGATCCCATTTTCAAAATGTTTTTAAATGAGTACCCTTGATATCTTCACTTGTAATTGATAATAATCAATCATCTGGTGAAGAGAGAGAGAGAGAGAAGGCCGACAAGAAAATGTTTTGGAAATATTGAAACTTGATGAGGTATCAGCACCTAGAGAACCCTATGACATGGCAAGAACTGGACATCAATAACGAAGACATACAACAATCCACAAAGAAACGGCTGAGATAGAAGAAATAATAATAATAATGTAACAGTTTCTAAAATTTATTATTATTATTATTTTCAATTTTTGAGTTTCTATACTGACATTCGTTTATTCATCTAGCGAATAAGTTAAATAATTTAAAAAAAAATTGAATTCAGACCTAGAAAGATATGCTGAAGCAATTCTTAAATATATAATATTTAACAATGGCTTTTACTTGGATTAATCTTCCACCTTTCACGGATATAAAAAAAAACTTCCGTCATTTTCTATAGAATATACAACGTCTAACCGACCCTATAAAAGTCTTTACTCTGATGTCGGAACTCTCATTTCAGCTCTTCTTCGTCCGCAGAATGTCGTCTTCAGAGTACATCCTATAGAGAGTCAAAAAGGTGGTAGTCAGAGGGTGCCAGATCTGGGCTATGGATGAGCAAACACTCTTAAAGTGTTTGACTCACCTAACTGTATCACGTCAACAGTATCGTCATTATACGCATTTTTCAAACGGTATGAATTTTCATTGGACTCACATCTTGCGCAGCATGGAATTCAGTCACCACTCTTTGCTTCGTACGTGCATTTTTAGCATCTGCCATTTAGAACTATTTGTATGATGGGTCATGTGACGAATCACAGCTCCGCTCCAAAACGTTTTATTTCTTGAAAGGAACATTGTCACTGATAGAAAGAAAGAATTCTACATCTGCAGATTCAGTTTTTTTCTTCTTCTTCTAATTACGAAGAAGTAGACTGCTGTAGTCAACAAGGAATGGTGAGCGTCATTTACGACTTTGACACGAGGTATTTTATGATCCACAATGAATTCTGTACTCAGCTCATCTGCTCTTATATTTCCGTTCCTCTACGTAGCTCGGACTAACACTCCTATATCACGTCGATCGCATATGCACTCGATCATGAAGTCTTCCTTCTATTCTACTCCCAAAAGGTAACACCAACTTCAAAACAATTCTTCTTTGCGTGGAGATGTTCGAGGCCTTTGTCACTACAGTGCAGGCTATGTATGTTCCAGTTCTTCGAGGTCTTCACATGTCCATCCATGCGAGAAGTAATACATCGAGCAAAACCTCCTCAATTATTTTATTTTCTCATATGCATACGAGTACAATCAAAAGACTGCTAAGAAAAAAAAATAAGCAGATTTGTCACATATTTTTAAGTCCATGTATCCATATATAAACATATATGCACACTACTAGTCTGGTGATTTTAGACAAAGTGCAGTCATGTTTGGTATTTCAAAATAAAAATTTGTTTCTAGAGATTTTTGAAATGTTTTTGATAAACTTGTTGAAGAAAGTTGAGCAGAAGCCTTAATTTGATTTTTTTTTATTTGAGAGATACTAGATCTGGCAGGCATCCCAGGGTAAGTCGTTATCTTTAATGCCATCTCTATCCTCCCTGAGGGAAGAGAGCGAGCATGGACTTGAATGCCAAATTGGCCGCAGTCATGGCAAAAACTGCAGCTTTTGACACTGACATTTTTATTTACATGCAGGCGCTGTTTTAAAAATATTTCTGCCAGGAGCAGAAATGCTGTCCAATTCGTTAAATATTAAATACTTATTATTGGGCGCAAATACATATGTCATAAAACGGTGCCCTGTATTAACATTCTTCTGTAGCACACCATTCGTTACCATATCAATTGTCGTAAGCAATTTTGATTTGTCTAATTTTGAAACCAAAAATGAAATTATTCAAATTTTAACACAAATCCTCCGTACTAAATTTCATTAAACACCACATTAGCCAGAAATAGGTTATCATTAAATTACTTATTATTATGTTAGTTAATTAATGCTATTAGCCAATGCTCTAATTTTGATCCACTTAGGATTTCCCCCCCCCCCCCCCCCCAGAGGCATTCCTATTTGATAGCTCTCTTTTAAAATTGCGCAGATTTGTAGCAGACGCTAAACACAGTTCTGTAAAACATCGGAAAGATTTACAATAAAAAATTTAACTCAAAGCAGTTATTTTAAGAGCCTTCTGTCGTGGTATGTATTGATTGGGTTATAAGCATATGCTAAAATATTGCAATTTTCAGGACCAGTTGATGAGCAAATTTTTTCCTCCTATAATTATTACGTGACACCTCCAGGAAGTCCAAAGACTCATCTACAAGTCTGCATACGCCACTCAATCCTCCAACTACACCACCGCCATCTACCCACCACTACTAATATTTTCACAGAAAATCACAAACATCCGTGCCCACACCGGGATTCGAACTCGTAGCCCTTTGGCTGAAGGGATACGTTAACCACTCGGCCAACTAGTTTTTTTATATAATTATTTCAATTTATTATTTTATTTTTTTTTTGAGAAAACGATTTCATATTATAATAATAAATCCTCGCTTGGGGTGTAGAATTTAATAACATTTGGTATTTTGAGATATTCGTTAAAATGAACGCAGTACTTTCTATTTTTTGTTACAATCTATATTTGCAGTAGCAAAATAAGATTATCTAGCTATACATAACCAGAAACGGATATACGACACAATTATTGTTTTTTTTTTTGTCATCTTTCGATAGCTACTCTTGCGAATCATCATAGTTGTTGCGAAAACTAGGGAAATATCGACAGTCGAAAATTCAAATTCGAAAATAAATAAATAAAATGGAATCAAAGGACGACACTCTTTTATCTGTTCCAGCTGTCAATTGACAATTGACAGGTAGAACAGATTTCTGTGTGTGTGTGTGTGAGAGAGAGAGAGAGAGAGAGAGAGACAGCCGATTGTGTTCAGTTGAGGAACTGGACACCGGGACTTGAGAATGGTTGAGGAAATGCCTGAAGAAAATTAAAGATTTTAATTTAGATGAAATTTTATTAAATCCAGTTCAAACTCAAAACGTGTTTGATCCTGCAAATAGTCCGACTGAAAGGGGGGGAGAAGATATTTTAGATAATGGAATCCAAAAAATGCTAATTTCTGCGAAATCATTCTAGGAATACCCTGGAGTAATGGGAAAAACAAATCGATACTTGTTTACGCATTTTGGAAAATGCACCTGAAAATGCATATAAAAAGTGGTTAAACATACAGGGTGTTCGGGATAAATTTGACATATTTATAATTAATTATATTTTTCCGTAAGTTACATGTATTAACACACACTTCTCTTCATTTAAAAGTTTGGACCCTTCTTCATTCATATACAAGATGTCAGAAAGGATGGATAGCTGGAACCCACCTGAATCATGGAAGAGAATAACTTGTATCATGATGATTCGTGCCCGCCATCAAAATAAGGATATTACGACTGCTGCCCAATGCTCCCTGAATACAGTAAAAACAATCAGGCATGAACTAGAGACTTGCAATGGTGACTACGAGGATGTAGCAAGAAGAAAGATCCCTAGCAGACGATCTGATTGCGTTCGTACAGCAGAATTCCTCGCAAATCTGCAGGAACAGGTGTTGAAGAACCCTGGCATTGGAATTCGGGCTTTGTTCGTGGAGTTGCTAACTGTAGTCAAGCCCTGGATAACAAGGGTAGCCAATGGTAGGCCGTATGTATGGCAGCAGGATTCGGCCCCTTGCCACACCTCTGGGAAAAGTCAAAAATGGTTGTCTGAAAATTTCTACGACTTCACCAGTCCAAATGTTTGGCCTCCAAACTCACCAGACCTTAACCCCATGGATTATTTTGTATGGGGCGCAGTTGAAAAAGACACCAATCGCACTTCCAGTAATACAAAAGCCCAGTTAATGGATAAAATTAAAACAGTTTTTGCGGCCCTTCCCAGGGAGACTGTAGCATCAGCTTGTTCGAAGTTTCGAAGCAGAATTGAAGCTGTGATCGATGCTAATGGTGGTTATTTTGAGTAAATCTTGTTGATAGTATTGTAATTAACTCTGCCTGTAATGTTTTTTTGTCAATTCATTAAATTTAATAGATACAAAGAAGATTTTCTTTTTCCTTACGAAACTGTCAAATTTATCCCGAACACCCTGTATTGTCGGGAGAGTGGCTACAACGGATAATTGCAGCAGTTCATTTTGAGATACATACGACAGAAGTTAACTTCTATATGTTGACCAAGAAATCTTATGGCAGTCCATCAAAGCAGTAGCGCTCTTGTCTAGATATGTTAACTGCGCTTCTGTTTGCCACTGCGTGCGATGCGGGAAGCAAAACTCTTGCTAATGACATTAATTGTTGGGAGTACGGACGGAACAGCGTAAAACCACAAGTCCAGTATCCAGTATATGTGTAGTCTCAGACAAGTTTATCTGTTTTGCTGGAGGAAAAACTCCTCTACCCCCCGTATAAAACTGCTAACTTGCTTTCCTTTGAAAAGCCCTTGTAAATCCTCCTCGCATCCTATACTTAATTATGATCAAAACAAATGATACGTTGTTTTGATCTGAAAGGTGATCTCAAACATTCTCGGCCTAACAATGAAAAAGCGTATTTATAATTTCAAAATTATTTTTATTTTTCAACATAATCTCCCTTAAGACTAATACATTTATTCCAGCGATGCTCCAGTGCCATTATCCCGTCCCTGTAGTGGTTCTAAGTAAGATCTGCAAAATACCCCTCTACAGCTGCAATCACCTCTTGATTCGAAGAAAAACGCTGACCAGCGAGGAAGAGTTTCAGTTCTGAAAACAGATAGAAATCAGAGGGAGCCCAATTTGGGAAATAGGGTGGATGTTCCAACCATTCATTGTGCAGATCCCTTAATTTTCTCATTGCCAAAACACCTTTGAGGGCAGGTGCATTTTTCCTGATGAAAGATGATTTTTTTTCTTCTGCAAACCGGGTCTTTCCTCACGAATTTTTTCGTCTAGTCTGGTTAAAAGATCGGAATAATATTTCCCGGTTATTGCTTTTCCCTTTTCAAGACAATTGATAAACAAATGCCTTTAGCATCCAAAAACACATGTCCTGCAGATGGAACCGACTTTGTCTTCTTTGGAGCTGAACAACTGGCTTCTGTCCACCCATCTTGCTCAAAGCTTTTTCATTTGCAATTCTTCATGCAAAATATATCCTACACGTTCTTTTGAAATGCCTATCATCTCAGCAATTTCACGCACTTTGACTCGCCGGTCATCTAATCGTGCACTTGATCAATGATTTCTGGTGTTACACTTTTTAGACGTCTTTCACGTGGATCATCTTGAAGGCTGGTACGGCCACGTTTAAACTCAGCAGCCCATTTCTTAATTGTCGAAAACGAAGGAGAAAAGTGCATAAACTTTTATGAACTTCAAATGAATTTCTTTTGGCGTTAAACCTTCTTTTACAAAGAATTTTATAACTGCACAATAATCAATATTATCCATTACACTTTTGCTTCAAACAGCTGTATAAAACAAACTAATTGATAGAATGACTTACAATTTCTAATGGATGCTTATGACAGATATTCCAACTTAGAAAAAAAACATCTTGCCGATAGTATTGCCATCTATGGTCGAGGCCGAGAACTTTTCAGGCCACCCTCTTACTATGCGGCCACTATATCGTATATCCAAGTTCCTGGATATAAAATTCTTTACCACCACCACCACATGAGACCGAAGTACTTACCTTTAGTCGAAAGCCCTTATAATTTTTAGCAATCTAGACGGGATTCGAACCCATGTCTTTCCAACCAAACGATATCATCTTCACCGAGTAAAGATCATCGCATTTTTCAGCTGGAGTACTGGTAATCATCAGATGTTTCGCCTTAACTAAAATCATACGGAAACGTAGCATCATTCTATCACACACTTCTTACCTTTGTAACAGGACTTAGTTAACTAGTTTTACTATCTCTTGTCCGAAAGCCTTTTATAAATTTGCCCACATCTCTGTTATTATTTGCATACTATATGACCACCATTAGATTTGCTTTATACTGTAATTTTTTGGGATGATGCATCCCAGAAATAAATAAATGAAATAACGAAATCTTAAAAAGAAAATTAAATTTGTATTTTGTTACCTGTCGGACGCAGTTCATCAACTGAAAAATAAAATAAATAAATTAAAAATAAATTACATGAAATATGAAAAATTTAATGGAAAAGTTAAAAAGTTATTGATAAGTAATCGACACTAGAACTATACAGTAGAATAATAGAAATTCTTACGCATTTCAATTAAGTTCCTAAGATATCACTCAAGTTTATACTGAATGCCTAAATCAGTTAGCCATTTCTAAAACATATGGGATACAGTTAAAATTTCCTTGCTAGGACATAATATATTTCTTGTTTGTTTAATAGTTTACTCAAAAGAGGGCAGCACAAGCATCCTTTCAAATTGTTCATTTTCGAAAGAAACCTCTTCTCGTGATATTTTAAGAGAATATTCCCATGAGGAGAACTTGTTTTGTGCGCAAAATGCGGCTAACAATTTTAATTTAGAAAATGGAAAAAAAAGGTGACAAGAAACATGAGTGAAGAGCTTACAGAGTATTTTCCTTATTCAGGATATTTCATATCCGCCAATAACGAAGTTAAATATTCTACAGTGGCAAAAAGTATTATTATTATTTTATTTATTTATTTATTTTTATGATTATTTTATTTTATTTTTTTGCACAGTTTAAAAGTCAACTATTTTACGATTCCTTTAAAATTTCTCTTTAGCCCAAAGAGTACAAAACTGATCATAGCCATTTTGGCTATGATCAGTTTTGTACTCTATGATCGCGTGCTGAACATAAAGTTCAAAATTTTATGTTCAGCGGTCGATAGTTCACATAAAAGTGGAGCTTTTTTTTTTAATCACATGCTTGAAATATAATAAGAGTACTACAAAGATCAAAATCCTCATCTACTTTAATCACATGCTTGAAATATAATAAGCGTACTACAAAGATCAAAATCCTCATCTACTTTAATCACATGCTTGAAATATAATAAGAGTACTACAAAGATCAAAATCCTCATCTACTTTAATCACATGCTTGAAATATAATAAGAGTACTACAAAGATCAAAATCCTCATCTACGTGTTCACTTCCTTCAGAAACGTTTGTCCTCTGCCATTCTTTTAAAGATATTGTCTAGTGTGTATGTGTGTGATGCCAAACTAATCTCTTCCCTATTATATTGTGTTAATTAACCTGACAAATGGTGTTAAGCCACACTAATTCATTTGTTATGTCAAACTCACTCTCTAATGAGCTTTCAATCGGCTCTTAATAAATTATCAAGACAGAAAAGAGAAGAAATCGGAACCAGCTGGTTCACGACGTCTGTGACGTAGTTTGTAAACGCGAATTGCACTTAACAAGTGAATGAATTCAGCTTCAAAGACGAAATCTGAAGGCATTTCGATTGCTTTTTTTATCAGAAAAATCATGCACACTTTAGTTGTATATGTACAAGAGTAGTTTCTTTGTTTATAGCTGCTGTTTTAAAGGTCATGCGAAATCACTTATTCGTGCTAGTCAGGATACTGTGCTATAAATATCTGGGTGGGTGACAGATGGGTGGTGCGTAGTGCTTACGAAACTTTAGCGTCAAAGTATTGATTATTTTGATCAAACCTTCACGAAGATCAGCAGTAATTTCGTTAAGGTCATGAGAGATGTGTACTATTGCGTCTCCAGTCGGCTAGTAGAAAACCGCCAATGCATTCTTTTTTCTTTTTTTTTCTTTCCCAGGAAAGCATTGTTTCAATTAACTAGTGGTATTCGGAATGAAAATGTTATTTAGATTTTAGGTATTATACTGGACAGAATGAATTAACGCCACGATATATTTTTGCAGAATATTTCCCTTCTTCAAAACCATTTCTTTTGACTATCGAATGAATGCTGGCATTATGAATGAGACTATAAATGATTGCTTTTTATGATTTGTTGAATGATAAATCAACAAATCGTCTATACCACATTTATTTGGGTGGAATTTAAAACTGTTTCCTGTATTGTACCCAAGAATACAATAGGAAATTCGACTACAAACAAACAGCAACTTAGAACTTGATCAGCTGACAAGAGTTGAAAAAAGATGTCCACTGTAAAGATTGTTTCGTTGAGGAGTATTTAGATATAATTAAATACATAAAATCTCAGAAATGTTTATTTACATCAATGCAGCAATATAACCTACAGAATGGTTGGGTAGATAAAGTAATGCCAACCAAAAAGTTCATCCCGGCATACTCTGCCATGTCAGAAAATTACTCTAGCGGGAAATGCAAGTGTTTGCAAAGATGGAGAGTGACTATGTGGTTTGCATTTCCTGAAGGAAAGGGAAGGCGATCCAACTTTTTTTAAATTAAAATTTAAAAATTTGAAAAACAGCGTGATTTTCAAAATTTCAGCTTTTTATTTCTTAAACTTGCTGCGTGCGATCCAACTACCGAAACAATGAGGTTTTTCGATGTTTTTAATGTCCACAATTCAAGTTGGTTGGGAACTAAAAATCTAATGCCCATAATTCCAATTGCAGGTCAATTTTTTCACAAGATTTAATCTTTGTGACCTGCACTCATGGAGAAATCTTGAGTGAAACACAGGTCCATCAAGGTAATTCAAATTGGTTGGAAACTAAAAATCGCTGAAGTAGTTTTCATCTGCTTACCCATCAGAATGACAGATAATCCCCTTCGCTCTTCTCACATGTCTGAATCTTTTTTTCAGTCGGCCCTCCTTCCATAGAAGTGACTTCTTTTGTATGAAATTTGTGGAGGTTTCCTCTCCATGCTATTGCCAGCCTGGTTAACTGAGTGATTGGCTTAACTCTCTCCAGTCAAGGGTATGGATGTTTGTGATTGTCCTACTAACCGTTTACCATATGTACTGCTGTAACTTGTGTCCTAGCGCAATATGACCTTTGACGTCTTTGTGCCATAAAAATCAAATCAAAATGAAAAACTCCGTGATATTTTCAGTGCCATTCTAAAGCATGGATAACTTAGTTGCCATCAATATCAAACTTTCTATTATTTTTTCATTAAAAATAAAATAAAATAAAATAAAATAAAACATGTTTTCACTTTCCCTTACCTTTAATAATATTTACATGTTAGCATATGAGGATATCCAGAATACCAGTATTGCCATTTGAATCCGAGATGAATGGATCAGAAGTTACTACACATACCGACCACTGAATTAGAAACTTTTATTAAATACCGTGTTGGACCTCCTTACCTTCTTTAGTCCTAATTACAGCACGTCTGCGGTTTGGCATAAATTCCACAAGATTGCATCTACGTCTACAATGTACCAGGCGATCACCAGAGTCCTTTAACTCAGATATGATGGAAGAGCACTTTGCTCCCGGATCTGTTTTTCTAACATTCCCCACACGTTCTCAATGACATTCAGATCGGAGCTTTGTGGTGGCTAGGGAAGATGGTGGAAGTCGTCATGCTCGCTGAAATATTGTTGATCAATCCTTTCGCGATGGACGGTAGTATTGTCGTCCATGAAACAATGCGTTGAAACAGATTCCACGAGGTGTTGGTCTGTATCTACATATATCAGGCGTTCAACAGGTAATCCTTTAACTGTCTCAGATTTGATGGAGGAGGACTTTGCTACCGGATTTGTTTTCTAACATGTTCTCAATGAGGGTTAGATCCGGGCTTTTTGGTGATCAGGGAAGATGATGGAAGCCCCTGTCATGCTCGCTGAACCACTGCTGAAAAATCCTTGCGCGATGGATAGAGCATTGTCGTTCATGAAACAACTGTCACCTGCTGGATAAAAAGTCAACACTGCAGAATGGACTTCATCGACAATAATGTTCAGATATTCCTTGGAAGACATCCGACCTACCAGCAATATCAGCGGACCCATTCCTTACCAACAAAACATGTCCCACACCATGACATCACTTCCAGAACCTTCACTTTGTTTACAAAGCAAGTTGGGTTCATTGCTTCATGGGACCCCCGCCAACTTCTCTACCTACCGCCGGTACAGAACAAGGTATACCTTGACAAGTCGGAGCACATGACTTTTTTCCAGTCTTCCAGTGTCCAGTCATGGTGTCCCTGACCACTGTAGACGAACTTTCCGGTTCTTCAGAAATCAGTGGTTTTCGTATACGGCACGCGATTGCCAAAACCAATCCTTTTCAATTCTCTGCGAATTGTTCCGTGAGATATGGGTAGGGTAGGATAGGATAGGCCTTCATTAAATGATTCATTCAATTGCTGCACACAGGAAGTGTTTCTGCTTTTCCGTACAAGCCTTCTCAGAAGGCAGTGATCTCGTTCCTGACAGACTGTCTTAGGATCACAGTTGCGCATCTTAGACAAGCAATGTAGGTTATTTTTCGACTGATTAAACACTCGGAATATCTCACCTTTTGAGAAATCAGTCAGCTCTGCTGTTTTCAAAATCGTGGTTCCATTCAGACGGGTATCCACAATAAGACCTTTATAGAACTCCGAAAGTTCCTTTCTTTTTTCCATTGTGATCAACACTTTGACAATTACTGACCAGCAGCATTCATAAATAGTTGCCTAGAACACGTAACCTAGTATTTTGTATATACGTTTATTTACATCTGCATAAATAAAGGTTTCTAATTCAGTAGCCAGTAGGTCTACTTCCTGCTGAGGACCAATGAAGGCTACCATCCATCCCGGAAGTGTTCAACGTCTGCAGATCTGTGTATGTGTGTTCACTGGGCCAGTTTGTCTGTTTTGAGGGATGAAAAACCCGAGTGTCCAGGAGAAAAATTCTCCACCCCCGGTATACCGGCTTTAGGTTCCCCTGATAAAGATCCCCCACGTTATAGACGGGAATCGAATCCATCTTCGTCTATACCAACTGAGCTATGGAGGCTCCAAAATCGATCGCTTCAGTTGCTTGAATGCTGTATTTTTGGCTACGTTTAAAGCGCTGGTGATGCAAGGGGTATCATGCACATAAATGCACGCTGATAAATGAATGAGTTTATCTGGCTGACAGATGAAAATGTTCACCCACTTACTGTATGGCTAGGAAACCATTCCTGTTTCGTAAGGGGAAAAGAATATCCGACAACGCTAAAATTTTACGCAATGCATTATACTTAAGCCGCCTTTGCCACGAGTTGCTTTGACATGCACTACATGTCGAGACTAAAACAGCTTGTGCGTTTAATTTAAATAAAAATAAATAAACAATAATATATACCTATCAGGAAATGTATATTATGTACTAATTAATTACCCATCAGGGATTAGAAGCCGCAGGGACAGAGTCCTTAATATCTTATAACATAAATAAGCCATGGACAAAGCTAACAGAAACACTCTAAGAAGAAGCGCGTATTATAGTGAATATATAAATTGCCTTATTCCTTATGAAAAATAATTTATTATAAGGAATAAGGCAATTTATATATTCACTATAATTAATACGCGCTTCTTCTTAGAGTGTTTCTGTTAGCTTTGTCCATTTTATATACATGTAGCTCATGTATATAAAATGCGATGTCATTCTCACTTGGAAAAGACATTCAGTATTGAAAGTTCATCCGTGAAAGAATAAAATTAGAGAAGAGAAATTCCACGAGAAGTTGTAGTAGACGATAAATAACTGCCAACAGCAAATACACTGCTTGGAAAGAAGTCAACGTACATCCCAATGGGCAAGGTGCATTGTGCCACGTAACGAGTCACGTGTTTGTAGCCGGTATAAACTGGAAGAATATAATGCTCCCAAGTCAATGCAACTGTATCCAGGTGAAATAGCTGCGAAAAAGGAACAAGCGGAGTTTGAAAGAGGCGTTGTGATAGGATGCCATGTTGCACAACTATGTGCTCGGCAAATTGGTAAGAAAGGGATCTTCCAGGTCAACAATTGGCGATACTATACTGAGATGGAAGCGCATGGAGCCAACTGCAATTGCTACTCGCAGTGGACAACTCACCACACTCACCGAACGTGACCGAGGGTGCTATGAAGGATGATATGTAAAATCCGCTATTCGTCGTTCGGCACGTTTAATGTCAAGTTTTACGCATCGATTGGAACATGAATCTGGAAAAAAAAAAAAAAACATTCAGTATCAAGGCTCACAACATGCGTTTCCATGGTAGGCCCACACCACATTACTCGAAACAACATGCAGCGTCATCTTCAGTGGTACAAAGAGCATGTAGAGTGGGACGTGTGCGTTGGAAAGCTGTGTTACGGAGCTATGAATCACGTTACACCCGCTGCCGAGCCGATGGACGGATGTGGTGATGCCCGGTGAACGTTTTTTACTAGAGCTATCAGAGTAAGTAACCCCAACTATGAAATTCGGAGGTCATGGTGTTTTCTGGTTTGGCCTCGGACCTTTGTTCGCGATGCCACGAGAGGTATATGAACATTTTGGACAAAGCAATACTTCCTACTTAGCGGCGTCTCTACGAAACTAACCACTATCTCCTTCAGCAAGACAATACACTGGGTCCAGGCTGCTGCTGTAACAGCGTGATTTGTGGATCTGAACGTCACCACACTTGGCTGGCCTCCATACAGTCCTGATCTCAACTATTGAACATCTGTGAGATGAACTGGAGCGTCGGGTGAGGTCAAGGACGTCCGCCCCACAACAGTCCGGGATCTCATTACACGACAATGGTCCCAAATTCCCACTGATCGCCATCGTATGCATGGGAAAGTATACCCAGTAGGACTGCTTCTGTCATCACAGAGAAAGGAAGTCGTACATCTTAATTAAATTGATGTTTGTTCCTCACACTATGATGTTCGCGACTTCTTTCCAAGTAGTGTAGGTTTAGCGTAAATTACAGCAATTTCCTTTAGAGTATGGTTCAGCTGCTGAAATGAGTCATTCCTGCGTTTCTAATAGTCTCTCCCCCCGCTTTCCCCATGTTTCACACTCACCTCATTGACCTCTGCTAGTTTCATTTCCTAACACGTATCTCTCCTTGGGGTTTAATTAGTCATACAATAGATTAGTGGGTCAGTGAAGCGGAAACTAGCTCGTCGTGCATCTCACTAATTTTCTTGGTAATCTTTCTTTTTACATCGAAAATTTGAACTTTTTTTAAAAAAATCAATGTTGTTGATAGTGTAAATTATTATTGCATCAAGTGAATATTACACTATCTTAATAAATCGAGTAAGAAATTGGCTAATTGTAACTTTGCTTACCGTTTGGGGATACGTATTTTGATTGCACAGTACACACTGACTCTGAAAATGAAAAAAAAAAAAAAGTATTGTTTTTAATCAAAATGCAAATAAGGTTAATTGCTAATTTCTTTATTACGTTGTTAACTGTTATTGGTAGATCAAATTCCTAACTCACCTGCAGCTGGGCTGGATCGGTGGAATTAATGCATACTCTTATCTATTGGGAGAGAAAAAGATATTTAATGAAAAAGCATTCCTAACAGAAGTGTAAAAATTCCATAGTATACAAACGCAAAAGAATAAACATTCAATATTACAAAGAAAAAATAAATAAAATAAATCAATAACACGACCTTCCAATTTCTTTTGTTGTAATTAACCAACAATTTCTTTCAGATGCAAACTTTTTTCTATAACCAAACGAATTACAATCGTTGCTAAGCAACCCAATAATGAAAAACACTAAATATAGCAGAAATCAGAAAAGTGTCTTCTATGAGAAAAACATGAATGCTTATTAAAATAATTTATCATAAGAAATTTTGAATTATGTTACTTCTGTACCTCATTTCATGGTACTCCAAAATAATTCATATTTTCATACCTGTGGATTTAAAAAAAAGAGTCCTGCTACAGCTACCGCAAGTCCCAATTGAAGTGCGAATTGTTTCCACTTCATAGTGAAGGCTGTAACAAATGGCAAGAAACACTGTGAGTTTATATGAATAGCCTATGACTTGTTTTCTACAACAAAACAAAATTATAATAACAGAGATGTAAATGTTTTTGCATTTAAACTAGATTTTGCAAGTCAAAAAAAATCACCCTCCAGTGACTTTTCAGTCGATATAATAATACCCAGTATAGTTGAATAATTGCATTCTGTATTGCAGTTTTATTATGAACTAGCACTAAAAAAATAACCATTGTAAATGATTTAAAACAGTGTTATTCGGTTTTATATAAAAATAAATAATGTGAACTAAAACTTAAATGTATACAATATATTTTCTTATTATTATTAAGAGAGACCGCCAAGGAGTCAGGAACTCGTCGAGGTAGCCCAAACTATTCGCACCAGCTGTCATAACAACGGCAATTCATTCCAATCACGCACCACCCTATGAGAGAAAAATCTATCTCTAACCCCCTTTTTTGCTAGCATTCATTCTCAGCTTCCAAGGATGCCGTCGCGTCCTTTATCCACCCTCCATAAAATGAAAAATTCCATTTACTGAAATTCTAGGTATGACCCTTTCAGAAGTTTGTAAGTCTCAATCATATCACTCCCTCTTTCTCCTGTTTACCCGTTTACCTGCCTGCAGTCTGCAAATTCTCAATCTGTCCTCATAATCTGTATTCCAAAATCCTGATATCATTTTTGATATTCTCCTTTGCACTCTCTCCACTGAAACCAATGGAGAGAGAGACCTGCGCACAATAGTTTAAGTGTGGTCTTATCAGGGCCTTGTAAAGAAGCAAAACGACTTCCTTATCTTTACAGTCAAGGTTCGTTTCAGCATTGCGATTATTCTCTGAGTTGTATTTGCAATTTTTGTTATATGACCCTTGAACATCAACTTCCTGTCTACTAAAACTCCACGATCCCTAGCCTCACCAATTTCTTCAAGCATGATACTTTCCACCAATATAATACGACATTGGGTATCTAATGAAACCAAAGTGCATGACGTTACATTTATTAACACTGAAACGACATCCATTTTCCCATGCCCACAATTCCAACCTATTCAAAATATTCTACAAAGACTGCATATCAGCAGCATTCCTGATTACTCTACCTATCTATGCATCAACAGCAAATAGCTGTATGTTGCTTGTCAGATCCTTCCCAATATCATTAATGTACAGATTGAATAACAGTGGACCAAGCACTGATCCTTGTGCTATACCGCTTGTTACCTTAAACCTTGTAGACTCAGATCTCTCATATACCAATTTTTGATATCTGTCAGTCAGCCATCCTCTTATTCACACCAATATTTTATAATCCAAATCCATATTCTCCAATTTATGCAAGTCTTCCATGTTGTATTCTGTCAAAAGCCGTAGTTAAATCCAAATATCATGGTGTAATCCATTCCCCTTGTCTAGTTCAATGGTAACATTGTTATAGAATGTGAGCAAGTTGCTAAAACATGACCTTCCCTTAGTAAACCCATGCTGTTCACTGCAAAGTAGAGATTCTCTGTCAACCCATTTCTGAATGCGAGCTCTGACCAACCTTTCCAAAATCTCCACCACCTCAGGTACTGATTGGTCGATAGCTGGATACATCGGTCTTTGCACCACCCTTGTGCAATGGGATTAGCGTGCATTATTTCCACTCCTGTGGAATCGTCCCTGTTCTGAGTGTTCAGCCAGTTCATTGAACACTCCTTTAGCATCCGTGCTGATATCCCACCAGTTCCTATTGCAGAATTGTATGCAGTTTGTACAACAGCTCTAATACTTCCTCCTCATCCACACGAGTTTCCTCATATGGTGAAGAGATATACGTATCCTAATATAACTATACCCTATAATTTATTATATATTTGTAATATTTTTACATTCCTTTTGATACACAAATTCTTTCAGTAATGTGTATTCTTTGTGAGTAATATATTTTCCAACATTCTGCGTTACTTTCTTTCGGACTCTAAATATGTCTCCAGTTTTAAAGAAATCAAAATTGTTTCTCAAATTGCAAATTTGAGGGAAATTTTAATCTCTTTGTGACTGGGTATTTAGTGAAAGAGTTTCAATTTTTTTCGCCTCCAAATATTTGGTTTCTAAATTATGTTGGAAATTATTATTTCGAAATATTGTTGAAATACGGAGCTGTGTGATTTCTTGATTTCTCTTAGCTTTAGAGGTTACTTTGCGGAAATGAACTCATCTGACTAATCTCCGCCACAGGTGGAAATTGATGAGTTCTGATCCTTTCAAGGTTTTCTCGCAGGCTACTAATATCGCTACAAAAAGAATAGAAGATTGCGATATTCTTGTAATGAGGGTTAGGGATATTTGATCACACGTAATTCATGAAAATGTGAAAGAAATGCTCCACGAAAATACTTTTGCAAAGTATATAAAATTAGAAAAAAATGTTATGGCAATTAATGATATTTTTTAATAGCCAGTTTATTCATAAATAGTTTCTGGTATCAAACATATTTCACTTAACGTTCATTAAGCAAGGTAGTGATATTACATGTATTGGAAAAACACATGTGTTACGGAAATAATCATTTCGTGTGTAAAATTATGGATAATCGCCTTATTCATGCAGTAATCCGTAGCAAACATTTGCTGAGTCATTAACCTTCTTCCACAAGAAGCGAGTGAAGAGATTTCGTAACCCGGAGGTGTGTAACTACACTTAAGTAGAAAACCATACTTTTCAGAAAGCACACGTTTGTCGTCTTGTAGCCACAGCACGATCCCAGCAAACCCGTTTTGCATAGCGCGATCGTTAAGTTTCAATGCCTGCATAATCTAATTGTGTAGATAAGCACATGATATATTACTCTGTGTCAGCTAGCGAAGATGCAGCGACCTTCTGACTGTGAGAAGTATTTTGAAAGTACACCTCCTTTTAAGACGTCAAAATTTATACATTAATATTGTTTTAAGGCAGATATAAATCGTCTCTCTCTCTCTCTCTCTCTCTCACACACACACACACTTTACAAAGCTCGCAGTCTCGTTTGATTAAAAATTAAACGGGATATTTCTTTTTAAAAGCAATGTTCTTTAAATGGAGTCACAGCTACAATTTTGAGAGTATATTCTGTCCACCGCTCTGTGAAATTCTACGAATGCTTAACAGGACTGAATTTCGCTGTTTAATTGTGTCTTTTGTGGGCCACAATTAGCAGGCAACCACAATTTTATGGCATTTTATATCGTGTCCAAAAGCCTTCTGATGAGTTCAGTCCATCAGTTTCTTTGTACCAGAGGGACTCTGACAAAAGAGCAAAGAACTTTTGCTTCCAGAGCCTACTTTCCTAGTTAACAAAATAGCCACTCGAGAAACTCGATTTTCTCGAGTATTCGAGAGAGAGGGATTCACCTTGCTTGCTGCAGTTGAATGATTCGGGAACCAACAGAAAAACAGCTTAGAAAAATGTTTCTCTCGTCGGCAACAAGAATCAAACCTACACTAGTCTTCCTGCTGGCAGGCTAACATTATAGAGCCGAAAATGTTGTCACGAGGCTACACAGGCACGAAAATACAACCAATAAATTCGTTCTGAACGCCAGCTACTATACAGGATCGGAACTAACGATAATGTATTCGGAGGATTCTCGATCAGTTCGTGATGAATCTCACTACTAACCTATAATCCAGGTGAGTGTGGAGAAAGTTTGAATAATGGAGTATGTGTGTGGGGGGGGGGGATACATCGAGAAGCGATAATGTAGTGGATTGAATGCATTCATTGTAATTTCAGATAAAAAGTGATAATCCCAATCGATATTTAGTAAAGAAACTAGTAACTCAAACAGACCTCAACAATACACCAAGATTAAATTCCAGCCGTGATAAAGGTGTAGCGTGTCTTCATTCTTCAAAGTAGTCTTACTTTTTTCTGACAGAAATCGCACTTCTCGCTCTCATCTCATTCCCCCAAACTGCGTACTTCTTTTCAGAATCTTCTGCTTTCAAAGTTGTATCATCATTGACTCGAAGGTAGAGATAACAAATATGGAATCTCGTCTGTCTCGAAATTTCCTTGAATCATTCCATTCGCTTCATGTGCTACCTCCTCCATTTCACAACTCAGCAGATCACTGAAATCGTTTACGTTCTTTTCTCGAAACAAGGCCAACAGCACCCAAGCTACTCCATTAATAGTAATTTTCTTCCAATGTGCACGTCCAACTGGTTGTTGTTTGGAAATACACATAGCAGAAGTAACTAAGGCCTTGGAGGCTGGTGTAGTGTATCTGTTACTTATGTGCGCGCGCGAGCGCGTGTGTGGGTGGGGGGGCGGTTCTTATGATGGCCGACATGTCTTTTTTGCGGGATTAAAAACTCTTTTACCGTCCTGCGAGACCAGCTAGCTCGCCTTCAGTCTATGTCCAAACACTAAAGTTCATGAGGCGTGTGTATTGTCTACCATTTACTTGTGTCTTCTCTGAGAGCGGATAACTCACCTAAAGCTTAAAAGTCTTTATATTCCTTGCATCTCAACCGATTGAACTATAACAGATCATTTAGAATATTTTTAAACTTCTTAACCTTTGTTTCCCATTTTTTTTAATTTATTTTTTATAGCCCCCTCGTGTCGCACGTGCAAAAGGATTGTTAGCTTCGTCTGTAATACTACTGAATTTTTCTTCAAAGAGTAAATCCATATCAGGCTAAACAACAAGTACTCTGTTTCTAACAGAGGTCTCTCGGTTTGACAATGACTATCTTTTCAATACTGACTATATGCCAATATCGAAAATAAAGCATACTACTCACATTTTTATTGCATATCACTTCTCTCACTCTCTCCTTTTTTAAACATTTTTCTTTTATAATGTGAATCCCACCTACGAAAAGCGGGAAAAATAACTATCACGGTCAAAATACGAATTAGATCATCCGAAAACCCTAATCCAGACACAAACCATGGAACTTTTGCAAACCATTACAGGCCTCTCTATGCAGGGCGGTGGTCGCATAAGGATTCATAACAAAAATGAAATTCCTTTTCGATCCAGTTTTTTTATGTGGTTACCACTCACGAAAGGTTATTAGTAAACCTACATTTGTACCGTGGACGGGCTAAGGATATCTCTCTCTCTCCCCCTCCATTTTTATAAATTTCATCATTTTTTTTATTTTATCACATATCATTATATTTTTTATCATTATAAAAAAAAAAAAATATATATATATATATATACAGGGTGTTCGGGATAAATTTGACAGTTTCGTAAGGAAAAAGAAAATCTTCTTTGTATCTATTAAATTTAATGAATTGACAAAAAAACATTACAGGCAGAGTTAATTACAATACTATCAACAAGATTTACTCAAAATAACCACCATTAGCATCGATCACAGCTTCAATTCTGCTTCGGAACCTCGAACAAGCTGATGCTACAGTCTCCCTGGGAAGGGCCGCAAAAACTGTTTTAATTTTATCCATTAACTGGGCTTTTGTATTACTGGAAGTGCGATTGGTGTCTTTTTCAACTGCGCCCCATACAAAATAATCCATGGGGTTAAGGTCTGGGGAGTTTGGAGGCCAAACATTTGGACTGGTGAAGTCGTAGAAATTTTCAGACAACCATTTTTGACTTTTCCCAGAGGTGTGGCAAGGGGCCGAATCCTGCTGCCATACATACGGCCTACCATTGCCTACCCTTGTTATCCAGTGCTTGACTACAGTTAGCAACTCCACGAACAAAGCCCGAATTCCAATGCCAGGGTTCTTCAACACCTGTTCCTGCAGATTTGCGAGGAATTCTGCTGTACGAACGCAATCAGATCGTCTGCTAGGGATCTTTCTTCTTGCTACATCCTCGTAGTCACCATTGCAAGTCTCTAGTTCATGCCTGATTGTTTTTACTGTATTCAGGGAGCATTGGGCAGCAGTCGTAATATCCTTATTTTGATGGCGGGCACGAATCATCATGATACAAGTTATTCTCTTCCATGATTCAGGTGGGTTCCAGCTATCCATCCTTTCTGACATCTTGTATATGAATGAAGAAGGGTCCAAACTTTTAAATGAAGAGAAGTGTTTGTTAATACATGTAACTTACGGAAAAATATAATTAATTATAAATATGTCAAATTTATCCCGAACACCCTGTATATATATATATATATATATATATATATATATATATATATATATATATATATATATATATATATATTGTAAATTTCTTATTTTTATTTAGTCCGGAAAACCCTCTAATCTAGAACTCAAACATGAAACTTTTTTCAAGCCACTTCATGCCTCCAATAAACGGGGAGACAACATGCCTCCATACTACTGTTATTTAACGGTAAGATTAGAAAGCTTATCTATTTGGATCCCCCACCAACAAAAACTTAATCCTGCCAGTTCTTGAAGGAAAAAAAAAAAAATCCATCCCAACTATTAGTCTTGATGTCCAAGGAGAGAAAGACAAGAAAAGTCTCTCTTCTTAGAAAAGCTCGAATATCTCTTGGCATGAACACAACGCATATACTGTTACTGCACATTCCACAAATCTTGCATCGTTACGTATATTTAGATAAAGCGGTGAAATTTGGACTCTCTTCCTCTCATCGTTGTTTAGCTGAACTAGAATCCACCAGTAAACGTCCATCGTCCATTCGCAATTTCTGGTGATAACTATTCTGCATTTATACCCTACTATTTATGTTCTAGGGAGCAAGTTCCCCCCATCAGAAATCCCAAATTATTATAACCTCTAAATTATTAGGAGCCATGTTGAAGTAGATCGTTTTTCAATTCGCTTTCTCAGATTAGGAATATTCCTAAATTTAGTTTAGGAAAAACGATCGAGTACAAACAATCTCAAAACAAAAGTAAAACAAAACAATCTCAAAACAAAAGTAAAATCAGCGTTAATTTGTAATTCCAATGTAATATGTTACAGCACTCCTGTATTTCCGTATTCTTAAATATATTATTATTATTATTATTATTATTATTATTATTATTATTATTATTATTATTATTATTATTATTATTATTCTCACGATGAGCAATAAAAAAGGAGCAGTATCTTCCAAAAAATTCAGATGTTCCAGCACGTGCTCCTGTTATTTAACAGGGGCACGTGCTGGAATACAGCTGGAAAACAACAATACAGCGTATTGTTGTCACATCACAGTACTTCCAGGAAATTAGCTGCACAAGAATGTATGCCACAAAAACGAAATAAGTGCCGAAAAATCCCACTGCCATCTACTGGTCAAGTGATGAACTACTATTATATTTTCTACGTATTTGCTTGCATGACTACAGAAGTGTTAATCGTCTGAGACAAAAATAAAAGAAATTAAAATAATAATAATAATAATAATAATAACAAATAAATAAAAACAAGAAATCTAAAAACCATTAATCGAACAACAGTTAACCGAAAACAGTATACATCGAAAGCAATTCCTCGGAAAAACAACTCGCCAAACAGCGATTAACTGAACAGAAAAATAATCCAAAAAAAATCTATAAATTATCCAACCTATATTTACCTATAAAGGCAAACATTATATAAAGAGTTTTTATACAGCAAAGGGAGCACCTTAGCCACATAGCATACTCTAAGTTTTTTTGTTTATTTATATTTATGCACAAAAATATGTGCCGGGAATATTAGTACTCAGCAATTCAAAATTCTAAAGTTTAATGTATTTATATTCGTAAATCGTGAAGAGACGTTTAATTTCCATTCCCTGTCCTTTTTGCGTGCGTGTGAGGCTTGACAGAACAAATACATATGGCTACTGTGCAGTAAACATTAATGCTATAGTCCGTTCAGACAGTGAGAAATTGACGTACACAAAGACACAAGGGAAATTACTTAATTCCTGTTATGCGATTTACTAGCCTGCTTCCTTCAAGTCATTAGCTGGAACGACAGCCCATGAAAGAGGAATATTTTTGTTTCTTCTGTGGTTACCTTTGTTTACACTCACTGTTTCTTACACTTACTGTCTTCTCCGCTGCCTCTTGAACAGAACTACTATAGCAAAGGTAGTTAAGATTTTCATGGGTCAGTCAAGTAAACACGGGAATAGGATAAAGAGAAGCAGAGAACGATTTGTTTTGCAAAACACATTAGTGTGACGTATGGAATCAAATGCATCATTGCTTTTCAATACTGCATTATTTACTCAAGATTTCTGATGAATATTTCTTACGGGTTTACTAATCGTAGTTTAGTCCCTCGTGTTTTTTTAAAAAAATACTATTTTTCAACAAAACAAAAATGTCTCAGTTATTTAAACTTTGTGCGAGTTATATTGGATAATCATACCGAATAAAACAGATAAATGAAATACGCCACAAGATTTTATGAGCCTCTTCAGCTGCAGTTAATTTACAGAACAGTATTTTACGCGCGCGCACACACACACACACACTGCGATGAATTTGCGCCGTTACATCAGGTGAGAAATACGAAGAAAATTGAGGCAATAAACATAAGCGCTGTGTATGACGAGAGTTGCGATGATGGCCGCCTCGATAGAGTAACTTGAGCACCCTCATTTTTCTCACAATCTTGACGAAGTGATGAGGATATTACTACAAAGCCTTTCTTTGTCATTAACAAAGACTTCACTGACTGGTATAAAAAAAAAAAAAAAAAAAGGAAAAAAGTGTTCGTTTTCGGTCGAGCAGTCGGCAGGCACGGGTGGGTGTAATCCGCTTTTGTTGGAGTGTACAATTCAATCACAACGCCTCATGCTTTGCCGGAAGCAATCAAGTAATTTGTTGTTAATTTTGAGCACACTATTGAACATGATTTCCAATTAACCTCATCCTTCACTTGTATTGTCAAATTCCAAATGTGGTTTTGTGGTTCGTAGCAAGTGCAATTTGTTCTTTTTTTGCATTTTTTTTCTCCCAAATCAAATCTATTTGACTTTTTTTTAATACGTTTGTCACTTTCTATTAAAACCAAACTTGCTCAGTTTATATTTTCTTTAATTTATTTCCGTTTAATATTACTGTTGAATTATAACTTACGTCATTTAAAACTAAAATTAAGCAAGATTGGTTTTGTACTAATACGCAGTTATGTCATAATATAAATAAATAATATATATATAATAAAAATATGTCATAAATCAGATATGATTGTTTTGATAACACACAATGCATCGCTGCAATACCTTTGATGTTTTTTTTTTAAATTCTAATCGAACTCAATCATTAGACTTAATGCAGATCAGATCATGCCAGTGGCGACAGGAAATATATATAAAAAAAAATCACGATATAGTATGGCAACAGTTCAACTAGTAAAAGAACATAAATAAGGTGCTTATTTTTCACAAATGATATATAACAGCATTATGTGTAGATGGAAGAATAATGATGATAATAATAAAACGTTTCTCTGTTTCAAGACCAGGGAATAATACCTTGAGAAGATGCCGATGTCTATCTAGCAATATCTTCAAATGTTCTTCATCTTCTAAATACCAAGTAAAATCTAATCACTCTCACTTCTCAATTACAAAAATTTATCCTCTCAAACCACTTTCCTCTCAGAAATAATTAGTCAACTAGAGAACAGCTGAACTTAGTTCCAAAAACAAGATTTAATAGTGTGTGTGCTACACGAAGGTTCTCACCCATATATAGACACATATAAGGTTCTCACCCATATATAGACACATATATATATGGACTAGATTTCAAATAAGTGAAGGGCGTTTAATTTTTACTTTCTTCAGTCCTTGAAACTTTATTTTCATTTCCTATCTTATGGGGAAAAAACTACACAGGGATTTATTGTTGCTACATTTCCCTTTCTTTGTGGTCTTCCGCATCCCTCCAATGGCATGTATCTTAAACAAGTGCCCCACATATCCAATACAGGGCGGGTAACATTGTGACATTTCCGTATGCGTTTGGAAACTAGTTTTCTTTTGTGAATTTCAATAAACGTAAAAAAACCGTGAACAAAAGTCCTTTGAGAGGACTGACGATGTCCAAGTTGTGAAATCAGGAAGAGGAATAATAGAGGCTCCATTTATCAAATTTCAAATTGAAGATATCAATTATATTTAATTTGCATTGAACATCAATAAACGGTGAGTATGTGCTCTTAATAATGCAGTACAACCAGAATGACAAGTTATGAAATCAGTCGAATTTTGATTTCCGAGAATATCGTATGCAAAACTTCCGTGAATAAAAGAATAACTAGATGTCAAGAGTTACTGACATGAATACTTTTCTGAATTCAATAAAATATGAATCAAAATAAAATGAAATAGTCAAACTAGCACTTTTTATGCGCAAAGAATTACAGTGAAACATTCGCATTTGCGGTGTTACGTAACAAATTGAAATTCCTACGAATTCGAAGCGTAGGTACACGCCTACACATCTCCTGTAATTGCTTTATTTGTAACTTAGATTTGTTTTCTTCCGTGAAATGAATATGTGAAATATATAAACACAGTAAGGAATTAACTAATTAATAATATAAAGCTTTATTACACTAATTAATGCAACATGTTCTCCAATTGTGGTACTATATTTTTTCTTCATTACTGGCCCTTCCGCTGTCACTGCTTTAAATACAAATAATAAAATTAAACATAAAAATCCTCTATGCCTCTTTTATTCCTCAAAGAAAATCATTGCCATTCCTTATCATCAACTTTATGCAAACTGTAGGACCTTTTTCATCGCTTGAAGATTAGTGTACCTCTAGCTGGCATGCCTAGGCGAAAGCCACACACAAACATGACAGACAACTATTGCCATCTCCTGTTCCTAAAGCATTAATGTCATGTGAGCTTCATGGTCCAATTTTTTGGGCTGTGATTAGAAATAGGTTTCTTATACTATTATACGGTCATGGCCTTCACTTCAATACAGAGTAATCAAAATTGAAGTATCCCTGTTTAAAGAATTGTGGAGCGTCATCAGTGATCCAAATGCTGCGAAACTTTCAAAGAATACATTGAGTCACGCGGAAGCGATATCTGAGGAAAAGAAAAATTGTTCCAAAATTCTACACCAAGGAACGTTGTAAACACCAAGATACAGTAATCCCTCGATTAATGCGCTCCCAATTAGTGCGTCATTTTTTTTCGATATCCAAACTCGATTAGTGCGCCTCTAAAATTCGATTAGTGCGCCTATCTTAAAAATAAATGTTACAGATTTTAAAAATTTTCTATCTATACATTTTTATGGCTAACTATTTTAAAAAATCGCTCGCCAGAATGAAATAATTTAGTTACCGATTTAAAAGATTTTGCAAAGTTATTTTTAATGGCATATTACACTACTTCCATGTACACTATGTTCAAAATTTTTACTGCCAAAATTTATGTCGTCTGCTATAGTACGCCCAAAAATTCGAGACCCTTCGACAATTGTGCGCATGTCACAAAAATGAGAATCCATTCCGATAATAGGGTAATCAATCTATCTCCTGGGATGAGTTGTTTATTATTACACGTCGGAAAATTAACTTCTCTTTTATGATCATTATAGTTTTTAAAGTGGTGACTATTTTGCTTGTATAACAATTGGGCAATTTTAAATTTTATAAAAAAAACGTGATTTCGCGTGTTGGCGACCAATTCGTACGTCATTCATTTCTTTTTCCCCCCTCAGTGATAACGTCCAAGAGTTAATTAAATCTCTTTCTGAAGAATTGAGTGATTCCGACCTGCTAAATTTAGATGCACAGCGAGAAGATCCCGAAGAATATGAAGAAACTTTAACCACTGATAGTCAGCCAAAAGAGATTTCACAGGAACAATTTGAAAATATTTTTCATAAAATCGAAGTTTTTAAAGAAGCAATGCTTAGAGGCTGACCCTGATGAAGAGAGAAGCAGTAAAATTTGCAGAAGGGTAGAAGAGGCAACAGGGTCATACCGTCGGTTGTATGAAAAAAAAAAAAAAAAATTCCCACCAAACTACGTTAGCTCAATTCTTTGTTAAGAAGTCGAATAATAAAATTTATATTCTGAATATGTTTTATTGTCTTTCAGCTTCATGGTTTTCCTTTAACTAGGCCCTGAGACATACCCTAATTCTTTTATAAAAAAAATTAAGAGTCAAAAAGGAAATCTGAGGAACGAATTATACTTTTTCCCATAGGTTATTATATTCGATTAGTGCGTTTTCGATTAATGCACCTGTTTTAAAGAACACATTAGGCGCACTAATTGAGGGATTTCCGTATAGTGGCGCTCGGATGCCGTAGAATCTACGGCAACCGAATCTACGCCGTTCAGCACTATCTACGTCGTAGATAGTGCTGAACGGCAGTGGAGTCTGCCTTCAGATTTGCAGTCGCTTTTTATTTTTCTTAGGTTTTTACTAATTGTTATACATTACGGGATATTTTTTTCTTCCACTAGAGTGGGATCTTTAGCCATACAATCTTTGTTATAACATTTTACTAACTTTACACTAAGCCGGTCGGCTTAGAGAGTCTATTTTTGTTTCTTCCTTTTTTTACGCAGATTAAAAATGAGTAAAATGATTCCAGTCCCTCCCAAGACCAAGAACGCTAGGAACAGACGTGCCAGGGCGTGAAGAACCGAGAGTCTTAACAAAAGTGTTAAAAGAGATAATCGGAACACAGAACACCTAGTCCTTCACTCCATATAGAGGTGGAAAGTTTTCATCGTGGTGAAGAATATGGATTCGAGAGAATGTTTAGAAGTTTTAGAAGTTTCTTTGTACAAGGGAACCATCACACCAGTAATGGTAGAAAGCCAAGTGCGAACTTTCAAAATAGATAGGTTCCCGATGACATGTTAATGTCATCGGGAACCTATCTATTTTTCCCGAAGTGGGGAAAAGTAAGCAACATAAAACGTTGAATTTCCAAAGCAGATCCGACTTGGTTCTCCGGAGAAGTAACCTTTACTATGGACATGAGGTTACCTGTGCCCAACTTAGTTAATATCGGAACGGCAGGAGTAATGGTAAACTACCCCGGAGAGGCTACAACAACAGCTCCACTCGCCACCTAATTAACGGATACTTATCTAACCCTATTACCATCCAGAAAGGGATCAAACAAGGATGTCTTCTCAGCCCCCTTTCTTTTTGCTTGGTCCTTGAGCCTTTTCTACAGGCAGTCAAGAACTCTCGTGCCGTTAGAGAAATACCGCTTCCGCCCACGACGGAGGAATCCAAACTAACAGCCAATTCGGATAACGACTTCATCAGGAAGCACTTTCACGTCCTAGAGAGATTTAAAGTGTCGGGACTACAAGCAAGTCCCGACAAAACACAGCTCAAGACATAGAATGTCGGACCCAGTTGACATATCATTGGGTCTAGTCCCAAATGAAGATCCCATTACCATTTTTGGGGATGCCTTTTTTGGCGCAGCCTGAAGTCGACAAAGAACATCTCATCGCCAAGACCGACAGCCTCAAGGACTGGATAAGCGGACCGCTATCAATTTCCACCTGGGTCACAGTAATCAAGATGTGAGCCTATCTAACCGATATGTCGTCAACATAACAGATATCTTGGAACATCAAGAGAACCGGCTGTACAGGAAACCCTTAATTCTTCTGGGGCAACTGGGTTTCAAGCTTTCCCACTTTGGAATTACAGCCCACCAAGGATCCAAGGTGGAAATTGTCCCAGACTACAACCAGCTTTGCCAGATTTTACAAGAACTCCGCTCTTCGGATAAAGACATCAACATCATGAACAGCATAAAATGGCACAATGTAATTTTTTAACCAGCTACATACCAACACCCCAGATCTAGGGACCACCACCAACAACAACATTCTGTTTGGTCAGGATGTTGTTGGTCTAGCAAGACATCATGGCTACCCGTTGAGAAAGGACCTGGCATGGAGGATAGCCTACCATAGCCTTCCAGTCAACTTTAACCGCTGGTGGTCCCACAACACCAGCAAACACACTTCTGTGACTTCTGCCAGTGTGGATAATGCAGAGCACACCTTCTATGAGTGCCCAGTTTCCTAAAACGTCTGGAGAAGGCTGAGTAACGTACTCCACATCCCACTCTTAACGCAGGATCAAGTCATCTTCCTGCAGTTCCCACCACCAACAAAAAACAGAGAGAGGTTACTAAACTCGGAGGCGAGGAAAACCGTGCAAAAACAAATCAATTCTCCGAGCTGGACAGACATCTCACGGATCGTGCTCTACTGTGTCTGCTATAATATATAATATAAGAATGCTGCTATTAGGCCTGTGTAGCTCAGTGGAAGTGGCACTAATAGGCCTCTGCGCTTGTTCGCTCGAAATTAGACCTAGGTTCAAGTCCAGTCGTCGACTAACCGACTGAAGGAACTTTTCTAAGCCTATTTCCGACCGATTTCCGAGTTACTCGATCTCTGGCACGGGAAAGCAGGTTTTTCCTCCCAGAAACTCGGGTTTTTCGTCTCGTTAACTCAAGAAAATCGACCGTAATACCGACATTATTTCAGACTGTAACATATCTTGTTAGGGGTAGGTACCAAGAGATGGCAGCACTTGTTTGCCAGCCTCTTCATCGGTGGCTGCCTGTAATTAGTGATAGACATGGGCCAGCTAGCTCTGATTGGCTACCGGTGGAGATTGAACTGCCCACTCAGTCTCCAAACGCTAGATAGCGTATAAAGGCCTCGCCTACTCCCTATCAGGGAATAAAAGGTGTTAGCTGATTTATTTTATTTTTTATTTGAATGCTGCTATCAAGATATCATCGCACCCAAGGACATCATCGGTATCGATGATGTCCTTGGGTGGGAAAGATCCTGTTCGAATCTAGTCTAAGACATGCGAAGAACCCTTATAAAGTATTTTCAAGTGAAGATGAGGTAGATTTTTCATCCCGCGAAACAGACAACTGGGTAGACGAAAACAAAAACAGACATAATACGTTAGCCACTAGAATTGTAAACAGCCCAACCCAAAGGCCATAATACAAAATGCGGTATCATGAAGCATACATTTTCTTTACAAATGTATCTTTTCATCTTTCTCGGTATACGTTCAGAGATAAGCGTATAGCTAGCTGACTAGAATCTGCGCAGTGGGCATGCAGGACCTGCCGTGGGTGTTTTTAAGCTCCACCAAGCACATTCATCAAATGAGTTAATTAGTCTCGCTTTTTTCACTAAATTAAAAGCGGGTTTACAAGATTTTATTTGTGTGTAGTATCCGTGACAAGATGGTACTGACATTTGGAGTTTGCCATGCAGTTCGTATCGCTTATAGACACCACATCCTATTCATAATACGCATGCGCAAATTGGAATATTTGTGTATGCGTGTTTTGTTCATCGAAAACTAAAATACTTTCCATCAGAATTACTAAGGAAAATTTCGCTTGAATATGACGCATATGACTTGGTTATACATTAACGATATTATTGTCGTAATCGCAAACTATTCAATGCGAAACCCCGAATATTGTAAAATATGAAAATAATAAAAGCAAAAAAAAAAGGGAAGGGACGTGTTTGTAGTATTGTTTTATTCCATCTCACCGGCAGACTATTGAATTTCTCTGTATGAGACAGATGTCCATTCTGATAAGTAGATAACATTGGAAAATAATTCAGGAATTTTCTGGAAGTGCCGACACTCCCTCTCCTAGGGTGATGTGTGTGTATGTGAGCACACCCACACCCACCCACCCACACACACACACACATCCTTAGGAGGGAGGCTTTATCCCAGCTACACATCGTTGAATACGTTTTGTGTTAGAGCTGTTTACAAAACAGCAAAGATTCAAGTATGCAAAAGATGATTATGTTTTCCATACGAAGAATTTTTCCCTGAGTGGTGGGATTTTTAGAATTAAAATGAAGGGAGAAGGATTTCGTCTGCACGCGAACATACATAGCTGCAGATATTAAGAGCTTTTTTTCCTTTCTAATCTACCTCCTTTGCATGTTTTGATACACAGCTGTGTGTATTTCAAGGATGGTTTGATTAATTATTACGAACGATGGGAACTAATGCATACACTTAAAACTTATAATTCCTTTTTAACACCACGTTTGCAACATGAACGATTCTTTTTATTGGATGCCAGACTTTTTCTTTTTAATTCTAAAAAATTAACGCCAAGGGCGAAAAATAAACTGAAGCTACAGAGCAAATTGCAATTAATCGTAAACAGTTCTCTTCATTGGGGTTTTCAAGGTTGGCTGCCCAGATGAACTAAAGCAAGGTCACAGATGGGTGTGGATAGGGAAGAATTCACCTGCAAGCTTATCCAGTACTTGTTCTTACACGAATATAAAAATATTTGACTACTACAAAGAGAATATCGAAAAAAGGGGATGGAGAAGAGAAAAAAAAAAAGGGGGGGGGAGAAAGGCTATTGCAAATAAGGAAACGAGTTCGGTTGTTTATCAACTTATCTCAATTGCGATACGACCTACAAATGATAATGTTAGCTTAAGGAAGACGCTATCCATGGAGATTTTAACAAGTAGTTTTGAACAATCGACAAAGTAAAGACTGTCTCGAAATAATAAAAATCGAATTAAGGTTTTTTTTTTTTTTTTTTTTTTGGAAAGTAAATCTAATTTATAAAATTCAATTAGGGAACAGCTTTCAAAAGTTTCTGTAGTCTTTACAGAATTTAAAAAACAGTACTTTTTATCTTAAAAAATCGAACTTTCAATGCTGAACCTTTTTATAAGAATGTCACCATCCCTTTGGCAATTTGCAATATTAGATAGATGTAAGCCTCACTAAAAATTGAGTTGTATTTAGTGCTGATTGGTAATTAGTATCTCTATGTAAAGCACACCACCAAGTTGTGAGTAATCTCGTTCAGACGTAAACCTACTCACGACTATCAACTGGCAACCTACATATTTACTCTTCAAGCTTAAGTTTCATATTATGGCTAAGCAGAGTAAATCGGTTAATTTTCGTCAAGCGGAACTTCCTCCGAGGGATAATTGCCTCGTAGTTCAGCAGGGATAATCTGATAGGAGTGACGTATACTGATTTACAGTTCATACACATAATAGATACATATCCTTCCATAAATGCAAGAGCATTGCCAAGGAAATCGATGAAGTCATCAAAGTTATCCTATATACATTAATTTTCTGTCTGGAATGCGTAGATTTAACAGAATGAAATCCAATAAAAAGTGGTTAATTAAACGGCAAGGTTATTTAATATTTGTAGGAATATTTTCCTCTTGTGATATAACAAAACAAATATGGTCTACCGCACCAATTTCATTCTGGTATTTGGTTGTATAATTTTGCACATGCGCAACTGATCAATCAAGCCAGGTCAACTGCGCGAATAACAGCGAAAAGTCGTTATTTATTCTCCGGTCACATACATATTTTTACGGCAGTTAATTAAGCATTTCGATCGCCTTTCTCGAGCACTGCATTCTATAATCCAGGAGTAACCTGATGAATTCTGCGAACTATTTGCTAGTTATATCATTGTATACGACAACAACACGACGTAATTATAATGGACTTTTATCATTTCTATTTTCGTTATTGGAAAGGGTTTAGGAAAAGGATGGAATAGCGTATAATTAGAATAAAAAAGACAAAACTATGAGAACTATTATTTCATGTAGTATATAAGCAATAAATCTGAATTTCGACAAGAAAACGATACAGTTGGCTGAGTTACAGTTAAATGAGTGACACAATGCAAAAGTAGTGACAATTCTTGTTTATGATAATCTCGCTTGCAGTGCCAATCCACTATGTTTTCTTCCTTTTGTTAATTGGATGTGGATTATTTTTTTTAAATAATCCATATCCAATTTTTTAAAAAATTTTAAAACTAATTTTTAATTTTTAAAACTGCGCTAAAAGGACTCAAGGAAATTTCTACGGTTAACACTAAATGATTCCTATTTTATTTATTATGCATAACAAGTATGTACTTCACGAAATCATATCGAGAATCACATCACGAAATAGTTAAGTCATAATGTCATAATCATCATCATCAGAAAACGAATGAAATAGTCGATATATTTTCCTATCGCAGATAACAATCGACTTTTCTTTTCTCCTGATTCGCTCCTTATTATTGAATTTCAATAATGGGATTTCTCTTTACTGCGTGTAGCTGATGATGTACTTAGACGTTTATTTTTAAAGACAAATATCACTGGTATCTCGCTGAAATTTTTATTTCAAATGCGCGCGCGCACGCACGCACGCACGCACGCACACACACACACACACACACACACACACACACACACACACACACACACACACACACACACACACACACACACACACACAGAGAGTCGGTGTCCATTTTCAGGAACACCTCGGACTGGACTATATGATGTCACTATTTTAACATATAGTGAGTGACTAGTTTATCAGTTTCACCTACTTAATACTGAGAAGCGTATCCCTTTAGCCTTCAGGACAACTTTCGTTCCTTGGAGCATGGACTTCACGAGTATGCTGGCCCATCCTTGTGAAGTCGATGGCATTCTGCAGTTGCCCTCAAAACGGGGCTTGTAGCTGATGTCTGTTTCCTATTCGAGAGATACTATGCTCAAATGATCCACTGAGATAGGCTAAGGAATACAGGTACAGTTGTCACGCTCTTAGAGTTATTCTCAAATGATTTCTGCCTTAAGATATATAGCATTATCCTACTGGAATTATTCGTTACCGATGGATAAACTGTGCTCATCAAGAGATGCGCCTGTTTGTCAGGAATGTTCAAGTAGGCAGTGGTATTTAGATAATGTTCCACAGTTATCAGCACTCTGGCGTCATCTGGCAGGAGTCCATTTATTTATACTATTGTCGCCATACTTATCTTGGGCACAGAACAACGTAACCGAAATTCGTCGGATCAAGCACCCTTTTCCTTTTCGATGTGTCTGTGCCTACCGCATCTGCGCTACTTTATTATTATTATCCTTATTATTATTATTATAAAGGCAAAGGCATTTAAACTCCGTAAGAACATCTTCTTCCCGTCTGTGAAAAAGGCTGACGCAGTGTACGCTCTGATATATTATGCACTGTTATATGAATTATATTATCTGTTATTTTAATACCAACTTAATCGAATCGGAAAACCAAGCCCACTTTGAACATGTGAGAAGTCTAAATAATAATAATCATTATTAAAGTTTAATCCAGCTATTTTCATTATAAGATAAAGCTATACAATGATAATTCTATTCCTGATTTAAATAATACTAATAAAATTACATTTTATATCTAAAAGTTAAAAATGTGCTTACTTGTCTTCTTTGAATCTCGGATTTATTTACTTAATACCAAGGCAGTAACTAATATTAAAATGATATTCAAGTATGAAAAGACTGTCATCAGATGTTAAACAGATGCTTTTGGTTTTTTTTTCTTTTTTTCATAATAACCTGCAAATAAAATAACGAAGACATCTGAATGTTCTGTTTAAGCGAATCAACATAAATAAAAACTCTAAAAGACAAGCTCTAAGTCAACAAGAAGAAGACTAAACCCAACATCAGAAGCACGGCACTGAAGTTAAGAACCATCAATACAAGGAGTATTAATGGAAAAGAAATCAAACTTGCAGAAGAATTGAATTGGAAATGTACCACGTGGACATAATTGGCATTATTGAGACAAAGAAGACAAAATCAGGTGAGATATTACTAAATAATAAGTAATCGTATAGGATGTTATATTCAGGCAATAATGATCAAGGGAAAGGAAGGAGTAGCGATAGAATTCAACACCGAACATGAAGATAAACTAGTTGATTGGAAGGCAATTTCAAGTAGAGTTATGTGGGCAAATTTCAAAATGGGGACATGGACAATGAAACTTGTTTGTGCTTAAGATTTCACAGAAGGTTTTTCTAAGGAAGAAGTGGAGGAACTTTCTTTTTGAGTCATTAGAACAGGCAGCTGACATAAAGAAAAATGGTAAAAGTGGACCTTGTTGGAGACCCGAACAGCAGAGTAGGAAATGAATCCCACCAGGTATATAGGAACATTTTGGGAAAATTTGGAGAAAACGGCAAAGCTAATAATAATGGTAAATATTTACTGGACTTCTGCTCAGGACGGACTAGTCATTACTAACACAATGTTTCAACATAAAGATGGAGAGAAGACACAAGAAATAAGAAAAGCCTCATTGACTACGCCATTGTTGATAGTGATATCATAACGCTGGTTCAGGATACAAGAGTGTACAGAGGATTCGAAATTGGAAGTGACCATTACTTAGTACAAGCAAGATAAAAATGGATATCACATTGAAAAGAACATAATGTAAGAAAGTTTTAAAAAGAATTAAAGTCGAACAGCTTTTACAGGTAAATTGTAGACTCAACTATGCAAACATTATTGAAGAAAATTTAAAGCAATTTGAAAATAAGAACCAACCCTGGAGTCTCTGTGCAAAACTCTAAAGAGGGCATTGATTGATTCAGCTAGGGAGGTATGTGGTGAAGTTGTCTGCAAGGATAAAAAATAACAACACTACGGTGGATGGACGCATTAAAGAAGCAGTCCAGGAAAAGAACAAAGAATACGAAAAGCTCCTAGCAAATAAGTCGGCAGATGCCCTAAAAATAAAAAATGTAAGTGAGCTAAGCTATGTGTAAGAGTAGCTAAACAAGTCATGGGAAGACTCTGGTAAGAGTATGAAAAATAAATATCACAAAGGCGGCAAAATATTCTGGAGGTTATTGAAAAAGCTTAGAGTACTGTAAAAAGGATGAAAGATATAAAGGTGACATGAAAACTGAAGATAATGATATCCTAGATGTCTGGACTAATTACTTTGAAAGACCTGCTAAACTGCACTAGACAATTTTCAAGAGGAATACAAAGAGGAGTACGTATCAATGCTTGATGCAGAAAAAGCCTCCAGTTGCCTTCCCACATTTCAAAAACTTGACATGTGGAAAGGCAGCAGCAGGAGTAGATGATATTCGACCAGAAATGTTTAAGTATGGAGGTATAACAGTTTTGAAGTGGCTACACTGCATAATTCAGAGGGCCCGGGCAGAAGGTCGAATTCCTAATGATTGGAGTAGAGCTCTCATTGTACCCAGCTATAAAAAAGGAATAAGGATGAATGTGAGAATTACAGAGGAATTTATGCAAACATACTTGAAAAGAGGTTGAGAAAATTGTAGAAGAGAAAGTGGGAGAAGAACAAACTGGGTTCCAAATAGAAATTAGAGTTGTTAAGATCAAATTTTCACTTTACAATAAATAGTCGAGAAATCATGGGAATATAATAAAGATCTGTATTTAAGTTTCGTAGATATGGAAAAGGCATATGACAAGGTGTCCAGAGAAAAGCTTTGCAAAACACTACAATTCTATGGAGTAAATGGAACATTATACAGAACAATCCATAGTCTATATTTAAGTTGTCAGTCAGCAGTTAGAATTGAAGGCAATACAGAAAGATGGTTATTCTCCTCTGTTATTCATTATCTATACGGATAACATTATGAAGGAAAGTGATATTAAACCTGATATTAAAATTGGAGATGTTAATCTCAGCTCTTTAATTTATGCAGATGATGTTATGCTTCTAAACACATATATTGCAAGTCTCGAGAAATCTCTAGCTAAACTGAATAATAATTGGCATGAAAATCAGCAATAAAAAGACCAAACCTATGAAAATAGGCAGGAACATAGAAAATCTCAGCTGCATTCTGAATGGAGATCCTATATAAAATGAAAACATTTCTGCTATTTAGGCACAGTTCAAAATGAAGATGTCAGGTTAAATGTGGAACTAGACAACAGAATAATCAAAGCTAGTATGGGTAGCCAGATAAATAAATTTATAAGAAATAAGAGAGAAATTAGCCAAAAATACCAAACTAGCGGTATACAGAACAGTGCTGAAACCATTTAAGTTTTAAGTCATGGATCTGAGAATTGGACTAGAAATAAAGCACTTGATCAAAGACTGACTGGAGACTACATATATGAGGGTTCTGAGAAAATTAGGGGAGTGACCCGATAGCATAATCATATTAAAAATGAAGATGTTAGAAAGGAATTTGACCCTATTAGGCCAATTAAAGAGAATGGGCGAGGAAAGGTTAGAAAAACAGGTATTTTATGCCAAGATGACAGGAAAGACATCTAGAGGAATAATATGGTCTAGGTGGATTGATTCAGTCAGAAATAATAATATTGGAGTGCTTACATTGAGGATAGGAGATTAATAATATTGTAAACTCAATCATGTAGTGCTGTCATAGTAACCCGAACACCCCTTCGGGTATACATATCAGTAAATTACTGATGACATAAATAAAAGACCGAGAATATAACGGTTGCTCTGTTTAACTCCATGCTAAAGATCTGAACTGTTATCTTGGTGTTATTAGCGTCTTTAATCAAACAACTACGTTTAGCTAATCGCATAAATAGAGCCCAGTTCATTTGAAAAACCTTTCAACCCTTATTCCTAATTCTTGGTTTTATCTAATGTATTTATCTTAAAGGTTAATAAAAGTATCGAAGGAGTCATTATCGATGTACTCAAGATTCTCCGCGCTTTAAATCCTATCCTTTCTGTATATTTGTAACTCTCACTCATCAATTAATTCGATCATTAGCTTATTTTATTGCCCCTCTTCATGTTTACGCACCAGAGATCTTATTTGCATGTCTTCCCTAAAGACCAATTATAGTCATAATGAAACAATGATCCGTCAGCTTAACAGTAAACTATTGTCACGTGATTACTTACTTTTAGCATGGTTTCAAAAAGATCGGCATCGAAGATCCATTAATAAAACTGGCTTCCATAAACCGCACAGACATTAATAACTATGCAATGATTTATGGAATGATAACTTATTTGAAGTGCATGAATATTCAAAGCCCTTATTGATGATTTTCTTATTCTGGAAGATTTTGTTTATGGAAATTGTGTGTAGAGTATAAATGAAATGCAAAGTTCGTTGTATTAAGTGACTTTCGTTGTATTTGAATATAGCGATGAAAATTAGCAACTGAGAGAATTGTAAGCAAAGTTTTAAAATCGATCTCTTATGGCAAACAAGCTTCTCATTAAAATTTAAATTCACTTCTCAAGGGAAAAGAAAACCTGATGCTAAAAGGCCTTTTAATGTATACACGATACTAAAGACAAATAAACAAATTAGGTAGGTAGGTAAGTGATTATCAATTTGTTTATTTATCCTTTTATGTTTTTACACTTTTAGCTTTTAAAGAAGCAATTTAGCATTGTAACGACTTTACCACATTAAAACTTCTCTCTCTCTCTCTCTTTCATTCGAATATAGGTTGAGTCCCTTAGTTATAGACAATTTATAGACACTTGTAATGCAGTCGGCTTGCCATTCCGCTACAGCATCCTTGATGGTAGATGTTGATATACGTGTTTCATCGGAGGCCACTTTGCCTTCCAGATAGAGATAAAACTCACAATCAGAAAAAAAAAAGAAACCTATAACCATCGTATGAAACTGGCTAGCCTTTACCTTCAATAATTTCAAAAGACCTGGAAACTCCCCCCCCCCACACACACACTAACAGGTATACACACTGGCCTCAATTAGCGTTAGTTTCTTCTGCCATATTTCCAATGAATCGAACTAATCTGTTTCTACCATTCTAAAAAGGTGGAAGGATTGAATCAAAAGCGTTAAGATGAAGTTAAGACTCCTCTGTTTTCGAATGATCACAACGAAAGTGGCGATGAAATTGATAAAACCAATAATATTAATGAAAAACATTCAGATAACTTTTTCTTTTTTCTTTTGTATACAAAAAGGAAAAGGTGTTAGTAAACTTTATAAGATATCAAGAACTTGACAAGCTCTTTTACTTCTTAAAATCCAACCACATGTTTTTAGAAATTATGAGTAGTTTTAGTCAAGATCAAGAATATCAACCGCGAGCCGGCTGGAACTTTTTTAAATATTATTTGTTCAATGTCATGGATATCAGGAAAATCTTTGCAAAAAATCGAGTGTAGCTCGCAGACCCTTGCAAAATGCTAAATGCCTTACGAGCCTGAACTAAATCAGCCCGACGCACTTTGAGTTTCCTGTTTAGGATTTTGCATTTCTTAAATTTGCCACTTGTTTAGTAGGCATCGCATATTTCTTTCATGCTAAGAGAAGCTTCCTGATCTTATGGTTACATTTTAAATCGAGTTTCAAGATGAAGTCTAAGGATTTTAACCGCTCTGCCAATTGCAGTCTCTTACGACAAAGCATAAACAACTTAGTATTGGGCATTAAGATATCAAAACGTTTATTCCACGTGTTCATACTGTTCAACTGGTTTCTAGTACGGATATCGAGCTCATACCAGGACGATTTCAAAACTTCTGCACACTGTAGATGCGTGGCGAGCGGATCATGTAATAATTTCCACTTTCACGTCAATCGCAAGCCAGACTTTGAGTAAAAGCGTCGTGTGTTCGTGTTTGTTCCGCAAATGGAGGAAGAATTCGACTCATCGGATATGATGCATTTTGCATGACAGTGCTAAGAAACGAGGTATAAAGTGGTTCCTCACCTACGGCGTTAGTCCTGATATGAGTCCTGAAGACTTCGATTTGCTTCCTAGTTTAAACACCCACTTCGTGAGAAAGCAATGAAGAGGTTTCTGTTGAAGTTACCAACTTGACTTATCTCACATATTAACAACAGCAAGAAAAAAGTTTTCTAATAGGAATGCAAGACTTACTTAAGCATGGGACAACAGCGATAAGGCAGAATTGAAATTATACTGAAGACCTGTAAATGTATTTTGATAAATAAATGTTTGGCTTTGCAACAGTGTCCCAAAACTTTTGAAATGATCCTCATATTCGTATTTGTAGAATGCTCCTATTAACTGAAGCTAATGCTAATGTCTCTCCCCTCAAAAATGTATATTCTATCTATCTATCCCAATGGCTTTAACAGGCCTTTTAAGGCCCACAACCTTTCAAGCATGCTTGGATTTCGTAACCGAAATACGAGGATAGAATGGTCACTCCTATGCCTCAAGGTATTCTTGGCTGTATCCATGTGTGTTCACGGGTCCGGTTTGCCTGCTTGCGGGATGAAAAACACCAGATAAACTGGCGGAAAAAACCCTACTGCCTGCGCCCAAGACCGGCTAACTTGGCTATGGCTGAGGAAGATCCTTCAGCTCCTCACGTCTCCGACGGGAATCGAACCTAGGACACTCCTTCCCCAGGCATACGGTTGCGAAGCGCAAAGCCACTAGGCTAACCGCGCGGACAAAAATGTATATTACAACCTCAAATTATCAAAATCAGCAGCATAGGGGGAGATCAAGAAAATGAGCACCCATACCAAGTTGTATTAATAATCCAGTGAACTAATTAGGAAGTCCTATACGTGTCAACCTTAAATTTACGAAATGAAAGGAAAATCAGATCTCATTTCTGAAATGGTTAGTAGTTACTGTTACTTAGCCTTATTCACACCTAATATAATATTTACGTAGCACCCTAATATCGCGCCCATTTCATTCTTAAACGCATCCTCTGTGTATTTGTGACGTAAGTTTTACTCGAATCCAAGTTTGAAGTAATGGCGAGCATTTACTACTGAGCTACAGACAGTTGTCTGTTTCATTATTTGCAACCATTACGTGGTTGCAAATAATGAAACTTAAACCATTACGTGGGAAACGCAAGCAGAACCTGTTATTGCCATAAGGAAAAACGAAGATAACATATCATATGTGCCTTAATCAAGTAAACAAACAAAACTAATTATGGAGAGACTATATACAAATAGTTCGAATTGTCTACAAATGATTAAAAGAACTGTTTGCTATGCTCCCTAAAGGTATTTGGAGATTTCCCTTCTTCCAACCATCCACCTCCTGATGAGAGATTTAGGAGTTCTAAAACATATTTCCATTTTCGTGGGGGGGGGGGGGGGAGTACGAAGAGACAGTAGTATTTCATTTCAGAACCAATAGTTTAGGGAGGCCTTCATGGCTAATTGACTATATTATGATATGTTCTATGCATATTTATTTTACGAATTTTGTTCTGTTAAATAGCCACATAAAGAACTTTGATTTCTTAATGTATTATGCAATATACCCCAACTTTTTTTTCTTCTTTTTGCTGCGGATGGTTTAAAAGCACAATAATCGCATTTAATCCAAGGCTTGTAAATCTCTTTGTGGTCTCGGTTTGCAATCATCACTAATCGTACATAAGCTGTTGTGTTCGACAAATGCTTGCGTTTGCTGTAATGCTAAAATGACCTCTTAATTCCGGTGTCAGACGAAACAGTGGTGGAAATTCCCTTTGCAAAACAACACAACCACAATGAAGCAAGTAGCGTTATACACGCAAGCGCAAATTCAGATCGACCTGAGTCGATTGTGTACTACCAACATCTTCCCAGCTGATAATCACCTCGCTGTCTGGAATTACGAGAGAGGGAGCTTAATCGAACTGTTAATTCGTTGATCTCAACGGAACAACGCCTTTCTCATTACAAGGATTAAATGAAAATGCCACCTCGATATTCGTAATACACAGACTATTCCTCGACACCGTTTAATCCACTTAAAAGATACACCTCCACAAGAGAAAACCACTCTGCAGTACTTTTATGCAGCGCACAGTGACATTAGGGTAGATCAGCACATCTTTTCTTGTTTCTGTTTTTTTATAAAGGAAGTCCAAAAGTTTTTTCTTGGCCATGTTATTATCGCTCTTCTACTATCTTATCTTCCCCTGCAGATATTCGCAAAAATCTAGAGATCTTTTCTTAATTTTTTGCACGTCATGAGAGTATGCTTCCTACCTCAGGGATATCCGTTGCCTGAACCCTAATTGCTTCTACTGAACTCGATTTATTTGGACGCCTGTCATCACATTTTATTACTAGCAACGTTTGGAGTCAGAATGCGAGATTAGAGTTGTGATATTCGAACGAGATTATAAATTAGCTTCTGTCACTTAAGAACAATACGCCTTTACCATTTAAGGAAAATAAAAATTTCGATGTATTATATTTTACTTAGGAAAGTTCCTTTGAAGTCCTGAATTCAAAATAACTTAAATTCTGTAGAAACGTGTAAATTTCTTTAAACAGATTATCAATAAAAATTTATACAACCTTAAAACATAATGATTCGAACATAATTCCGTAAATATTTTTTTTAAAAAAAGTAACATTTAAAGAATTATACACCTTTTTGCATCGATCGAAACAATAGAGTAAAAATTTTATTTCAGATTATAGGAAAAAAATATTTATAGAAAATGTGATATTTATCCTCATTAATTATCCTTATTTATTAATTTCAAAAAAAGATTTGACCTTTTATAACCTAAGGTTAAGATTTTTTTGAGCGTACAGAATACTAAGCTGGTGGTGCTTGTGTAAAGAAAAGATAAAATTATCAATAGATATGAAAACAAGTGAAGTAATATTTTATTATAAAATATTAACACCAAATTTGCACGGAACGTGCACCGAAGTGTGAGTAGTTTCGATGCACGTCACTATGAGATATAAAATATGCACTACTGACTCTCCTCCCTCCCCCCTTCCCTTTCTGAAAAGTATTTTCCAATTTTCAAGTGAAGATTTTTTTCGCTTGCGTCATAAGCTTGGATATATTTTAATTCTCTGCCTAGAGGGCGCTCGTGTCGGTTTCCATGGCTCATAACTTAATGTACACTGAAACATACGATATAAAAATAATAAAAAATAATAATAAACAAATGTAAAAAGTGTTTTTTTTTTTTTGAAGAACTTTTTTTTCATTAATAGATAGCCTCATTGCCTGCCGAATACAACATGTTACACAATAATGCTATTATAGCATGAAATGTTATAATAGCATTATTGTGTAACATTATCACAGCAATAGTACTATAGATATAGTTTTGCTTTGTCTAATCTTGCTAATAAAAATGATTCATGGATATATTCTAGTGTCCATTCTAGTGGTCAGCTTGGCTGGCCGATCAATTAGCTCCCTAATCAATTAGCTGCGTTCCGAATACGGTCGTTGGCCAGGTTATTTGTGAATGTCGTTGGGTGGAAGATGAGCATCATTGCCTTGTGTGAGACCACCGACCCAGGCCGGAAGTGGTTTTAAATTCAAGTCCCACGTTTGATCTCTAGAAGAGGATTGCGGCGCTATGTAAAAAATCCATAAAATTAATAAAAAATAAAACAAAAATCCCTAGCCCACTCACGGTACTAATGCGCTTCAGGCTCCCAACCTTTCGGGAGTGATAGCACATAAAAAATAATAAAATAAAATAAATATATAAATTTGACACGTTTTGCTCTTGTAAATGGTTCAATTAAATCAAGAAACACGTGGGATAGCTCAATATTTTTTTTAAGAATTCGAAATACCGAATTAAAAAAAAAAAAAAAAGGAAAGAAAGAAATCCGTCCAGCTAAAGTCAAGATTGGTTGTTTGGTGTCACCGTAAAAGCAAATAAAGCTAAAACTACAGTATGAGTCACAATTTGTGTTTGCTCAACTTCGTAATCAAGTCTGCTTCAATTTGTACTTTAAACCAGAAATCCATTTTATCAGCAGGTACATTTGAAGACCTTACAACTGGCTTGTGATTGAGGATAACTTTCTTCATAGCATTCGTTGGTGGAATGTTAACTGCTCTGCTTTCCCGCATCTAAAAATGAATGATGAGTAACATTCCGTGGACTTAAAAGGAGTATACCAGTTTATGTGTGAGTGAATTAAGTGAAGCAGCAATTAGCCTTACGTCTCAATATAGAAGGAAGGCCATTACAACATTTCCTTAATGAAAGATTCCCTATGGGATTTCTGTTCCAAGATTATTTAGACAAACGCGAGATTCTTGAAATGAGAGTAACTTTCTCTAATTTGGTTGTTATTAACGAAAATGAAACTGAATCCGTCACGTAATTTACATTAAACTGGTGAATTTAGGATTAGTTATTCTCGTCTTTTAACAGCACCAACAATATTTCCTTCTTTAATTTATAATTTTAGAAAAGGAAAATACCTCAATGTTCGGTGTAAACGACTAAACACATTATTCAAGAAGAAGCAAGCCATCCATTATCTGAACAGCAGACTATAAAAGCTGAGTGACGTTACAGAGCTTACATTGGGTAGTCAATTTTATCGTCATTGACAGCAGCTAGGTAAGTATAGCACACATTGATTACGCTATAAATGTCACTACTTACTGTATAAATAACCTTTTGCCACTGTGGTCGGGAGCTGAAATAGATACAAATAAAAATGTTGTCTTTCGTGATGAAAACACTTAACGTAAGACAAAGATGTCGTGTGCTATGACATCCCGTTTACATCATGAGTTACACTCCATAAATTGCATATTGTAATGCAACCGGAAATGAAAAATGGCCATATCTATTTCGTGCGCTTGTTGGTTTATTGTATATAATTTACTCTACGACAAAATAAAGAAGCAGACACATAGGTATATAAATAATGAATAATAAATATTTATCCGGAAGTATTTTAAAGTAGCAAATGTTATTCACTAGAACTGAAATACTGGACTTGTAAAGCTGTGATGTGGATTATTTCCCGTTTACTATTTATTCTACTATAAATGACTACGTAGCCATTACACATCAATGTATGAAAAACAATTTCTCGTTTTGAAACTAATAATTACTCAATTTCCGTAGAATTACTTTTTTTCAGTCAACAATGGTGTTAAGAGTTAGGGACTGCGAGATGGCGACAGTTGTCGCAGTACTCGCCTCCCTGAATGCTTATTAAAATCACTGACACCTTTAGACCGGCTATTTAGGATGGCTAAAGGTGAAGTTAGCTTCTTCCCTAGTCTTCAAAAGTTAGGACTTAACGAGGCTGCCTCGCCTATTCCCTCTGGAGAATAAAAAGTGTTAGCGAATTTCTTTTAAATATATTTATTGCTACGCCTGTGAAATGGCATTTGCTCCCATAGGAATAAACCGCCCGAATGCTTCTTATCTATATGCATGTCATTTTGCATTTATTTGAATTTTAATTTCTAACTGTCGTTGAGAATAGATTTGTACATTAATATCTTAATATCTTTCGTACCTTAATAGTTTCAAAAATTTATTATTTGTTTGATTTCACTATATAACAAAAGAACTTCGTGTGCTATTAAGACGAATGTGACATCATGTTTCTATGACAATAGATTCAACAATTATCAGTGCATGTTTCTGTATAATCAATAAATTATTTTTTTTTTGTATTTGCTTAATGTTAAAAGTTTGCTAATTGCAAATAAATCAAGTAATTGTTTACATTGTTGGTATTATTTGTCAACTGATAATTCGTGATTGTCAGTGTTCTAAAACCGTGTTCTTTCAGACGATCGTTTATTTCTTTTTAAAGTGAAGCTCTCTCTCTACTCAATAATACTTTCAAACGAAACATTCCAATAACAAACTCCCAAGCAATAACTTCATGACAAAAGAATTTAATTCTCGTTCCTTTATACTTGCCATTGATGCATTCACTCTCACACAAAAGGAATGTAGCAATCTTCCTGGTGCCAATAACAGGTGTAGTGTCTTATTAAAAGATTAAGGAGCCCGGCTGCGAATTCCCAATAGATTCACAAATGTCAGTAAATCCTATAATAGCATGCACGTCATTCCACTATAGTAATACAAATGTTAACCCCTACGCGATTATGGACTGGCAGGTTTTCCGCTATTTAGGTCTGGTAATATTGAAGCAATTGAAATAGCACTTCATTTTCATAACTATAGCTTAGCAGATTTTACCTGTTTGGCCTTCTTTTCTTTAAGGACTTGCCTATCCGCAAACTGTTATCGCGTATCATTAATATTCTCATTAATACTCTGTTAAGACTTGAGCCAAACGACGCAGAAATACTGGAAATGGATGCTATCATTTTCTGAGTTTTGTTCTTAATGTTCTCTCTTCGTACTCTAATGGAAACAATTTAGGTTGTGAACAATACTTTAATGAGGACTAGATTCATTATCTTGGAGACGATCCGACAAGTTGGGGAAAGGATTACAAAGCAACACTAAACTCTTTAATGACAATGCTGGCAACAAAGTTTACAAATGTATTTTAAAAACGACATGTAATCAACACGAACCACTGTATTTGCTTTCTTATTCGTAGAGGGTGGCCCATAAGTCATGGAACATGCCGTACAAAGGGCCCGTCTTTGTGAAGTAATTCCATAAGTTTTTTGACATCAGCAGATTTTTTTATTAGTTATTTTCACGTAAATGCTTTCCATTTTCGACTTCACAAAGACGAGCCCTTTCTATGGAATGTTCCATGACTTATGAGCTACCCTGGTGTGTGTGTATATATAACGCGGTACTTATACAACGCGATTTCGATAAAAACACGGTTTACAAATTGTAGTAACCCTTTATCTTTTAAAAATCAAATTTTATCTTCGTTAAATTTGTGTCTGCCTGTATCGCGCATGTAGTTAAGTAGCGAATGTATATTAGGGGAAACACCCTTTAGCACGCATGTACGTCCATTGTTTACCGTATAAAGTGTTTATTGTTGAAAATTGTCTTCGTTTTCTGCCAGGAAAGCGCATTAAAAATCATAAGTGTGTTAATCTCAAACTGAGCACTTTATTTTCTGGTGAGTTGCATACATAATTAATATGTAATGATCTTTTTTATGTAAAAAATTATTTTTATAGTAATGGCCACAAACTGCAACGAAAGGGAGAAATCAATATTGAAAAGAAAGTTCATTTCTCTCGAAGAAAAAAAATTAAAATCATGGATCGGCTGAAAAGTGGAGAGAAACCAGGAGTTGTTGCAAGGACTTTGAATTTAAACGAACCAACAATTCGAACAATCAAACAAAATGAACTTAAAATCCGAGAAAGTGTTATTGCTGGGTCAACGGTAAGTGCAAAGCGTGTTGCTCGTGTTCGCGATATTCTAATGTAAAAATGGAGAAATCTCTAATGATTTGGAAAGAAGATGCACTCAAAATAAAATTCCTTTGGATGAAAATCTTATTAAACAAAAAACTCTCAACGTTTATAAACATTTATAATGCAGACCAGGTGTTCGATGCGGATGAATCCGGGTTATATTGGGAAAAAATTCCAAAACCCACTTATATTTCGAAAAATGAAAGATCAGCTCCTGGATTCAGTTTCCAGAGAAAGAATTACTCTACTGTTTTGTAGTAATGCATCAGGTGATTACATGACAAAACCAATGTTTATTAACCGATCCTGAGGGAGTTATTTAAATTGGCTGCTTAAATAGCCATTTAAATAGCCAACACCCCCAAAATACATTTTACAATTGAACTGGAAGCTAATGACTGTCTGCCCTTCCTGGATACACTAATCACACGTCTTCCAGATGGTTCCTTATTATTCTTGGTTTATAGAAAACCAAGGGAGATATTTACACAAACAATCACACCATTAACCATCTCAACAGTATGGTATCCTAAAAACACTAACCCACAGAGCGAGAGCTATTTGTTCCAATGACAATGCTCTCGCTGCTGAACTCACTCACATACGTCACACCTTCTTGGCCAATGGCTATAATCCCCATAAAATAGACAAAATACCAAATGTTCCCCAGAAATCCCCCCCCCCCACACACACACTGTCTACCACAGAAGACTACAGCAAAACTGTTACCATTACCATACATGAAAAGATATCTCGAGTGTTTAATAAACATCAACTACGCGCCGTATTTAAACCTTATGTTCACTGGAGCGGATGTCTACAGTTCTTCCTGTCTGTCCATAGTAAGCTCGATCACACGAACAGGGCACTGTTCATGTGATCGAGCTTACTATGGACAGACAGGAAGAACTGTAGACATCCGCTCTAATGAACATAAAAAATACACCATGGTCTAGCAGACCATGCTTTAGATACCTCTGTACACAGGATCAATTGAAAAAAAAAGTGCTGCACAGAAGCTTTTATAAGTCAGGGAGATTGTTCTTGGAATCAACAGAAGGTTTGAAACATACTCTAAACCCCAACAAGTATGGCTGTACAAATTTGCCGAAGATATGGGAGACAGTCATCTTAAGACTTAATTAATACCTTCTCTCTTTCGCTCTCTCCCTCTCAACGTAGATGGTGCCTAATAAGGACTTTAATCTTTGTATTGTTTACGCGACAATTGTTCAAACTAATCCCACTGTTATACCGGATTGTGGTTGTTTCGCGTACTGTGACAAGCTGTTTTTGTGCTCTGAAGATGGTGGATAGAATACCAGCGAAATATCAGCAATAAGTTAATAAATAGTTATTTTCTTATCAGTCTGTGTTCTCCTCTATACCGTTAAAATTAATCCACATGCTTATGATTTAAAACGTATTTTACTGATTTTTGTTGATTTTATAGGTTAAGTCAGTGCACCAAAAACCATTGGATCAAGAGGGGTACAGTCACGAAGAAAGAACATTTCTCCTTCTTTATACTATTTCTCTCCTGTGAAGGAAGATTACTGTATTCCACAAACTAATTTTACTTTCGCAGGAACTAAAAAAGTACAAAAAAAAAAAGACCTGAAAGGCTTCGATTCAAATATGAAGTTTGTGCTTCATGACAAAAAGCAATAGCGTGTCGGCACACGAAATGAGTAGCACTGGAAGAAAATCAATCAGAATATTTTGAAATTTTCAATGAAAATGCTGGTTGCTTTTGTCAGATTATCATATTGCGTAATACTGTCCCTTGCACTTTATGCAAATTAGTATTGTTGTTTTATTACTAGATGTCCCAATAGCAACATCAGCTCTAAAAATTACCCAATTGCATAATAAAGTAAAGACGATAAAAAGCTAAAGGAAAAATAAAAGTTAAAAAAACTACAAATCTTTTCCACTTGAGACTCATGTTCACACTCGACTACTTCCACTTCCTTTCTTATTCTTTTATTTACTTTTAATTATTGTTATTATTTTAACGTATGTATAGGAAAACAATACATCGTGTGCTAATTCAACATAATCATGTAACTAATCTCTTAACTACCACTATTTGATATTGTTAATAATCAACAATAAATAATAAATACACTATCGATATTCAACAGTACTAACTGAATATTAACCATCTTTAACTAAGTGTTCATCATTACAACTGTTGGTGATAGTAATAATTATATTAACTCTTATTAAAAATTCAATGATAAAAAGCACAGCAACGTGATCAGTGCTAATTCCTTATTGCTTATCAGTGCTTATTAAAGACATACGTAGCTTCTTAACACTGTATTGATTTATTACCATTATTGATAATATGTTTATATCGTACCACCCACAAAGTGCCGTATACGAACTAAACACTACATAATCACAGTGGCGGCCGGTGAACATTTTAAGTGGGGGTGCTGCATATACAAAAAAAAAAAAAAAAAAAAAAAAAAAAACTTTTTTTTTCCCTAATCAGTAAAGAATTTATTAATAAATAAATTTACATATTAAAAATTGCTTTATTAAAAATATTTCATCCTCATCACAAACAAACACCAATAATAAAAGTTTCGTATCAATAGTAATGACAAGTGCAAACGAATATCTGCGTTAGATCGCAGTGCATTTGTTTCGTAATCTAAAGCGTTAATCAAACAATTCGAATTATTAAGTATTCAATCAATGTCGAAACATAAGCTGTAATCTTTAACAGGTTGTATTGCATTTATATAATGTTGTAAGCATTGTTATTATTTATAAACACAATATTTCATTTTTTCCTTGGGGGTACTGCAGTGTCGCAGTGCTTATGTACGGGCCGCCACTGCATAATCAGAAAAACCTGCTTCAGAAACCAAAGGAAGTCTCACTATTATACCAGATTGTGGTTGTTTCACGTATTGTGACAAACTGTTTTTGTGCTCTGAAGATGCTGGATAGAATACCAGCGAAATATCAGTCGCACCCTGGACGACGAAACTTATTCGCCACCTAAGGATATTGACAAAACTTCATGTCTACAGCAGAATTCGCACTCACAGCCTGTTAGCTATATAGCAGAGATTCTATCCACTCAGCCAACCAGACTGGAGTAATTAATTTTAAAAAATGAACACGAACAACATTAATATATTTAATTATATGCTAATGACTGATATTTATAACTCTTGGTCATTGCATTAATCCAATTATAAATTTGCTAAATTATCAATGTTATTAGCATATGGAATTTATAAACTAATTATCAGTCCATCAAGTCCAGCTTTCTATTATGCTCCTGGTCTAAAAAATAAATAAAAAATGAGGATATAACTCAGCCAAACGCAATAAAATTTTCCTTGATATAACTTCCATATAACTTCAATAAGTATTAACTTCTACTCTTGTTAATTAACAAGTTAATGGTAACCGATCAATTTTCATAACTATCGTATAATCCATTCGCACACACTAAGCGAATCTTCTCTGAATGACTTCAAATCTCTTAGCATTTATCAAAATTCTGAGTGCCCAAAGTTAGAAGAGTAATCCAATATTGGACTGACAAGTAACTTATTTAAGATGATCATAACTTCTTTCCTTCTGTAAATGACAGAAAAAGGCAACCTTCTGAGCTTCAAAATGCGATTTTTGAACTTCAAGCCATTGTCAACTTACATTTAATTTAGTGACTTTCCACAGCTTTTCCAGTCGGTCGTATCCGTCTAAATATGCCATGTTACCAAATTGCAAATACACTTATGTTTCTGAATATTGAATTATAATATCCACTTCTCTGCCTACATTTCCAATCTTTAATATGTGATTATTCTAAATCTGGGAAGCCTTCGTAGCTCAGTCGGTATAAACGAGTCCTCTGGTTGGAAATACCGGGTTTGAATCCCGTCTATGATGACAGGAACTTATCAGGCGTTTTCAATCAAATGGTTAGCCGGACTCATACGCAGGTAGAGGATTTTTCCTCCGGAAACTCGGGTTTTTCGTGCTTGTTTAGGCAAACCGACCCCGCAAACACACACAGATCTACAGACATAAGATACTAACTGTGAGGTGGAAGAGATTAGGGCCTCAACATCACATCTTTATAATGCACATTATGGATCTCAGTTAGAGAACCACTTGGACAGTACTCTAGCTAACTTGATTCATATAACAACACAGACAGAAATTTCACATTTAATACTTGACCCTAAATCCTTTATAAATAAATTAAACAAGGTGATTAATTAGGTAATTCCAATTGCTTCCTTCGAAATACTACTTCCCCCTCATCCAGCTTGCCTATCTCCCTAAATACTCATCAATATCTCTCTGTTACGTTTCTACCATTGAAACCAGCTGCGCCCTGCTCAATATCCTATCGCTATCAAGGATGTTGTGAATACGAATCCTAATTAATTTTGCTCATTACTTTATCAACAACTTATAAAACTAAGTGGCCTATTATCTCTTTTCATATAATACATCTCCCTTATGATCTGGGAAAATCTTCGCGAAAACGACTGCTTATAAAAAATGATCATAGACGGAATTTATCAATAAAATATATCTCATTTATTTTTCTTTTTATAATTAGAGTTTCATACACTTATCTATCAATATGTCATAAAAAAGTAAAATATGAATATAATAAAGAAATATGTTAAAACGATTATGATATACGAGAATGGACTGAAAAGTTCTCGGCCTCGACCACAGATGGCAATACTATCGGCAAGATTTTTGATTAAGTTGGTACATCTGTCATAATCATCGATGTGAAATTGCAAGTCATTCTATCAAGTAGTTTGTTTTATACAGCTGTCTGAAGCAAAAGTGTTGTCTGTAATGGATAAAATTGATTATTGTGCAGTTATAAAATTCTTTGTAAAAGAAGGTTTAACGTCAAAAGAAATTCATTTTAAGTTCATAAAAGTTTATGGGCACTCTTCTCCTCCGTTTTCGACAATTAAGAAATGAACTGCCGAGTTTAAACGTGGCCGTGCCAGACTTGAAGATGATCCACGTGAAGGACGTCCAAAAAGTGTAACAACACCAGAAAGCATTGATCAAGTGTACGATATGGTATTGGATGACCGGGGAGTCAAAGTGCGTGAAATTACTGAGACTATAGGCGTTTCAAAAAAACGTGTAGGATATATTTCGCATGAAGAATTTCATATGAAAAAGCTTTGCGCAAGATGGGTGCCGCGCTTGCTCACAGCAGATCAAAAACGCACTCGAATGAAAATCTCTGAACAGTGATTGGAGCGTTTTAACAAGAATAAAACTGATTTTGTGCGTTGATTTATTAATACGGATGAGACTACTTGGATTCACCATTACACACTAGAATCCAAACAGCAATCAAATCGGTTCTATCAGCAGGAAAGGTCATGGCATCGGCGTTTTGGGATGCTAAAGGCAGTTTGTTTATTAATTATCTTGAAAAGGGTAAAACAATAACCAGGGAATATTATTCCGATCTTTTAACCAGACTAGACGAAAAAATTCGTGAGAAAAGACCCATATAATATATAGTTCTGTAACACCATTTTGTTATTTTTTAAAAAAAAATTGTTTATCTTCGATTAGCTATTCGTATGCAATTGATGCAGAAAAGGGACAGCTCCAAATTATGATAATTCATCCCGCTCTGAGGAAAAAGGATTTTTCCCTTAATAATAGTGCTCAAATGTGTATTCATATGAATATGATACGTCGGCAAAACGTTTCAAGTAACAGTCTACAAATATTTTTTGGAATAATTTTTATTTAATTTTCAAAAGCTGATAAAATTGGAGGCGCCCCCTTCTTGCAGCAAAGTCATCAGTCTTCAATTATTACTGAACTCTAAGTTTTCTACAAAGGATTACTTTGTCTATAATAACCAAGACATTGAAATCATACCTATTCAAAGAGTTCAGTTGTGAAGCGAATGGCACCTATTACCTTCGTCACGAATGTTTGGGTCTGTTTTTCTGTCAGTTGTCTTAAACAACTCCATAAAAAACCGATTCTGATAAGCGTAATATGCAATACTTCGAGGGAAGGAAATATCATCCAGCAATTTTAATTTTGACGCACGCAGTGGAGTTACCCTTAGGCGCCGATTATTTTAATCGCAATAGTTATTAAATAACATATATCTTAATATATCAGAACTCGCTTGCACTGCACTGCACATACATTTTATTTTATTTTATTTTATTTTATTTTTTCTTAGAGTAAAATCGGTTATTCGTAAATTATTACCTTATTGTTAAAGTTTTAAAACTGTATTTAAAAGTGTAACAGTGCTAAATTAAATATATTTAAAAAAATACTCTGAATGAAATAAAATCCAAGCTAAAAATCCTATAATAACAACAAAAAAAAAGAGACGAAACTATCTGGTTCTACTACAGAAAAGAAATACCGATAAAATGAGAGAGAGAGAAAAAAAAAAAAAAAACTTTGATAGGTTCTTTTCTTCACAACCAGTAAAATAAGAGACGTGTTTCTAATACGGAGAGCCGAAAACAACACACAAGATTACCACACAAGAGGAAAGGAAATATCAGAGTTTATAAGCCTAGCGATATATTACTGAAATTTTGTATTCCCGCAAGGGATATATGGGTTGCGCGTCTTAAATATTTTGCTCCGAATTACAATACTAGTAGATTTACAGCAAATTTTGCAACCGTATATAAGGTTTCAAACATTAAGGGTGTTGAAATGTTTTTACAAAAAACTTAGTGTGCATAAAACCAAACAAAAACTAGAATATACAACATAAATCCATTTACTTTAGAAATTTATAAAAAGAAATATCGAGGACTGTATCAGAGAGAGAGAGAGAGAGAGAGAGAGAGAGAGAGAGAGAGAATCTGAGTGATTGTTAAAGCTAGTTACCTTACAATAACGTAAAAAAAAAAAAAAATAACGGGCAACAACACTTAAGGAAATTCACAAAAAAAAAAAAAAAAAAAGAAAGGAAAAGACACCGACTTATACTGTAGTATTACAGAGAGAACGTGGACATTTCAGTCATCTGGTACAACAAAACACATAGAGCAGGCAATTCAGGTTAAACTAATTATCATTTTATAATACACAGGCACAAATTTCAATTTTTTTTTTTAAGACAGAATACATATGAATACTCATTAAATCTAAGATTTCTGAATGAACTTTCGAATAAACAGGTCTTTTAGAGCAGCTTGCTTGATCACGTGACTTACCGAATATTTCACGTAATCAAAACTAAAGTGGAATATCTAAAGATTTAGATGGCGTACGTTGTAGCAAAATCATGAGTTCTTAGGCTGAATAATTATTCATTTACTGAGGTAGGGAGTAGATTCATGTCTGAGGTAAGTAGATTCAAGTAGAGGGAGTGATTTTTCATATTCATTCGAGAATCCCTTCCTTAGCATGATAAAAGACGTAACAAACAGAGAGAATACCAACAAGTAATTCACTGATTCAACAATTAAAAGACTCTCCAGATTTTCACGGCGATCAAAATAAATAAATAAATAACTATTCAGAAATATCTAAAAAACCAATCTCTCCATAACAAAATATATGAAAACTACCGACTAGCCAACCAATCAACACATATTACAGAAACTACAACATAATTTACAAAATTGGATGTCAGAAGGCTACTTATACCACTTTTTTCACGAACACAAAAAAGAGAAAGCCTTCCACAAGTACGGTATTCTATTGTGCTCCTTCTCCGAACGCTAAAGGAACGATTGACCTTTTGATGCATGCTAAAAAAGAAAAACGCAGGCCTAAATATCACCATTAAAGATACTTGGTTCCGCCGTGTGCGGATTTCCTACGGAAATTCGCAATGAAACTGTAAAGGAATGCCATAAATATACGAGTATGTAGACGGAAACTTACCTTATTCCCCCACATGGGGTATATCCAAAGAGGATGAAGACTTCTGTTTAAAACAACAGAATAACGTGACAAAAAAATCTCTATCGTCAAAACCAGACACTCACGATCCTCTTGAGGATCACCTAGTTCATCCAATTTTTCCTCTTTCTAAAACCCACTATGAAGACTTCATCAGGGAGCATAGGAAATACAAATAACCTTTTGTCACATACCCCTAGCAACAAAACCAAATTGTTCGTTGTCAAAACTCTACATTAGCAAACCAGCAATAGCACAACTTAAGAACTGCACTTTTCCTGATACAAGAAAAGTCATCCAAAGCTTTACTTATCCTACTTTATCCTTGATCTAAACATTAGGTAAGCCACATGATCAAACAGGCTACTCTCTAAACTAACATAGCTTGGTTTTACAGTAATAAAAAAGTAAAATAAAGATGTAAACCTTTAAAAACTCTTGGGAAATACCTTCAATCTACTAGGTAATTGCTGCAAATAAGCCTGACCGAAAAAAAAAAAAAAATAGGCTGATGCAGGGTCTAGAAACATACTTGGTACACTTGGTACCTGGGAGAGGAAGGATGGTTCATAGATATACTAACCTAAAGACGTAAGAAGTAAATAAATTTCTTTATTAAAAAAGAGACCAAAATGAATCTTATTATATTTGATGGTTATTAAACAAACTCATTAAATTGGATGTCTTGTAAAGTCACGATTTCTTATGCGTTATAAGATTGAATATTGATGTGAGAATTGGATGTTCGTGAGTGTCCTTAGGCAGTAGCTGATTTTAATCGCTCGACATGAAACCACTCCTGCTTACAGGAGTCCTGAAGTGATTTGAAAAATGTACCATGTTTGGATTCTAGAGCTGTGTTTTCTACAGCCTTTAGAGTTACCCACTCCCCTCACCTAGTGTGTGTGTACAGTGTTAGGTCGTTGGCCGAGTGGTTAACGTATCCACTTTCCAACCACAAGGCAGACGGTTTGAATCCTGACTTCGGCATGGATGTTTTGTGATTGTCTTTAAGTGGAAGGCTCTAAAGCAGGATTTCTGGTCTATGTAAAAAAAAAATCAATAAAGATACAAAAAATTAAAATTAAAATTAATAAAAAATAGAAAATTCCTTAGCCCACCCACAGTAAGAATGTACTATAAATTTGTAAAAATCTTTCGTGGGTGAGAGCCGCATAAAAAAAAATCGCATGACCTAGTGCATGCCAAAAGCGCCTAAATATATAATTTATTTCCTGAAATATTTTCTATGCCTAGAAAGCGAAGAAAACTGTTATTTCTTTCCAGAAATAACAACATGCTTCGTTTAATCAGTAAAATGAAGTTATTAAAGAAGTATTGCATTCAAAACTGTGATATTTAAATAAACTTTTGGTCACTTGACGCATTGAACACCATTAAAAAAAACCTCATATTCAAACTAATTTCTAAAAATAAAAATTATGTTTGCCTTAGAAGCATTATTTACAAGAATACTGAAAGGGTAGCTTTATTTTCATCTGTTGACTTTATTTTTCACTCTTCTTTCACTTCTTTTCGCACTACCTTTTTCCACGGAAAAATCCTGGCTTCAAGGTCACACATGAAATAATCTAGCTGAAATAATCCTACGTTGCAAGAACATCGAACTCAAACTGCACCGTAATGCCTTCCGGGCCTTATATTCCAAAAGTACTCCATTCATCTTCACAGGGATCGCCTCATCACATAGAACTAGCCTGATAATCAATGTCAATATTTCATTACTGAAATATTTGGTTCCGGCAATTATCTACAAATACCAAAATATCTTGTTCCGGCAAACCTTTGCTTTACTCACGAGGCTGGGTGTGTCTTGTTATGGCCCAACTGTGTCTGTGCCGCGCTGAGCAGCTAGTTGAACTTATCTTTTCAAGTACTATGGGTGCTATTTAATGGTATATCCGTATATAAAAAAATCTTAATAATAAATGACAATTACACTGATTTTTGTACCTTTGTATATTAAAAAAAACATGTTAATGCAGTATTTTACTTTTCGCATCCTCTCGCATAAAAATAAAATTTACTACTTTCTTATAGTTTTTACAACTCAAAAATACTCCAGCAGTAATTACGACTAGGACACTGCAAAATAGAATCCCGCCATATAGTTACTTTAATATCATCATCATCATCAACAACCATGGGTCCAATGCCCGTAGGTGTCTGCTGCCATCTTGATATGATCTTCCATTGCATTCTGTTTTGTGCAAGATGACTCGATTTGTGTATAGAGTTTCCGCACCATTTGACGATGTCATCGCCCCATTCTAGTTTGGTCTTCCTCTTTTGTTCTTTCCTTCAATCATTCCAAACAGCAAAGTTTTTAATTTTCTCTCATCATTCATTTTACATATAGCCAAATATATGGCCTTAGTTTCCTTTTGATTATTTTCTGGATCAGGTTTTCTTTTGGTTGTACTCGTCTGTAGATTTCCTCATTGTTCACTTTCTGTATCCAGCTTATTCTGAAGATCTTTCTATAGCACTTCCTCTCAAATGCCAATATCCTCCTTTCAGATTCTCTCAGGAGTACCCAGGCCTCGCATCCATAGAGCATGCTGCTGAAGATATATTCTCGAACGAAGAGCATTTCCATCCTAAGCGGTCATGTAAACAGACGAACCTACAGGTTTTTTGGTTTATCAAGACAAGAATTTGTCCAAGAGAAACCTCATCACAGCAAGAAGGACACCGCATGCTGCGTGGTTTCCGGCCATGGCATAACTGGGCCCTATTTTATTGTAGAGGGTGGTGTAACCATGACCTTGAATAGCGAACGCCATATCTAGAATGTATGTTTCCGTTCACCTAGGATTTGGTAAGGATGTGACGCGCAAAAGAAAAACAAAATCCATTTCGTGCACAGGAATCCCAAGAGGACGGAGTAACCTGTCATACATCATGTGGTTCTAGAGTCTATTTATCAGAACACTTCTCCGGGTGGCTCATTTTGAGGTTAACAGAATACCCATAACCTTCACATTCTTCTGATCTGACATCACTTGATGCCTTCGTTTGGGTATGTTGAAGGAATGGTAATTCCACCATGACCTGCCTTCAAACCTTGATGAACGAAGCGATAAAATTACACAATATGTCCAGCAGATGTCCCAACCCTTGTTCTTCAAGATGACAGAGACCCTTCGCATGCGCTATGAAACCTGTCTTGAAAGACAAGGTGACCATGTTCATTACTATTATACAAGGCCAAAAGATATACTTCTAGATTTTAGTCTCAGTAGCATGGTCAGTTTCGACGAAGCCCTTTGACAGGATACAGCTGGCTTTGAATCCCGTATAAGATCCAAATAACTGCTATAAGAACTTTTCAAATGAGGATGAGTTAGTTGGTCTCATATCGAGGACGTGGAGGATGGCAAGGTTCCCCCTCCTGGAGATTCGATTTTTTCATCCCGCAAAACAGCAAACTCTGGGGAACCACGCAATTAACAGACATAATGCAACTAGCTGCACAGCCTTAGTTGCTTTAGTTATAATTCCTCTTCCCTTTTGTATGGATTCGGACCAGTGCTTGTAGTTTCCGAAACGATGAATGCCGAAAGGCTGACTTCGAGCTGTTTCTCAAGATATGGATTCAGATCTTTGCTTGTAATGCTTGAAAGGATGAACGTCAACAGATATTCAATATTTCTGCATAATGCTCGAAACAGAACTGTCTTTCAAATCAACAATATGTCATGCTGCAGGTCGGGCCTGCAGCATGACATACTGATCTGCGGAAATTCTGTTAAAAATAAAAATAAAAACTTGACAAGTCTACACTGAATCTTTGTCTTAGTCCAAAAGAACACGTTTTAAGTGAAATAGAATCGTATGTGCGCTAGACATTTGTGTTTAACATCAAGTTCTGAAGCTATATGCATATGCTGAAGCTAACAGTTCAAAATACTAGAGTCATCCGAAACTGGAAAGAGGATGTCTCGATAATAAGTGTAATGAATATCAACGGACTCGAACTTTTTGAGATGTGGGCAATTTAGAAATACTGCGCTGTTTCAATACATATTTCAGTATAGCTTACGCTCATTGGTTAAAATATCAGAAACAGCTGCATACTAAATGTGATTCACCAGGATATGATTAAGACCACAAGAACCAATTACAGATCGCTTTCTTTAACACAGAAAGACACAGTGAGTGACCTGAGTGACTTCAAATGGGGAGTGACAATAGCATCCAGATATTGATTTCCGGAGTTAACCGATGAAAGACGGTAAACGTGAAGAGAAGTATATAAATTTCCTCGTAGAATGCTCAGCTTTACAGGAAACACAGAGTTCTTCTAAGGTGTAAGCGTCTATTTAAGGCGACGTTCACTTTTGGAGCTTCTGGGACAAATAGAACTGCCAAGCGACAGAAAATGATCTGCTTTCATTCTGATATATTCAGTAGAGTGATTCGTAATTTTGTAAAGCCTCAATGCTTCGATATTATCTGAAGATTAAAAACTCAGATGATAGTTTTGGAAAGAAAACTATGCGAACTGAAAAATAACCTCAAACCATGTCCTCACTGAATATCATAGGGAATTTCTTCTTCTTCGTCCTCCTGATTTTATATAGAAATATCTTAATATCCAATCCTGTCCCATATTCCATTCGCGTTAGACTCAAGGTCTGTCACAGTCAAGAACTTGTTTTTTTCTGAAACCTGCTTATTGCTTATTATAGGACAGCTAATGCTATCTGCACTGTATGCAAATTGCATGAGCTCTAGCCGATTTACTTCTTTTGCAAGAGATAAAACGCGACTTCCTTTGCACGAGACCGGTTTACTCGCCTTCAGATGAAAAAGCCCTTATAAATGTTCGCGTCTAGGGGAAATTCGAATCCAGGTCTCTCTAACCAAAGGACATCGTCGATTCCGACTGCACAGGGAGGATATTAACGTTATTATTATTACATTAAATCGCAATAAAAGGACCGTGATAAATAGAAATGATAACATATTTCACGTTAGATGATCCGAAAAGTATAAAAGTTTGTACACGAAATAATAAACTCTGAAGCACTAGTTTACATTAGTAGTATATGCATTACGTACAAGCTAGCGCATTAAATTCTCGGTTCTGTTGCCTGTATGATTTATTTTACACATGAATAACCTGTGCTTCTTCCTCTATTGTCACATGAGTCGATTATTGAAAGTAAACTATTCAACATACTCATACACGATTACTAAATCTTCATACAAAGAACTTGCTTTATTAATTCTTCTATTCCTAATTCCATCAACAATAATGAAAGGCTCTTCCGCGTGTCAACAATTTTCTTGAATCTGTCAAATGCCATAATTCTCTTGCTGTTTATATCTAGCATCTCCGTTAAAAGTTAATCCTATATAATTAGTATAAGGCGATCCTTTTCACAGCAGTCTTATTCCATTGTTTTCCACACAACCCAACTCGGTACCCTGTATTCAATTTGTTGCACAACATTCTTCTTATTGAACTTTGTTGTTTGGGAATACTTATCCAAACTGAAGCACATAATTGTAATTTTCACTCTGAAAAGTGTCTGTTGGTTCCATCGATTTTACGGTTGAGAACATAAATGAATAATTAAGTTTTACAGCAATCTATTCCATTTAACCGATCAAGGAAAGAGAGACAGCATTTCCGATAAATGGATCAAAATTCGTTTATTTTCGTTTGGTGCATGGCTGGTTGTCTTAGTCAAGCGTGTTTACCACTCATAGGTTGTTAAAGGTCGCCTCTTCTCCTTCATTTGCAAATGCAAAGAAAACCTTATAATCGAGTTTTCAAATCCTTCTATTATTGAAAACAGAAATTGTGACCTATACCACTTTTCTATAGGAGAAATCATCAAATTCGAGAGAGAGAGAGGAGAGAAATCAATACGTTAAGAAGAATGATAACATGATTTTTGGAGAGAGATGATTGATTAATTCTGTCCAAGAATGACGATGCATTGAATTATGAATTTCAGAATTGTAAATAAAAAGGGATTTTTTTTTGCCCTTTTAGAATTTATGGATAGCAAAAAAAAAAAAAAAAACATTCATGCTGAGCCACATGCCTTCCATTCGTAAATAGCAATTAATTAATTTGATTACCAAACAAATAAAATTTCATATATTCGTTTCTACACTGTCATTGTGTGTGAAGTATCAACGGGGGGGGGGGAGGTAGAACTAGCACAGGAACTTCAGAAATGTCGTCATGACTGATATTGCTCAGAAGCGAAAATAGGGAAGATCTTTCTAAATAATAAGTGTAAGATCATTTATTCAAACACTAAAGGAATCAGCAGAAGTACATAATAACAAACACGAAGATAAACCTGAATTTAACATTGATTCCAAAATGGTGGTTAATTTCAAGTGAAGGCTCGAGCATTTAAAATAGAAAATTGGACAGTGAAACATTTGCGTGTATGATTCCAATGAAGGTTCAAGTACAGCAAAGGTAGAATTTTTTAAATGATTAGCGAGGACCGATAACAAAGAAGAACTAGATCTTGTTGTAGATCTAAATTACAGTGTAGGAAATGAACATCAGACTTAGAAATGTTTCGATAAAAAATGCAAAGATAATGTAAAGTGCGCAGGCTAGATCATGGACCAGTCATAAGTAATAAAATACTTATATTATATAGTTCGCTCACCGATTAGAGATCCTTCGACACTTCTGCGCATGTCAGAAAAAGGAGAATCCATTCCGATAATAGGGTAATCAATCTGTCTTCTGGGATGAGTTTGTTTATTATTACAGGTCGGAAAATTTAGCTTTTCTTTTACGAACATTGCTGTTTTTAAAGTGTAACTATTTTGCTTGTGTAAAGTTGGAAAAATGTACGTAGAGTATTAACAAAATTAAAAAAGGTATAGCATAAAACAAAAATTTAACTAAGTTTATTTTTAAGAAAGTTTTCTATAAAATAAAAATAATTATACAGAAAAACAGAAATTTTTTTCAAATGAACTTTGATATTCTAAATTTACAGTTGAGAGAACTGAGACAATTTAATGCCCTAAACCGATTAATTATTTATGACTTGTTTTGACTCTTTTAACAAACCCATGCAAAAAAATAAATGTTGGAAAAAAATACCATTATCAAATCCTTTTAATCTTCATGGTCATCTGAATCGGTGTCCGAATCGCCATCACTTTCACTTAAACTGATCACCAAAGGTTCGCATAATTCTTCGATAATTCCGTCTCTGTCCCAATACATATTTTCCAATGAGGTGTCATGAGAGCAATATTTTCTCTAGTTTTTAACTGTAATACTTTCAATTGCCTGTTCTGAAGCTTAAAAAGTTTCGACCTGTCAATATCCCTAGTTACGTTGCGATGGCGAATGAAACTTTTCACTTCTGTCCAAACATACTCAATAGCATTAATATCACAATGATATGGTGGTAGCCTCAAAGCTAGAAATCGATGCTTTTTAAGCATCGTGTCGAATTTAAATAGTTTAGTTGTGGGCGAGTTTCTTTTGACCAAATTAAGCAATTCAATTTTTCGCATATCTGGGGAATGAGAAATGTTATTTGCAGAGAGCCAATCCATAAGAACTTGCTTCTTATTAGACCAATTTGGAACTTTGTTTAATCGAATAGAGTGATATGGAGCGTTATCACTCTAGTGTTAACACTAGTATTATAACAACAACATTTTTAGGAAGGTTTGGAATCAATTTTTCTTCTGCCCACTTTTCAAAGGTCTAGTGTTATCACTAGTATTATAACAACAACATTTTTAGGAAGGTTTGGAATCAATTTTTCTTCTGCCCACTTTTCAAAGGTCATAGAATTCATTTGCCCATGGTAATCTCCAGTAGTTGAATCGGCTTTGTATAGTAAGCTTGAATTCGGTAAAAAAAACCATTTCTCCACCCGCACACAAAATTATTATGCGCCGCGAGGCATTTCCGGCACTCCACATTCTTCTTTAGACTGCCAGCATTTTCCATAAGTTAAATTACTATCAATCCAAGTTTCATCTAGATACACAATCGGTCTTTTCTCCTCCCTGAAACGTCTTATTGCTCTCAAATACTGCGCTCTAGATAAAACAATGTCACTTCGCTCCATGATAAGTTTGCTTTTATTCTGGGACTTGTTAAAACAAAATCCGATTTCATGAAGTATTTTTCTTAAAGTTTCTCTTTTCCAAGGAAAATTAATTTTTTCTTTAAGCACAGGAATCAATTTCGGAACAGTTGGCACTCTTTTCTCGACCACGTAAAATTCGTGAATAGCTCTTCTTATAACGTCTACATCAAAATCATTCAAAGCTACGGTTTCGATGGTTTTCTTTCTCTGGGGCTTTTTTTAGGAGATTTAAATTTTGGCTTACCTTCACCTTTTGATTCCCTACGAATTCGTTTAACAGTCGACCCCGATACGCCAAAATTGCACTTGCACGTTTTATGACTTGAGAAAGGAGAACAAGGAGACGGCCTTCTGACAATTCTTTTTCGCAGAATTTCAGCACATTATTCAATATTCTTTTGCAAGAGCTACTGAAATGTTTAACAACAGAACTTGTTGATTGTACTGGATCCATCATACAAATTAATAATAAAAAATAATGAAAAAAAACGACAACAGAAATCAAGCTACTACTAGTACAGCGACAGACAAGAAAGCACGTGATTTCGTACATCCTTCATTTCTTTCTCCCCTTCAGCATGAATCGACTATTCTTGGCAAAATGCCAAGGAGAGACCTACAAACGGTGGGCATGCTTATACTTATGAACATGGTGCAGTGATAAGTAATAAAATACTTATCACTGCACCATGTTCAACATAAAGACATGCGTAGTCATAGGCTGAGAACATACATGAAGTACGAAATGTCTTATTACGTCAATAGTGACATCTTCAGACGGTTCAAAAGAGTAAACAGAGGATTTGAAATAGATATCACCACCATTACCACCCATTGTAAAGCAGTATAAAATGAGTTACATTGAAAAGAACTATACAATTTAAAGTGGAATAGCTCAGATATATAATATAGACTGAAGTACACAGATATTATTGGATAAAAACTGAGACAACGCAAGAACCAAGGCTTAGAAACTTAGATGAAGTAACTGTTGAATGACTCAACAAGAGAAGCATTGATGAAATTGTTTACAAAGAGAGAAAAATATAAACAAGAATTCATCCGCACTTTCTCTTCGTGAAAAGAAGAAATGACATGGAAAATTACTAGTAAGTAAGCATATGTTTTTAAAGAATACAGAGGATGTGTAAGAAAGCGCTTAGCTATGAGTAAAAGCAATGAAATAAAACATTATGGGAAGATTTCGAAAGTATAAAGAAATGAATAGTACTGGAGGCTACTAAAAAGGTTAGAAAGGCGAGAGAATACCAAAAAACGAATCAAAAATCATAAAAAGCGAGAGAAAAACAGAAAACGAGCAAATTCCGGAGTAATTACTTTGAGAAATTAAAAAGTATTAAATAAAATAACAAACTAGAAAATGATAAAAAAACATCACCAAGAATGCAGCCAATATAGTACATTTTTTATGTCCCTATGAAAGATTGTAAACCCATAATTCCCATAATTTTTATTTTACAATACATCAACACCATGGGCGAGCTAACGAATTTATAATCATTATTAATTTAGTTAGTTAGTTTTTATTTTTATATGCTTTTGCATAGTCCGGACCCAATTCTATCGAAAGCAAATATGGAACTTTTTTTTCAAGCCATTTCAGGCCATCTTGTGGCCACTTGGGGGTCTCACATGAAGTGATAAAATTAATCGCCTACTTAAAGACAATTTGAAAGAAAGTGGCATTCCTCCTGATATTAGAATTGGTGATGTCAGACTTAGCTCTTTGTTTTATGCATGTGATGTTGGTCACAGCGGGATTCGAATCCATGATCTGTTGGTTGGAGAATGGATTCGTTAATCACTCAACCAACCAGGCTGGCAATACTGGTTGAAAGGCAGCTAAATCAGATAATATTCAACCGGAAAGGTTTCACAGTGACTACACTGTAATTCAGAAGGGCTGGTCAGAAGATTAATTTCCGGATGACTGGGGAACTCTTAACATACCAAATTTTAAAGGGCCAAATAAAACTGATTTCACTGCACCTGGCAAGCATATTTGAGAGAAGGCGACGATAAATTGTTGGAGGAAAAACTGGCGAAGAATTGTCACGGCTAAGATGAAATTGCTGGCCTGAGTGGCTTAGCGGTTAGCGTAAGCGCTCTCCAGTCAACAGGCTGAGGGCTCGAATCCTACAGTGGACATGAATGTTTATGATCGTCTGCAGGTAAGAGATAAATTTCATCGTTCGATGTGAGGCTTACTGGAAGCCTGAAGAAGTTTCAGAAATTTCCATGTTTGTTCTCTAGAGAATGGTTCCGAATTATTTAAAAAAAACATACTATATATATATATATATATATATATAAAGCAAAATAGAAATTGATTTGGATTTATTGTCAAATAAACTCAGGTGAGGCCAGTGTATTATGTCTGTTAACTATGTGTTCTTATAGGCAGTTTAACTGTTTCATGGGATGAAAAACTTGAGTTTCTTGGAGAAAAAACCTTCTACTTCCGTATGAGACCGTTATCACCTTCAGTTAAAGTTCTGATAAAGATTCTTCTCATCAGAGACGGGATCTGGACCGAGACTTTTGCAACCGAAGAGCATCATTGATACCGACCGAGATACGGAGTTTTTCACCTGAGTCATTCACATTAATAATGTACTACAGATTTACAACCTTTCGTGAATAGACGTTATTAAATAAACATTGGTTGCCAAAGACAGATTTTTAGCACTGGAATATAATAAGCATCTCTCTTTTCACTTTGTTGATCTCGTAAAGCATGCCACAATATACCGTGACAGAAACTTTTCAAAACATATCTTTATATTGAAAATGAAATCTTTTACAGAGCGATGTATAGCTTATAGTTAAACATAATCCAAGCACGCACACATACACACATGCACAATATAGACGAAAATATTTGTCCCAGAGGAAGAAATGACGAAGATATAGGTAGGGTGATACAATTAGGAGCATTTTAAAAAATTGAAAATAAGAGCCGATCAAAATTCGGTACTTGACGAATAATAAACCGATTTAAAATAATGATACTGACAGGACACTAATAAATATCACTTACTAGAATTCTTTGGGATATAAATTAAAAACAGGAGAAGATGAGAAAACATGATTGCTGCATATACCAGTCATCCCAAAACAAAAAATGTACGAGACAAAAAAGTAAAATTGCTTACTTAGTGGAGAAAATACGAATAGTGAAATTATCGAGAAATATGAAGCTTTAAAAGGAAGTCTTCGATCGAAGGTACTGGCCGAAGAAATTAATAGAGAAATTAATGAATTTCCTAATGGGGAAAACCGCAGGAACAGATGAGATGCTTGTAAATTATTTTTTAAAACATCTGCTTCATTTCAAGTGATTAGATTACTTTAACATGAGGGAAAGGAAGTACACGATTTTTATGAAAGTATGATGGCAGGAACACCCAAAAAAGGAAATGCAACTGTAAAAATGATCGAACATTAAGTTTACTCAATGATGCTTTTTGCTTCAGATATTATACTAAATATAGTGGCACACAGAATAAAATTAATAATTGAATATTATTTAAATGACCAATTTGCATTCCAGAATGGTAAAGGAAATAGTGAAGTAATGCTAGCCTTAAGAACAATACTAGACCGAACACAGAAGTAAACAAATCTGCATACGTGGCCTTTATAGATTTTCGAAAAGGGATTCGATAATAATTGAACATGGTTTTTCAAATAATGAAGGAAATTGGAATCGACGAGAGAGATAGAGAATTACGGAATTTTTTTATAGCAGTCAAAATAAAGATCAAATAAAGGGAAATGAAGCAATGGTGGTGTGAGACCACAGTCCCGCTTACTGGAGTCCTGAAGTGGATTGAAAATGTTTGGTCTCTAGAGCAAGGTTTACGAAATAGATAAAAATGAATAAAAATATTAAAAATTACAATAAAATAGAAAAGAAAATCCTCAGCCCACCAACGGTACGAAATGCATTATAGGTTAACAAATAAATCTCTCGTGGTGGGAGACACATAAAGAAAAACTGCAAAATAAAGAAAGCGTAACGCAGTATTATCGCTCTTACTTGTATACAGAGAATGCAATGAAAGTAATAAAAACAGGAATGGAGCAAGCATCTGGAGTGCAGATACATACGGCACGCTTGGATTTTGATGTAGCTGTATTAGATGAGAATGAACAGGATTTAAAACAGATATTTAGGATGGATAATATTTACTTTAATATAAATGCTGGAAAAACTTTGATAATGGTAGCAGGTTCAAAAGAACAAAACAAGACAGATAAAATAGCGATTAGAGTAAGAATATTGAAAAAGGAAAAACATCCATACATCTAGGAGGAACTATTCCATAAGATGTAATTTAGAAATACGAAGAAGACTTGCTATGGCAAAAGAAGTATTAAATAAAAAGACATCATTTATTACAAGTAAGATAACTAAAGACATGCAAAAAAGATTTATAAAAACATTTGTTTGTAATGTATTCTTGTATGGTTTGTGAGACTGGGACTATTACAGTAGATGACTCGGAAAGAACTGAAGCATTTGAAATGTACTGTAGGAGAGTATTACTAGGAGTAAATTGGCGAGAAAGAAAACCAGCGAAGAAGTTTTACCTGAAATATAGGAGAACCGACAGAAAACAATCATAGGGAGGAAGACGAAATTCCTGGGACGCTTGGCAACATAACAAATGGGATGTAAGCATATTATCAGGGAAAAGAATAAGAGAACGAGGCAAATATAATGTATTAGATGATATACTTAAATTAACTGGACGAGGTAGGTTATAACCTACTAAAAAGAAAAAAAAACTGAAATAAGGAGACCTGAAAGAAGAATCTCACCATAGCGACAGTTTTAGAAAGTCCAGTAGAATCATGATGATGTGACAAATATAGAAAATGCATGATGATAATATTATATTTTTAATGCAGCCCCACCTATAAAAGACTGTATATTATTACTGTAGAGGCAAGTAAGCGTTAGTCAATCCAGATAGTCTAATCTGGAGACCAAACATGAAACCTTTTGAAGCCACTTCAAATAAGCAGCGTGCTGTACTCACAATGAAAATCAAATATATGCACAAATTCAAAATTTAAAGTTTGTGCATATTAGTACATAACATTTGTTGGTACCAAAAGGAATCTGTTCAAGTTGATGACATTATTATCATCAACATGTTGATGATAATAATGTGCTGTCGCCTCTTCTTTTTAACATATACTCAGAAGCCATATTTCAAAAAATCTTAAAAGGACGTGAGAAAGGGATTAATGTATATGGTGAAATCATCAGTAACATCCGATATGCTGATGACACAGCTCTCCTGGCTGACAGTTTTCAGAATATTCAAAATCTTCTGGAACTAGTGAACGAAGAGAGTGAAAAAAATGGGATTAAAAATAAATATCACCAAAACTAAATTCGAGGTCATAAGCAAGAAACCAATTCTTAATTCAGCACTTTCGTTAAATGGGAAACAAATAGAAAGAGTGACAAAGTTTAAATGTCTCGGATGTTGGTTAAATGAAGAATGCAATCCAGAAATGGAAATAAAAGTTAGAATTGAAATGGTAAGAAAACGTTTTCTCCTGATGAAATCAACACTGTGTAACCGTAATTTAAATTTAGAGCTTAGAGTACGCATATTAAGTGCCATGTATGGTCTGTACTGCTTACGGTGCAGAAACTTGGACCTTGAAGAAAACAACAAAAAAACTTGAACCCTTTGAGATGAGTGGTTATACAGAGGAATGTTAAAAATCCCATGGACAACAAAAACGTCCAATCGGGAAGTACCGGAACAAATGCGGAAACCACGTGAACTTTTAGATACCTAAAAAGAAGGAAAACTGCATATCTTGGTCACGTAATGAAAATTATAAGATACTTCAGTTGATTATAAAGGGGAAGATAAATGAAAGCAGAAGACAAGGAATACGAAGAAAATCTTGGCTGGCAGACATCAGACAGTGGACTGGCATGAGCTCTGAGGGACTGTTCAGAGTGGCTGAGGATCGCTCAAAATTTGTCAAGGTGGTCGCCGACCTCCGATAGGAGATGGCACTCAAAGAAGAAGTACATAACAAATAATTCAAAATTAAATTTAATTAATACGTCTTTATGTCAAAATCATAATAAATGATAAGCAGTCGTGAAATTTAATAATATTTATGTTATTTTAAAATCCCCTAGTTGGCGACTAGGATAAAACTTAAAGGCCTTATAAGTTCGATTCTAGTCGCCAACTAGGAGTACGTTTTGGAAGTTTTTTCCAGTAGGTTCCCGATTTAGTCGATCTTTGGAAGAGGTAAGTTTTCCACCTCTCTGAAACTGATATTTAACTCCACAACTTAAGAAATTAGAGCATAGAACTCACTATTTTAGACAACGAAATACAGTGTAAGAATTAGAGATGGCGGTATCCCGGTTCAGGATGGCGCTATTGTCTACCATAGATGCTTATAAACTCACTGATAGCCTTGGCCAGCTATCAGTGACGGCTAAATATTAAGATTGGTTAAGCACCATTCTTCGAAAAGGTAGGGTTAGAACGGCTCACTTGTTCCCTTGTGAAAGTCAACGAAATATTTTTGAAAGTAGAATTCATTTATTTCTAACTACTAACTGATTTATGGCGGATAAAATAGTGCCAGCTTTTTTTTCCTCAAAAAAGAAAAGGCATAAACCGGTCTGGGATACAGAATGTTTTGAAACAAGCACAAATCTTGCCACACTCACCTAGAAAATACATAAGTCATGGGAACATGACTTATGTATTTTCTAGGTGACTCCTTTTGTCATCAAATGAAACTATGGATACAGATAGTTTTAAATTTATTTTAATTAAATATTTATTTACCTTAAATCAGTATTTTTAATTTAAAAAATAACTGATAATTTAAAAGTTATTCGATAATTTAAACGATTTAATATTTATTTATTTTCTTTCTATAGTTATTTTTATTAAATTTTATTTCAAAAGTTTCTGGTTATATAGTGAAGTAAGGCATAGCCGCTGTATCCATAGCTCTGAAATAAGATGTACTCATCTGAATTTATTATTTTTTTTTTTACTTCTAGTTATGCACAAATATGTATGTCGCACAATGAACTAGAGGGACGCGTTAAATGACTACAGGAAACAAAAATCAAAAACATGCAACGAGGTATTTTATTACACATCACACGTGAGTACTACATTTTAAATGTTGTTTTATTCATCTATTCAATAATTATTACACTTTTTAGTAATTTATGAATCTTCGTTGTGGCTAGTAACCAGTAACTGGTCTATAAATGCATATATGGACTAGTTTTGCCAGATTTGATTCTCTATTCACATTGAATTCATACCAACAGCTTCATAAGTCCATCAGTTTCAATAATGATGACACATTTATTATGGAGTAACCGTCCTACATCATTTAGACTTTTGGATATCTAACTAGAATTTTTTTCGAGATTTCCTTTATTACAATACTGCAAATCTCTGGCACATTGCCCAAGCCCGTAATAGGGTTGATAATGGCCTAAATGTAAATATTTATAGATACGAAAGGCAATTGCTTCCGCTAAAAATTCAATGAAACTAGATTATCTCCATCCTAGCACGACATAAATTATTTAGTAAATTAAATCCGTAATAATTTTCCTCGTCAATATGGGGTATAGTCATTTATTAAAATGAACATAAACGATAATACAAAGGTATTAAAGAAATCTCTTTATACTAATTTAAACGAAGTGAGCTACCCACAGACACACTGAACAATAATGTTTGTGTAATGGTGCAATTTCTGAAAGTACATGCCAAAAGGGAAGCTTTACGCAAGGATGAAAATGGCCCGAGAATCAAACAAAAAAGAATGTTGGGTAAACATTAATCCATTTCGTAGACTTATTTTTTAGGCTGAGTTACACAAGCTCAGTCGCAGCCATTGATAGGATGTTTTCTTACCCGAGGTGTTTTATAACCATTTAAAATTTAATTAATTTAATTTAATTTAAGTGATAGATAAATTTCAATGTGGCGTGAGATCATCACCCTGTTTACTGGAGATCTGAAGTGGCTTGGAAAAGTTCCCTGATTGATCTCTCGAGCAAGGTTCCAAATAACTTTCAACAGGAAGGATTCATAAGATATACGCATAACAGTCACTGAATTGTTGGACCTTCTTTAGCCACTGCCAATAGGGACCCTCTTCAATTCCCTAAACATAGTTTGCATAGTTCGTGCAAGCCTTCTCAGACGACGGCGATCTCGTTCCTGACACACTATCTTAGGACCACAGTTAAGTCTCTTAGACAAGCAATGAGGGTTCTTTTCCACTGATTAAACACCCAGGATATCTCACGTTTTGAGAAACTGATAAGCTCCGCTGTTTTCAAAATCGTGACTTCAGCCAGATGGGCACCCACAATAAGCCCATTATCGAACTCCGACAGATCCTTTGTTTTTCCCCATCGTGATCAACACTACTGACGATCACTGACTAGCGGCATTCATAAATCGTTGCTTAGAACACGTGGTGACGCACGTGACCAAGTATTTTGCACATACGCTGTGTAAGTGACGCTTGTGTTCATCTGCAAAAAGATTTCTAATTGAATGGCGGGTATGTGTATAATTTTTTGTTAGCATTTCAACAAATAAAATACCCTTGACTCTAAAAGAAAATTCTGTTTACCATCCATTAGAAAAAAAAAGTTAGAAGAGAATTATTGTAATTATTTCAAGCACAGTATCCTGATAGTGTTGTTATTTTTTGAAAGACTTGATTAAATGGGCAAACCGTGTAAAACCAGTATATATTTAGTCGGTGGTCGATTCCGCAACACGTTCTAGCGTTCCATGATAATGCTTTTGTTTTTTGTCACACCTCTCTCTCTCTCTCTCTCTCTCTCTCTCTCTCACACACACACACACACACACACACACACACACACACACACACACACACACACACACACACACACACACACACACACACACACACACACACACACACACACACACACACACACTGTCATTCTATATCGTTGGTCAGAAATTTGGAATGTGATCTGCAGTTCAAAATTATCCGATGTGGTGCATCTCAATTGTTAATCTTTTGAAAGTGTGCAGTAAACACGAGGAGGTCAAGATGTATATACCGAGGTTAAAGACTTCGTCGACAAATCCAAGTTGGAAAGTGGAGGGTCAGATAATAGGGACTCTAGCATACGCTGTTGCGTCATTAAAGGAACACCCTACTTGGGTCCCCTAGCTCATTTAAAAAAAAAAGTTGTTTCTCCACTGAAGCAATTGTTGGTTTACTTGTTGGCCTAACTGTCTCTCAATGAAGTGCACTTGACACATCGCAATTTGCGATCACCCAAAGCCAAAACTTCATTCACAGCTCACAATCTACATTTCCGAGGAACTTCTTTTAAGAGGTACAGGTGCAAACGCTTCTAATTTTGCGTGCTTTTAAACAGTCGTTTCATTAAGAGCTCCAAAACCTACGTATTTCAAGGCTGTGAAATGCAGCTGGACCCACATAATGTTGAGCTCTTCGATTAACATCACGTTCAGATAACACCAAGTGTCCAATTCCTCGTAGCCGACAGTTAAAATCGCCATCGGTATTTCTTAACAACTCTCGCAATTGTTGTTGTTGTTGTTGTTACCAAAACTGTGAATTAGGTGGATGTTGGAGTACTCCTGGTTTGAAATTTGCCATTGTTTTTTTTTTTTTTTTGATAACAACACAGAGGTAAACATGTTGACCCCGTAACACACAATCGAATATTGTTTACAATCTCAGAGAATGACTGCAAGAACTAGACGTGCGCAAGCAACGCTGCAGAGTTTGATATGTGATTGATTTATCTATCTATGCATATCTATCTATCTATATACATATTATTAAAGTATAAATGCGGTTGCTATAGTGACTAAGTTATACCATGGAATGACGTTCATCTGAACTGACTAGAAGGAAAAACAAAATCATAAAACTGAATGGCTTCTAAAATGACACAATGAATACCAAAACAGTTGCAGACAACGAAATATTCGTACACAAGTCATTTTGGAAACGTGAACAAAAAAAGAAAATAAAAATGTGTTGAAAAAACTGCGATCGAACTGCTCAGAAGTACAACACGCGGTTGACCAGTGGAGTAATCAGGATTACGTGCGGTAGTCCTTTTATTTTATTTGTCACTTTTATTGTTGTTTTTATCTCATAATAAACTAACTTTATTTTATAACAAACTCAAACTATTAACTGAGACAATATAGTTATTATTAATAACTATCGGATTCGATTTTGCATTCAAAGAATAGTCGGCTGGAGCTGGCTTCCTTCATCCTATATCTCGAGTTAAAAAAAAAGAGTCAAATTTAGTGTTTTCTCCCTTAAACCTATGATCTAAGTTCGTATTCCTGAAGTAAAATTTAGGTTCTTAACTACTTTGGGCGCGCCGGTACACACGTGCCTTATAAGTGTTTTTACCATCGCTTCCTTAATGCATAAAGCATCAAAAGTCTAAACTTAAGACTTCTGATACTTTCTAAAAATGGCTGCGTTTGATTCCAAAAATGCCGAATCCTGCAAAAACGAGATCATCCGAGCATTATACTGCCTACAATCCTGCAAACAGGATTATGTTGTAGTTGTTACGGAGGAAACAATATAAGTATTTCTAGCAAAACCTTATTTCAGAGTTACTACTTGCTAGTCTGGTTGGCCGGATGATGGTTAATTATCCATCTCTCTAACCAACAAGCTGCGGTTCGAATCCCACCGTGGACCTGAATGATTGTAATTGGTTTTACGCTTAGTGGGAGATGAATTTTCATCGCCGATGTGAGAGCGCCACCTCGCTTATTGAAGGCTTGAAGCGACTTGAAAAAGCTCAATGTTCGGTTTCTAGAGGATGGAGTTTCAGGACTTAGTAAAAATTTAAAAAAGTCACGTTTAATTTATCTTTCGTGCGTGAGAGACACATTAAAAAAAATAGCAAGATAATATAAGTGTAATACCGCTATATCGTTTAAACATTGATAGAAGTGGACAGTTCACAACTAATCAGTTTATAAGAATGATTTTCACAATAGTTTGATTTGAGTGATCCACATAAACGATGTCTATTTACTGGAATATTAGTATACGTACATCACATACAGCTACAATGCTCACCAGTCAGTCCCTTATAGTTCATATTTTATCCATAGGCCAAACTCTCCCCCCGCTGCGCACGCACGCACACACACACACACACTCACACCTACAGATGTTTCGCCTTGTTCTTTGTAATAATTTTGAATGTTCGTTATAATGATACGCGTGACATTATAAACAGCAATATAACAGACCTAAGCGAAGGGTGCCTCCATCCTATAGTAGTTGGAAGAATGTCGTGGAGCCTTTGGCTGGAAAAAAGAGGTCTGAATCCAGTTTTGAATGCGAACAATATTTATAAGGACTTTTTAACTCAAAGTTAGGTGATCTCATATTGGATTGGATTGGAAAGTTTCGTCTACCAGAAACTTAAGTTGTTTCTCTCAAAACCTCGCAAAAGAAACGGCCAGAGAACAAAATGAACTGACAGGCATAACACATTTGTCTCGTGCCGACGCAATCCTAAAACATAATATTAGGTTTATAAATAGCGAAAATGCAGAGAGAGAAAATAAAATAAAAGAAAGTGTCCACATTTTGTCGATTATCGAGTATATTATAGATCCTCAAAAAGAACAAATTCAAAAAGGTACTCACCACGATCTATATTTATAAAGAGCAGCATGTCAACATTTAGATTTTAATAATGATAATAATTTAAAATGACAACTAGGGTTAAAACTTCAATCTAAGTACTAACATCTGCCAACGCAATTATTTAACGTCTAAAAAAGTCTCCGGTAATTCAAGTCAAGTGTTAAATTAAGTATTAATAATGAAAAGATAAACTAGATCAGGTCAAGTTATAAGACTGCAGTTATAAACTTCACTCAAAACCTGACCTGATAAAATTTCGTTTCACTATTTTAGCAGGAATTTTAACATTGAAAAATAGCTTGCATAAATTTGTTTATCGTGATAAATAATAGCTAGAGTCCAAAGAAACAAATGACCTGAACAAACTATAAATAGGATCTCTGATTAACACACTACGAACTTCCCCATTTGTGAAATTATCGAATATCACAAATCCCTTCGAAGATTCTCACCCTTTTGCGTGCAGCTAGCTCTCCATTATTAGACGCAAAAACAATTTAATAACAACACCTACTAGTGAATAAGAAAGTTTTTTAAAACTTATCTATAATCTATATGTCATTAACATAATCTAACATATCTAATCTAACACGTAACCCAGAGAGAAGGGGAGAGAGAGAGAGAGAGAGAGAGAGAGAGAGGGGGAGGGGGAGGGGGGGTACGGCTACATATGCATGACATTCTCGATCTAAGTGTAAATGGTTGGATGAGTGGATATCACACCAGTCAACAAGTTGCTGGTTCGAATCCTGCTGTCAAAAGACATGGATGTCTATAGGTGACAGATGAATTTTCTCATCCAGTGTGAGACTGATCTCACGCTGGATGAGAAATGGTTACTGGCGAGATGATTACTGGAAGCTGAAGTGACTTGAAGAGTTTCATGTTTGGAGTAGCTTTCGGGATTATGTAAAGAATAATACAAAAAAATGCTTGATAATATGTGAATAATGGTTAGTGTGTGTGTCAATGTAGGGTCATCCGCGACGAGTCTTCCGACTCCATGGAGACACCGTAATAATAATAATAATAATAATAATAATAATAATAATAATAATATGTTGAATAGAGTGGGCGATAACACGGCGCCTCGAGGGACACCGTGTTTTATTTGTATACCCCGGCTCTGACATGTACCTATTTTTGTCACTTGTGTTCTGTTTGAGAGGTAGTTCCTGAACCATGTATGCAGTGTTCCTATTATACCTACTCAGTATAGTTTGGTGAGTAGTATGTCGTGTTCAAGTGTATCAAATGCTTTGGTTAAGTCAAGCAGTATAAGGATGGCGTACTTCTTTTTATCGAGGACTTTGTTTATTGCGTCGGCGACGTCTTCTAATAAAGTGATGGTGATTTTTCATACACCAGTTTTTATTTATTGTGGAATAATGCCAGTGTCGAATATTGTGTTCACCAGTCTCAAAAGTATTGGGTTTATTTGTTCAAAGTGTGTTAAAAGGTCTGTGAGTCTTATTTTGTGTATTCCTGGAGTGGTCTTTGGTTTTAGTTGTAAGAGTGCTTCTTTCAGTTCCTGTTTTGTTACGAGTGGAAAGTACATAGTTTGTTGTTTACTTTGTGTCGGTTTTTGTTTTTGTTGATAGATTGTCTTTTTTGAGCTGTGTGATATTATTTGTGAAAGCATGGTTGAATGAGTCTGCTCGTTCCTCTTGGTTTGTGTCCTGACCGAAACGTTTTGCAATAAAATCTTGTGCTGGAGTCTTTTTTCGAGTTAATAATTCGTTGATCGTAGCCCATGTTTGCTTCATGTTGTCGTTATATTCCATGAATTTTTGGAAGTAGTAGTAGTGTCTTTTTGCCCTACGAATTTTTGCTATTAGTTGATTTCTTGTGTTTTTGTATAAGGTTTGTAAATGTGTGTTACTGGGTGACTTTTTGAGTTTTTTTCCATAGATTTTCGTTTACAGTAATACTATTTGGTATGTCGCTCTCCATTTATCCATGGATTGTTGTCTATTTGTCGCCTCGTTTGTGTAGGCTTTGTTGCTTTTTTGTATATTTCTGTGTATAATTTCTTTGTATAATATAAATTTTATAATAATAATAATAATAATAATAATAATAATTATTATTATTATTATTATTATTATTATTATTATAAATTTCTCCGATATACTATACGCTAATATAGCTCTTTGTTTCTTTATTGTTGTTTGTACATCATTCTAGCCATTTTCTCCTACGATATTTACGACTACTGAGTGATGTAACACTTGAGACTTTGTATTACACTTTCGGTAAAGAGAATGCCAGAGAAATGAATCAGAGAACGGAATCAACTAAACTGAAGAGCAACTCTTATCATTAGGAACAGAACTAGTTATAAAAATCAATGAAACTCTTCCTGTTGTTAAGCATTACTAGGCTGTTAATCTCAGAGATTATGAGTCTTTTCATTCATTTAAAAGTGTCCTAAAGAGATCCAATCTCGGAACAGCAGAATTAATTAATTTTTCAGTGGATAAAAAAACTTCCTGGTTAATCAACAACTTTTTATTCTGTATATCATTATTTATTACTTATTAAATCTAATAATTTTTTTAAATAAGAGATTATTAATCCCTTTGATATTTCATTAGAAATTTAATTTTTATGTCTGTGTGGTAAAGCAAATGTTATAATATTAGAGGAGATGAAAAATTCATTAATACGAAAATTAGAAATTTTAAATCGAAGGAAGCTTTCGCAATTATCTAATTTTTTGTGCCTAATTATTTATCACGAGATATCTATCCCCGGGGTAAATTTGTGTTTACCTGTCTTTGGGCATTTATCTTTTATTTAATATGAAGAAAATTAATTTTTTACGTTAAATGTTAAGCTGTTAAAAATGAAAATGAACAACGCATGACAATTAAGCAGTTTGAGGGGGTTTCCTCTACAAACTATGTAACAAAAAAAAAAAAACGCTTCAGCATGCAAAAGTAAAGGAAAAATCTTGTGGGAACAGTTTATTCGGTAGTTAATAACATTATCAAATATACAAATTTATTTTTCATGGAAATTTAGGGAGAACACAATTAAAAAAAAGAAAAAGAAACAAAAGAGGCAAATAAATATTTAAAAAAAAACTAAACCTGAAATAAAAAAAAATATACTAAATATGTTAAAACGAAAGCAGAAATCAACAACAGTTTCATGTAGAGGGCGCTGTATTTTGAACAGAAAATATTGAACCGAAAGAAGGAATTAAACGCATGCAAGTGCTTAAGTGCAGTTGGATTACTTCATCGTTAAGATAATTAACATGAGATTAGTTTGCGTCAATCAACACAATATAGCAAGTTTTTCTATATTCTTAAGGGGCACTCCTGGTATAGAATTCATTCATGTGATTAAATATTAAAACGTAAATGATATATATATTCAGACAGTCATATATTAAAAAAAAGTGCTAACATGAAATACCGTAGTTTGCGTATTTTTGGCCAGAGGATAAAAAAAATAAAAAAACAAAAAACAGCAACAACTAATTTCTCCTGGAACGGGCAACATATTATCTCTGTTCAAGATTGATTAACATCGCAGTAACTGGGAAAGATCAAGACAACAGACGGGAGTTGAATCCAGATATTCTTGCGGCAATTTCAATCAACGCACGTGACAGACATACTACATTGTCTCTGAGTTAATTCTGAAACATTGAAAACACACTTTGTTTAATAGATTTAAAATTTTTAATGAGGATTTCGTAAAAAAAAACAACGTGTAAATTGATAACTTGCCTGCAGCTGACCAACTGAAGACAGAAATCAAACAGTTGTAAAGAATACTGATAAATATGCTCGTTGTGGTTATACACGTAGACCATTTACAAACATCAACGCATGAAAGTATAAAAATTGCGTAAATATAGAGAAATATTCTACCTGAAAGATTGTGCATTGGAAATTAACCACCCACCCAACCAATCAACCAACCAACCATTCTAGTGTCATCTATAAAAGGCTGCTGGCTGTCAGTCAAGATATTTGGCATATGGAGTACAGAGAGAGAGAGAGAGAGAGAGAGAGAGAGAGAGAGAGAGACCATAGTATCTGTTATCTTTATAAAGAGTAATTTAGATTAATCATGACTACTGTTTTAATTGCATTTCGCGAAGTGAATAATAAAAGTGGCTAGTATGTATGTATATACATACATACATACATACAGTGGCTAGTATGTATGTGTATATATATATATATGCTAATGTTTTCATGCTTATTATAGATGAAGAGGATCACTGATACAGCAAGAATCATGATGCGGATCCACGTCACACTATACTCAGCCAATTCTGCCTTACTGAAATAATCAAATAAATTGCATATCATACTTCATTCTAAATATAAAAGCATCTACATAAAAATAGTCTGTCGAGATATTCCTAATAGTGGGAAGAACACGCGATATTATTCACTTGCCGAGAGTGGTTCCATCTGTAACGGCAACCACGACTTTAGTGGGGATATCAGCAAGAATAATTCAAGCTAAAAGACAAAGATGAATGATAGACTATTGGTATTTTACGTGAACTGCCTGTGCAAACAAGTAAATCACAGAAGTTATTACCTAGAATTGAAAACAGAGGCTCCGAAATGTCTTACTTCAATGACAAGAAAGGCATAAACCGTATATTTGTAGTTCTGTACCTTCACGTCTAGCACTAATAGAAAACTTCACTTATATCAGTATCAAGAGCACATAAACATATAAAAGACCCGTTTTAAACTGTTATCAATGGCAGTTCAAAATAATCCACTAGTAAGGAACAAGCAAGTCTGCGACTTCTATCTAATCCGCCTAATGGAAACACCATCCGACCTCTAAAGTTCAAACATGGCTTAGAAACCATGCCATTAAGTTCCAACCTACATTGAGATTAATCTGTTGAGATTATCTATGCGTGCGTTGGAAATCAAATGTAAGATAATCTGGAGAAATATATAACTAAGATAACAGGAGCAACACCCCCCATCTTAACCTATTTTGAGTATACTGTTGAAAGAAGAATCCATTTGAATGAAAATGCGATCGCTTCTTGATCCTGATTGCAGTTCTCCAATGTTTTTTCTTGGTAGTATGTTTTCAGTTTCAGAAGCATTTAGATCAATGTTTCTTCTAAGATGCAGACACTAATAGCATTTTTCTTTGTAGATCAGATATGACGCAATTATCTAGGAGTCTCTGAACTTTTTTTTTTAATTTCCTAAGAAATGGCTCTCATGACAAAGCGGACAACGTACTTGCTCTTCAACCAACGTAGGTTGTTCGAATGCCACTGTGAGCATGGACGTGTCTCGAGATGAGAAAAGAATTTCATAACCGGTAGGAGACTACTGCCCTGTTCATTTGGAGGCCTTAAATAGCTTAAAAAGGTTCAATGTTTGGACTCTACAACAGGTTTCTGGATTAGGAAAAAATAATAAATAATAAATTTAAAAATATTTAAAATAATAATTAAAAAACCATATCTCATTCATGATACTGATGTACTATACTTTTACAACCTTTCGTTGGTGGAAGTCACATAAAAAAAAGCGACTTCTTTAACTTTCATAAGCCAATTATTATTTCAGATATCAAGATACAACCAACTAATAGAAATATTTCAAATTGTCGATTGTAAAACTAGTTATGATGAAAAACAAGGAGTAATCCTATTATACATCAAATATTTATTTAATTAAACTTGCCATGAAGAATCGAGAACACACTCAAAAGCAGCACTTATAATTATAAGAAAAATTTCTCGCTGCTAGCGTACCATTATTTGGAATCTCCTAAAGTACACTAATTCCCAATTAAAGAAAACTAGAGCCGATTTCTTTACAAATATAAAACCGATATCTTCATTTTTCAATTCACAAAATGTTACAGCATTTACATTTCTTTATACAATAGCTCATCTCTAACAAAGATTTTATTCAGATGAATATGACATCGTGCATACTGCTTTTACACAACTTAGCAATGAGAATTATTTTTCTATTAAAAACAATGATAGAACTAATATTTATTTATTCTATGATTTGATAACTCAAGAAACGAAAATATATTCTATAATACTAAGAAAACAACCTTCCATATAATAATCATATAACAGTTACATTACCAACATGCAAACATTTAAGTGTGTGTGTGTGTGTGTGTGTGTGTGTGTGTGTGTGTGTGTGTGTGTGTGTGTGTGTGTGTGTGTGTGTGTGTGTGTGTGTGTGTGTGTGTGTGTGTGTGTGTGTGTGTGTGTGTGTGTGTGTGTGCAGATATACTGTACACCTTATATAGTTTTGATAAGAATTTGAGTTTGTGATTTGAGTTTGATTAAATCAAAGTAGTTTCAATTCTTGAAACTAGATTAATTTAGAAGCTCAGAGTAATTTTGTTGCCGTTCCTCGCATTCGATCTAAAATTGTATTTCTCTTATTTCATGTATCGCATTAGCATTCCGTGGATCAAGCACTATGGTTTCAACGCGGCATCCAGAAAGTAAAACAGCAAAAAAGAAAAGATCCGCTTTCTTTGTTCGACAATTTCGCATCTAAATGATGAACGTGTGCAGAATTTCTTCCTTTACGACGAGAACACAAAGAAGCAGCAGCAAAACAAGATAGGGCTAACGTATGCACTCAGAGAACAAATTGAATACCATTGAAGTCGTCAAGGTAAACATGGAATCGGTTTAGTGACGGCTTCGGTTAGCTTAGTCCTGCGAGTGAATATGATGAGTTCTTCTAAACCACTATTGCGTTATTTTCTTAGGGGCATTTCTGACCCTTTACATTTTCATTTGAATCTCTGTGGATGTTGTTTGTATTAGAACAGAAATGCAAGAAGAAAATTAGGAGAAAATATTGAAAACGAAAGATTTCTTTTAAAAAGAGCAATTCTTATATTTATGACGTAAACTGAACTCGACCCGAATGTTCGAAAGGGGATATGATCCGTTAATGACAATGTAAAATACTATACTATACCACTCGATAAACACAAGTGCAGCTAGTTGTTCCGCATGACCGCTCGGAAAAAAAAGTGATGTTCATCTTAGCAGATCAGATATCATTGCGACTATTATATTATATAGAAATAAAGACTAAAATTATCACATAATAAGACCAATTAGTATTTTTTTATCTGACCCACTTCTCCTTCTTCACAAAATTACATAGATAATATAATCACTAGAATGATGTCAAAAGTTCTGCGCAGATTCTGTGCGTGGCTAGTAGAATGATGCAATAGTTTTCGTCTTCTCGCCAATTATAAGCCACACTCTTGAGTAAAAGCGTTATCTGTTGGTTTTCTGTTTCTGGTGTACTTAACGCGAGACTTCAGAATGGTGGAAGAATGTGACAGGTCATATGCGATATGGAAAAGTATACTGTAGATGGCAAGCTCTTCCCCCGCTCCCCCATATATTCTTACATAGCCTCTCCAAACTTCGATTTGTTCTCTAGTCATAAGAAACACTTCACGGGAAATGCTTCGCTACCACTGATAAGGTTTCAGTCGAAGTTATTATGTGACTTATCGAACTCATTGACAAAAAAAAAAAATTGCTGACAGGAATCCAAAACTAAAGCAATGGACAGAAATGATAAGGAAGAATGGAGATTATATTGAAAGCCTGTAAATATATTTTGTTAATAAATGATTTAATAACAGGAGTACGAACGTTTAGAACGTTTGAAATAATCATTGGATATTATTTATGACCCCCAATACTTCTCTGAAAATTTATTTTTGCACTCTAAATGAAAGAATGTACCAAATACGCAAGAAATATAAATAATACATTCAAAAATGAAATAGAATAAAAAGAATAATAAAAAATAAAGAGGCATAGAAACATGAAACCGAGAAAAATAAAACAAAATATCAAAACTTATGACAAAGCAAGAAATAAGTCCTGAGGAGGTTAAAAATTAGAAAATTTGGAAAGTTAATGCATATTCTGTCCAGAAGAAATCCTAGTAATCCTTAAATTAATTACCTGAAATTGTAGAATCCATTTTCCTGTGTTTACCAATTATTTAAACAAACGCATAAAAGCGATGTCGTATTTTGCGGCTTGTATACGAGACAGCCCCCGTACACTCTGTCCCAGCCGACTAATTCACATTAAAGACAATAATTAAAATGAATTCAGAAATTTAAAATGCAAAAATAAATTGAAAATAACTTGTCTTGTTAAAATAACGCAACAGATGAATTAACTGATTTTGAAACGATCCATGGCCATTACCTTTAATAACCATTTATTGAGATTGCTATTTTTAATTGTGTTGAGCATTCCTTTGACATTTGATAATTGCCACAATGAATAAGAAAGACAGTAATGAATATTTCATATTTAACTGCCAGGAAATTTTATTATCTTGTGACATTTTACCTTAAAAACGACAATTGTCATTAACCATTCATGTAGTGCGTATCCATTACAGTTAGAGGGCCTTAAAGCACGATTTAATTATACGAAGATAAGATCATTTGATTATAAGAGATACAAAGTCTGTCTGATGAAGATCCCTTGTGTCCAAATATATCTTATGACTCATATTCATGCATGGGGGGTGTGGGCATAATAGAATTACATACCCACGTATATAATCATGAACAAGATTCTTATTACTCTAGAGACCCTCTTTGTCACTTGCTTGACTGGCATTCACTTGAAATTAGAGGCCGAATTTATTTAATAGGCCATCGGAAGTAGGAATATCCATTTATTGCTAGTGTAAGAGATCGATCGCTATACAGAGTTAGATGCAGCAGTGGCTTTCCTTATCTTTATGCCTCCATGCTTGTTGGGAATAAATGGATTCACTGATAATACCAAGAATTACAATTTGAAACTGCTACAGATAGTCTGCATAGCAAAATGTGCAACCATTCCTTAATACATTTGGGATAACCCCCATTATTCAACTTTATATAAATCTGTTGGTAGAAATCCTTTCTATTTAACTCCACACGATTACATATCTTCAGAAAAGCAGACGATAAGGCAAGAATGGAGAGAAATACTATTGGGGAAAAAAAGCAGACGATAAGGCAAGAATGGACAGAACTGTCAACCCAAATGAACAACATATTGACGCTGTGCGCCGAGCTATTCTATTTTTGTTAGGGTTCGTATATCTGGCTTTTACCACAAGAGCCACAGGGGTATAGTCAAATGACTCCAAAACACCATCCTGCACTTCGTTAGACGAGAAAAACAGTGGGAGTACGTTGGGAGTTATTTTTATTTAGCTAGTAGAAGTCGCCTGTGGCAAATATTTCGCTGGAGTCATGTCCACTTGCGTCTTAATGTGACGTGTTAGCGAGAAATCGGAGGAAGTATTTTTTTTTTGTCTTGTTTTTTACTTTGACTAAAAGGAAAGGCCATTATCGTCATCATCACCAATAATTTTTCAATGAGATTTATGGAATTTATTTAATATACGCAATAAATAGCTACGCTTGAATCTCATAGGGAAAAATATTGAAATCTATAAAATAAAATAAAAATTACGACAACCTATAAAAATAAAATAAAAAAGTCAAATCCATCTACAAGCAGACGCAATAAGAGATTAAAGAATTTTAAATGTTATTTCGAATTTTTTCATTGTTCTGTTTCTTCTAAATCCTAAAATTATTCGCACGACAGTGAAAAAATATTATTCCCATAACTCTTAATTAAGAAAGTCGGCATTTTCATGAAGGATTATAATGAGATGCTTGTAGCAATCTTTTGATTTTAGTCATGGGGAATTTTAAAGACTTACGTCACAGAGGAATTCTCATGTCAGAATCCATCCCTAGGGAGAGGACATAAAACCAGAAAACAAAACAAATTCGCCGGAATAGAAAGGATACTGAAAAGGTCATGACAATAATTCTTATTTATGATATTGGAACAATTCAGGTAATATTTTTTTCAATATTTGTTTGATAATTTTCATTTTAAATGACCATACAGTAGCTATTAGCATATTTTCTTAACTTCATTCTTATAACGACTTTTACAGGAAACTTTAGGAAATTTTTAATAATATTCATCTCGAGTTCTCTAATTTCTCGGTATTATACGTAAGACCCTGTTTCCCTGGGGTGTCTGCGGTTGTGGTCTCTCATCTTTGTTACTCTAGAGGTCGGTTTAATTATCTTGGTTTCATCACACGGCTAGTGACAACCTCACTTGTTCTATCAGCTTTTGTTGTAACAAGACTACTTCCGTCGAGATGGGAGCAGTTAAAGCAATGATATGTATCATATATGTGTTGGATTATTTTATAGTATATTTACACGCCTGTACGTTTATTAAAATAAAGAAACAGTTAAATAACGGAAGATTTTTTTACGGATAAACTAAAAGCCAAAATTAAGGCTATCATCAAATGCACAGACGTATGCGTTTGATGATACCCAAGAATATGAAGAAACTATGACAATGATCTAATGCTAATATAATTAAAACATCTATATTTACAAAAATAAATATTATACTACAATTACTAATTAACTTGTAGCAGAAATCTGCCGGTAGATCACTACACGTCGCTGATTAAAAAAAAAAAAACATTGAAACATTCGATAAACTAATTCAAATCTATAATTCTATAAAAATGCAAAAAGAAGTTAAGTTTTCTGAGCAAGCGATTGTAGTTCGCATTATATTTAAATGAAATTTGTTTTAAACAAATAAAATGCTTGTAGATTATTACAGATGTCGCTGTTGAAAGTGGCAGACGACAATGTAGTCCAAATCTATAATTCTGCAAAAATGCAAAAAAGTTATTTTTCTGAGATTAACGTTCGAAATAATTGTGATTCTACAGTTTTTAAAATAATGATGGGCTTGTAGCTTGTAGTTGGGAATGTCGGAAAGTTTTATTGGCCAAAAATAATTGCTAGCTGTTCAGTGAATTGAATGGAAAAGGCAAGCTACATACATTCCTAAATTACAAAGCTATTGTTGTAGCTTGGTTACAGCTATTAAATGGGGCAGCACAGAAGATTAATTTATGTGTGGAAAGCTAGAACTTCAAGTACGTAATAGAGAGATGACCAGAGATTGCTCATAATATATAAAGGTTTAATTTGAAATCCCAAATGCTATCCAAAGTATTATATGGGAGTGCAAATGCAGTTTATACCCAACTTTTTGAAGTTGCGTTCTATTCTTTGAGAGAGAAATGCATACACCGAGTATCATAAGCATTATTCAGGTTATCCTGTAGGCCAATAGTGAGTGACAATGCAGGCAAAAAAGTTACAGATGTCCCAGAGGATCACTTGGAGTTTCGCACTCCAAGCATTTTCTCTTGTGTTTGTTTTATGAGTTGTGCATTTGCAGACAGCCTGCCGACTTTGTATTCAAATGCCTCACATTTCTTACAGTAGAAGTTGTGCTCGCCGTTCTGTGGTGTCGAGGTTCGGTTCGCCCACGTCTATTCCGGCCGGGGTCTCCCCACTAGCTACATGCTACACTCGGTATCGATCTGTTTCGAGTTCGTCCACCACTCAGCCTGTCTTGTTACTCTAGGGTTGTACGCAGGCGCGCGCCTCTCTCCAGAACGTCCCTGGGTTAATACTGCACTGATGTGTCGGTTACAAGAATCAAAACGGAACCCAGTGAGTGCGTTGTTTTTGGGGTTGTGGTGGAGGAGTTAACTTTTTTTTCCATACTTTACTGGGATGGTGGACGGAACTGCTCGATGCTGAATTGTCTAAGAGGTTCTCAAAGTTCTGACAGTGTAAGAAATTACTTGTAGAAAAAAACAGCTCTTTTGAGTGGTGCGATATCTCCCCCTCCCCCCTTATTGAAGCATTCCCTGAAATGCAGACGAACATCAGTAAAGTGACGGTAGCCGTGGTTTGTTTTCCGGAGAACATGTCTAATTCTGTAACCGAAGTGACCAACGATACTGATATGGGCATGGGTCCAAAGCGCGATCCGCTGTCGACAGTGGTGCCTATGACCTTAGTGTATGCCGTAATTCTAGTTACGGGAGTTGCGGGAAATATATCCACCTGTGTAGTGATTGCACGCAACAAGTACATGCATACGGCTACAAACTATTATTTGTTCAGTCTGGCCATCTCCGACTTGCTGCTGTTGGTGTTGGGCTTACCCCAGGAAATGTATCAGCTCTGGGAGAGATATCCGTACGTATTTGGGGAAAGCTTCTGCATTATCCGTGGGTTAACGTCGGAAACTTCTACAAATGCATCCATTCTAACCATCACAGCGTTCACTGTGGAACGATATGTGGCTATTTGTCACCCTTTAAGAGCCCACACCATGTCCCATCTACCAAGAGCCATACGGTCAATCTTAGCGGTATGGACAGTCGCTGCTCTTTGCGCCATCCCTCTGGCCCTTCAGTTTGGGATCGTGTACGAAGACTCGATAGACGGAGAAGTGCTCTGTGAAATTGCTATATGCACCATCAAGGAACCTCTACCGCATGCTTTTGAGATCTCCACATTTCTCTTTTTTGTTTTGCCTATTAGCGTCATATCAGTGCTGTATATCTTGATAGGGTTACGCCTTCGACGATCAACCGTCGGCCAGCGTGATAATTCTCCGGAAACTGCAAACGGAGGTGCTGGAGCTAAGCGACAAAGTGTCAGCTCTAGAAGAGCAGTGGTCAAGATGCTAGGTAACTTGAATTTTTCCTTTATCCCTGGTTTGAAATAGTCACAACGGTATTTACTTATATATTTGCTGTGTCATTAAGGTGGCTATGAAAATACTTGGATTTTATGTGTTTCTCATAGTTATTTCGATGCTTTTATACCTACAATTTTCTTTTGTTTGAAATGCTCAATTGAAGATTAGTTTTAACGAGTCACACACACACACACACACACACACACACACACACACACACACACACACACACACACACACACACACACACACACACACACACACACAAATTAATTCTTTCATTTCAATATATGTACGCCTCCTAAAATTCGCACATCTTTGCTGTCTAAAAACAAAATACCCCCCCACACACACACACACCATCTTTCTTTACCGATATTTATTTATTAAAATCATATATTGTGCAATTCAAGCCTCTGTTATTAGTTTTCTTTGGTTATGTAGTTAATGTTATTTAGCGTGATATTTTCTGTGACGAAGATTACAAAGTTATGTAAAATAAATTCAAAAATATAAAAAAGAAGTACTGAAAATTGTGTGTGTATGTGGGGAGGTATTTGTGTGAAAGATACTGGAATTGGCATTATGGAAGATGCGACTACTGCGAAGTATTATACCTCTTAATTATGTGTTTTGCAGACAGTTTGTCTGTTTTGAGAGAGAGAGAGAGAGAGAAATCTCTCCTAGTTCCTTACATGATTCTAACCTATATGGAAGTAGGAGGGTTTTTCGGTTCTCTGAACTTATGAACTTTTCGGTTAAAGTTCATAGGTTCTTTTTAATGTTTTTCGAGTCTGGAACTAGATTTGAACCCATTTTGTTTAACTAGAAGACATGGTCCCTCTTTCAACTATAATGTGTGTGTGTGTGTGTGTGTGTGTGTGTGTGTGTGTGTGTGTGTGTGTGTGTGTGTGTGTGTGTGTGTGTGTGTGTGTGTGTGTGTGTGTGTGTGTGTGTGTGTGTGTGTGTGTGTGTGTGTGTGTGTGTGTGTGTGTGTGTGTGTGTGTGTGTGTGTGTGTGTGTGTGTGTTTCTATTAAAATAGAATCTATATTTCTGTTTTTAGAATCTGTTTTTTCTATAATGTGTGAGTGTGTGTTTTTTCTATTAAAATAGAATCGCATTCTTGCAATTCTATTTTAATAGAAAAAAGCAAGAAGAAAAGCGAAGAACTTTTTTTTTCGATTAAAATAAGCTTTATTTCTCTCGAACATAATAAAGAAAGAGTGAAAAGATGCCAAGAGGTGGAGACAACCCGAAACAAACTGGACTCTCTCTCTCTCTCGTATTATCTGGATGCGATGTGTTCTTATTATGCATAAAATAATGAATTCTAAAATGTATCTAAATCTATTAAATATTTTGATCAATTTAAGGAAATATCAGATTAGATACATTAGTTAGATCCAAAAGACTACTATGATTTCCCGAGATAAAGGATTACTATCGCAGTTACAGAAGAGTCTATTAACCCAACTATTGATAGGAATCAAGAGTAGTAAACTGGGAACTGACTGATATATAAAATCAACTCTAGAAAGTGCATTAAAACAATTCAAGTTAGAATAAATACAAGAATGTTATTACAAAATAATAATAATAATGATGTTTTTGTTGTAACTAAAATAGTTTAAAATATTTTAAATATTAATTTAAAGATAAAAAGGAGTAGGTCTTCGTTTATCTCTAAACAAAATATGTATTTATTTAAGTAAATGAATAATTTATAGAATATTTGCTTTCAGTTCTAGGTAATCATTTTACATGCACACAAATACAAAAGGCAGAATTATGGTAACTGAATATCTATAATAATACGCCCAACTTGCAGAAAAGAGAATACTGAATATCTAGAGAATAAACAGAACGAAAAGGGGAGGGATTTAAAATACTTTCAACAACTGAATCTGAAGATTCATCTCTAAATAAGAAACAATACATAAACCATCCAAACTCCATATTCCACTATTCAAAAAAGTCAGGTGTGGTTTTCAAACTTTACGTAGCGCCACCTATCTTAGAAATGCTTTCGCAGCCCCAAATGCTAGGGGAATATCTTCATTGTATTTCTTCCTTCTTTTAATTTTTTTACAAATTATCACAGTACGGTATTTTATCGGTTCCAAGCTTTTCAAATTTAAAATGATAAGTGTTAATAAAATAAAAACTGTAACATCTTTATATTATCAGTAACTAAAACATTAATTATTCATGTGTTAATACATGTATAAACCCAGTGAGTGCATTAATTTTATTATATAAAACCATGTTATAAGTAATATATTTACAACTTGTAATAATTCATATATTTATTATAGTTTAGGACTTAAGGCTTCGGATTCCTGCTTGTACTCGTAAATTCTGTGTCCAACAGAAATTTTAACTTAAATAACTGTTTAAATTGAAATAACGTGTACTATTAAGGGTTACTCATATAGTATTTATGCATAAATAAATACTATACGAGTATTTATTAAAAATGTGCGTCCTTCTATTATTCCAGATTAAATTTCCTATTATTACAGACAGTTCTCAGTTGAACTAATACATGTTCTTACATCTAAGTACTTCCGCACATATCTGGATCAATGTTTCGCATGTAAGCTTTAAGACTACGTGGCCACGCACACTTGCAGTGATTAGTATTTATTTTGGTAAATCCAGTATAATTTGTTAATCTTCTTCTGTGTTAATATATTTTCTTCTTTTTTCTGTACTTTATACGTAAGAAATGCGTTCTGGCATGCAGTAATCTTTTATAAATCAGGGTAATGTAAAGCATTTTAAAATATACTTATTATTAATTATACGTATAAAATATAAATTAAAATATATGTATAAAACATGCGTATAAGATAATCTGATAACCGTAAGTTATGATGTTTCATAGATGGTGCTGCTAAGTTATTGGAACATCAAATAGTTACTTGCATGAGAAAGGCATCACGTAATGTCAATCCGTTAAGCTAACTTCTCATGAATCTACCTATTGCTGAGGACCTTTCTTCTATCATACGACAGAACCATTAATTTCCAAACATGTCTGTCCATATAATGAATAAGTGCCATTCAAATACAGTAGAATACCAAACGCTATTTACTGTAATGTCATATCTGGATTTCATTCTGGGTTAATTTGGCTAATCATGGTTTTGTTAGAAATAACAATCTTTATTCCATTCTGACGAAATGTTTTGTTTTCTATCGTTTTCGCTTCTGAGAAGTTTTTGGATAATTGAAATTACTGTGGTGGAAATTTTTAAAGTTTTCCTGATCTGTTTTATGTTGAGTTGAAAATTCGTCAACGAAGCATGCATAAGTCTAGGAATCTGTGCATAGGTTTTTCAAGTTTCTACTGACTTCGCACATTCGGGGATTGCTATTATACTGATGCACACAGTAAAATTCAATTTTACTATCAAAACATCACAAGAAACATTGATTATATATATAATCTTTATTCCATTCTGACGTTTTAATTTTCTGTTGTTTTCGCTTCTGAGAAGTTTCTGGATTATTGAAATTATCCAGAAATAGTCTGCATTTCTTGCAGACTATATGACACCATTTTAAGTCATGCCGATTGCTATTCTTAACGCGCGAGTGTTTATCTTGTGATGCGGTTCAAAGTAGTTCTTTCAAAGAGATATATTGCTTCTGCAATTATATTATATTACAAATAAATTTTCTTTGTTTGGCTTTTCCTAATTTTGTGGAGTCCTTTATTTAGGTTATTTACAATTTTGCAGCTAATTTCTGCAAATGAAAAGTCACTTTTAAGTGTGCCTTCTTTTTAATGAGCGATTTTAATGCAATACATATTTTAAGAAAAATTATTTTAAGTTTATTAAGTGCAGAGTGAAAGAACATGTCTACCATTATCTGGAAAAATGAATTGCTCAAGTTTCATTTATCCTTTACTGTTTTGCGAGGAATGTGGAAGTTTCTACTTGAACAACAGACCGCATTTACAGTATACACAACACACGCTGTGCATACAATGAATTCTTTTACGCTTCTTGTTGCTCGTTAATCTACAACCAACCAGTCACCTTTTTTGCATCTCGTTTAGGAAGTATTTATTTCTTTAAAGATTTTTTTAAAATTTGCTTGTAATTAAATGTTGAAATTCATCAGTTTTTTTTTTTTAAATAGCAAACACGTTGCATAGTTGGGATTTATTCAATTTAAACCACGTCTCCAAGCATTCCAAGAGTTGCCATTTAATAATATAATTACAGAACCATGACATTACTACCATAAAAATGATAAGCAAAAAAAAGGCATAAATAAAGTGGTGAGAACAGCACTTTTCAAAGAAGCGAGTTATCTGAATTGATGATTTTTCTTTTCAGCAGTATTAAAATATAAATATGCCAAAAGATGTAATTTGTTTCTGAATATTTGCACTAGACAACTCTTATCGTTTTGTCATGCGTACATCATATTTTTGATTTTGGAAATTAGAAAATATGGAAACATATTAAGAAGGGATGTAACCATTTATGGAATTAATCCGGTTTCAGTTTTATCCTTACGTGCAATGTCAGATCAGGATCAGCAATTGTGACAATAATGAACTCTATGAGCTATGCATTAATCAATAAAGAAAGAATCTTTAAGTATCTTACATTAGTTTGGTAGGAACGTACTATTCCCCCTCCTTTTTTTTCCTCCTCACCGATTGTAGGTGAGCCTGTTTGAGAAATAGATTTACAATTCGGCATTTGAAAGATTAGCATTTTTCTGATATAAAATTATTGCTCAGTTGAAATGATTCGTATTAGCTAATTAAAATAAAATTATTTTCTTAGTTATATGGAAAGTAATGCGTTCAATTAATTGGGTATATATACGTAATTTCATTTGAAAAATAACATCAATCTCTTTATTTAACAATTGTAGGAAATTAATTTGACATTTTTGTTAAGGTTCACAAATGATGTCTAAAAGCAATTAAAGCAGAAGCAACCTTAATGATAGTAAGGATAAATGGTTACATCTGCTTATTCAAGTTAGGAGTTCTCTGCATTCGATTATTTAATGAGAACTTCTATTGACAACAATGTGGTCTACGATCTGCGATTGCATGGATGAAATCAAGCATGCGGAGGACATCTGTATACAATGAGCTATTCTGTTAGATAAGCTAGGATTAGCAATTGTCTGTTTGTTCTCCTGGGAAGAAACGGGACAATGATGACGATATATAATAGTCCTTATGACAAACGACATCGCAGAAATAGAGATTGCTTTTCCATGAACATTCATTGTTACTATGTTACTTCAACAAATTGATATTTTGGCTGTTCCTATGGTGACATACGATGATGTAATACAGAAGTATTACAGACAGTCACTGAAAAATTATCGTGAAACTGCAATAGAGGGCGTATTTGCCTTTCATTGCGAAGTTTTAATGCAACGCATCACAGTGGGGATTTCGAACTACGTAGGTATCTCCTCTAGGTCATTATGGAGCAAGATAGCATGCAGAGATATTTATTATAGATGAAAAAGAGGTTCCGGAAGAGAAAAATCATTACTATGATTTTTAGTAATTTTTAGATTTTTAATTTAACACCTCACCGCATTTAGTGGCTGTCTGTTATGAGTTGTGATATATATAGGGATTTTGTTATTGCACGTGACATCCAATCCCTGCCATCATCTATAGTAGAAGTGTCGGGGGAGAAGTGATACTGGTTGTGGCACTTTGGGAATTTCTGCTAGTTTCTCACTGAAGGTTCAGAAAACCAAACGAGTTTGTGGCCCTTAGGGAGGTTGTGTGACCGAGTCTAAGGATAGCAGTCGATACAGAACTGTTTTCCGCAGTCGTGGGACAGCATGCGCAGTAGCTAATAAAATATGCCGGTCACCACACTGTACACATCTCATCTAACTTCACAGCATTTCTCACAGGATTTAACCTGTGAAGCTATACTAGAATAAATATTTGCATTCTCGCCGATCTTAATAAATCTCAAAATACTAGCACAATGAATTCTCACAAATCTTACAAATAACAGTCATCTTAACATGCTAACTAATAATTGTGCAATTCACACCACACAATAATAAACCGATTACTAGTTCCTATAGTATAAATCACAGGAACATACTAACTACAAAACTTCTTACGCTTTATAAGAGCCATGTGAAAAATTTAAAGGTGTACTCTATTTTGTTTACAAGTTTAGAAAATAAGTTATGTTTTCAAAGTTTTAAATTATGTTAAATACAACATATAAGTCGCATGATTATTTCTAACAGCAGTATCTAAAATTTGAAAAAAGAATACATCACATAAGATGAGTTATATTAAGTCAAGTAACTTTTATTAAGTGGCATGACTGGCTCTGCTATTATGTAGCAAAGGATCGCCATATAATAAATGCTGGCGACACACACACACACACACACACACACACACACACACACATACACACAGAAATTGTGTGTTCGGTGGATTATTCCGTTCCATTATGTTCTGTTCAATAATGATACTCATAAAAATCTCAATTTAGTGGTTTTATTACTTTAACGAGTTGATTTCTTTAAGAAAAACTTTGAGAGAATACTGAGAAAGACTTCAGTCTTGAAAATAAATGTTTAATGTTCATTAAGAAACAAATCCGCGTTAAAGTTGGAATTCAACATAAATCTAAACATTACACTAATTATACATTAATTAAGCCATTTAAATTGGTAAGAAAAACATATTATTAAACAGACGAGATTTTCTTACTTCTCACAGCAGTTGTTTTCTCCTCCCTACGACGTTCAAGAGAAAAAAATGTAATCTTATCTATTCCCCCACCCCTAATTGCTTTTTCGATAAATTAACAAAAGAATGCAGGTTTAAAGTTGCCTTGGGAATAATAAGAGCCCACATGACAACACCATATAAGTCAATAGGAAGTTTTTTTTCTTTTAAACTTTTTTTTATTTAACTGCATTTTCTTTTAAACGTTCTTTATATTCTTCATTTTTGCCTTACAGAACGTAGAGGTTTTTTTTTGTTTTGTTTTTTATGTCTAGTTTTGCAACCAGCATACATTTGTAATTCTAAAGCTCTTCATTTAAAGTTGATTTCATCTTTGCAGTTGCAGTTAATCAGACTTCAGTATTTATGCTGATTATTCCGTTTGAATAATAAGTTGAGAAAAGCTGCTCCTGTTTCTTATAGCGCTAAATACTAATTTGAAATCTACAAAATTAATATTCTTTGTCGATTTTATTTATATTCGTTTAGCAGGACTTGTTTGTTTTACCAGAATTTCATTACGTAGAAAGACTGAAGCTCCAAGCAAATAAATTAATGAATATACTTGATTGATAATGAAATCTGCATAATTTGCACAAAACTAAATTGGAAGAAATAAGTAGATTTTTCCAACTAGATGCATAAAAATTATTATATTTCATGGCAAAAGAACTATTCCGATAATTGCCTGAACTCTCTGACATTTCCTTCTAAGTTAAAAGTGTACTTCTTCTGTAATTTGAAACAATAATTTTTAAATTATAGAAACTAAAGTAGTAACACAATTCTTTTCAAAACTAGAACGCAAAGAATGAGCAATACTTGAGGGCGAAATGGTATTAACTCAATTAGCATATTATTAATGGTGGGTCGTCCTCTAGCGATGTTCATAATATACTTCTCCCATAGTAATGTGATTTACGTCAATCAAGGTTATGGCTGAATACAAAAAGGTCAAAAAAGATTTCCAATTCAATAAAAATCCTTGAATTCATTTATTGAATGTACAGAGTTTAAAATTTATTTATCTATTGAAAGATAATTGGGTTTTTATAAAACTCATTGCATATTTATATATGCTAATACTTTTTTTCATCTTCAAGACCTATTCGGAAAATAACCGAATACGAAGTCAGATTCGCAGGCCGTAACAGAGGAATTAATCTCCAATTTTTCAATAATATAATGAAATTAGCTTGCCTATTAGTCATTAATAAACTTACTAAAGTTTAATTTTCAGATTTTGAAACATTTCTCAGTTATATTAAAAAATCGATATAGTTTCCTGAAATAATATTGGTATTTTTAAATTCACGTTTTTCGAACTGTTAGCAGTTACCTTACCTAATGTAGTTATTTCTCTACGCACAAAAAAGTTTGTGCGCATGCGTGCTAATCTAGGCAAGCGTCAAGATGGTGACAGTTTAAGCGAAAAATCTCAGTGTATTTTATAACACGCAAAAAATTTTTATACTATAATATAAAAGATTTACAGAAACTGGCAACATTGAGAAACATGTCTAAGAACGCCATTCTATTTCTGGAATGGTTGATTAAGTAGATCAATTAATTATTCAGACTAATTCAATATTTTATTCAACAATAAAAAAAAATTCGCTTTTCCCATTTTTCCGGAACTCTCTACATATCTTAATGACTAGTTTAGATAAATGTCTAAAGCCACTTTTAAAATTTCCTCTGAGTTGCTTTGCTTGTAAATTTATATTTTACATAATGTTTGACTATTTTATTGGAACAGCGATAATCAGTTACAAATATCGTAACTAGTGTATCATGATAGTTTCATTTTTACGATTAATTTTCTTCTCAATTTCAATTAATGTATGGAATTTTTCTGGAATCGACCAAACAACTAAGGCCAGCATATTGCTTGTCATCGTATGTATTCCTCAAGGCTAGTTTACGGGATAATAAAACTCAAATTTCCACCTTTTTTTTTCCACTTATATGTTTTTATATGTTTGATTTAAAGAATCGGCAATCAGTCTTTGTAAAAGTCTTAATTCTCTATTTAAAAAAATTAACAAGAGGCTTGTAAAAATAATTTTTAAAATGCCGATTTGTTTGAACCTTCCACTACTGTTGAAGTTCCTATAGAAGTTTACTGTTTTGTTGTTGAAGGTTCTAGAATAGCAAAACAAGTCATGGTGTAGCTCATCGAACACTGATAACCCGACTTAAAATATCAAACAGGACTGGATGTAAGTCCTTCACTGTTGCTATTAAGTTTATGAAATCCACATTAGTCTGGTCCTTTCATGAAGATGCCCTAAAAATGTGAATCAGGATTTGATTCCGATCAGGAAATTTTGAATTTCTAGATGGGGAGGATATCAAACGAGTTGTCCTAATCTAGAATTCGAACGCCAGAGGCAAACCATACGTTATCCGCCAGATAATGCAGTGACGATGGCATTAAAGGAAAAATGCCCGTGAAATGGTCAAAATATTCGTGAAAAATTAATACAGTTTACGATTAATTTCTTTGAATATTCGAGAATACAGGAGACACCACTACGTTTTTTTTTATTATATTTATTATTTTCTTGAAACAGATTATTACGAGTCATAATCTAATTACTGTAATTTCATCTATATTTCATAGGAAATATAGAAAGAAACTTAAAAGTTTCGAAATTTACCAGAAAGCTTATGAGAATATAACCTTCTGCATCGGAGTTGCCTTGATGTGTTTTCCTCAACCCACTGGTTAGTGGGGGTAACAGTGCTGCTTCTTTACTAGGGAATTATTATAGAGCAAGGCGGTTTCCCGTTCTCTTCCTTACACAACAGTATACAATGTTTGTATTTATGTGTGTGCACGAGTTCGTTTGCCTGTTTTGATTGATGAAAAACCCAACTTTATAGGAGAAAAGCCTTCTACCTCCGCACGAGACCGGCAACTCACTTTTGATTGAAAAGCCCTAATAAAGGTTCTTCAAGCCATAGATGCGATATTCGAACCCAGGTCTTTCCAATCAAAGAGCTCGGTCGAAACTAAATGAGCTGAGGAGGCTGCTGCTGCCTTGGTATATGCCACTAATAAAGGCTCATGGACAGAGTTCGTGTCTTTTATAAAAGTCTCTGTGCTTTAGTAAATGATTATTCTGTAAGACATAGCCAAAGGTATTGGTGATTTTACTGGGGGAAAACATTTCATTAGCTGATAAGCATGTGTTTTAATAATTATTTGCCATTTGTCAGTAAAGAGTTATATTGGTAAGTCAGATCAGACGTTTGGCAAAAAGGATGGGCATTCTCTTATTCTCAACTCTCCTCTTTATATTCCTCTTAAGTCAACATTTTAAAAGTATACAGCATTTTATAATAAAAAAAATAACTCGCACTAAATTTGAAGATCAATATAGCTTTCAGAATTTTTTTTAATAAATTTTTATTAAACTTATAAGACGTACAGAAACAAAAAAACATACGAAGAGGGAGGAGTCTACCAAAAAAGAATCATATATTATATAAAACAATGAAGAGAGAGAGAGAGAGACTACGAGAAAGATGGGTGGATGATACAATGAGGGATCTCATAAAGATGGGAATTAAGATGATGGAAAAGGAAGGTGAGAGGAGAAAAGAGTGGGCTGCTATTTTGATGGAGGTCTGTTGGCGAATTTAATAGACATCTGTAGCCGTGTACTAAATTCTCTATCACTGTTAGTATAATCATCATTCTGACATTATCACACGCGTCTTCACTTTCATTATGCATAAAATCTTCACTTTCTTCTTGAAAGATCATCACTTTCTGCGTGCATAAAATCATCTTCACTGCCATCTACTGCTCGCGACTTTTACAAGTTTCTAGGAGCATGCCAACGAATGGGTGGTAATAATGAATCGATAGCAGCTTTTCGATATACATCCTTCAGTTTTGTTTCGTACTAGAATGTTATGGTAGCTTTAGTGTGTGGGGAACCACACAGTAAGTTGTTTTTATTGAGGTAGAATACGATTGTGATTGACAGTTATCTATAAAAGAGAATAAATACCAAACATTTAGTGAAACTTGAGTATAAAAGGTTCAGAAATTATTGAAATGCTAAAATCATATTTACAAAGATGACGGGATGTCTAGACCTCGTGTTATCCAAAATGCACTTATTAAGACAGCGACGATTTTAACGATGATAAGTGATCCAGACATCTAACAACAACATGCTGAGATGGAAATGTTGCAAAATGAAAATGTTTGATAGGAAACGACAGTCGTTCAAATGTAAAAATAATCGCAGAAGAAATTAGTATCATCAGAGAAACCAGTAAGATTAATATTAACAACAAAACATTTGATTTGCTTTAAGATTCGAAAAAAAAAAGTTGCCAACGTGCATTTTTAGCAAATAAGAACGCCGCTTACTCAGGCTATAATTATGGACCTGACGGTATCTGACTCCTTTCAATTCTCAAAATTAAAATAAAGGAAAAAAACCTGAAAATAAGAAAATCCCTTTTAAATTAACCTTAAAGAAAATGAACTGATTGGTTATTTCGAAAGCCATAAAATATGTTAGAATTCATGCAACAATCCAATGGGAATATTTCGAAAGGAGAGCTGGAACGAAGAGAGTTAACATAAGAATGTGAAATTTTTCACAGATAAATATTTAAGAGAATCTTCAATTTCTTTTCGGATATTAAGGAGATTATTAAGGAAGTAAATATTAAACAATTGCTAAAATAACTAAGAAATCTAAAATTACAATAAACAGCAATAACTAAATTCTATATTAAGTTCGCAACCTTTTATTCTCACCATCCCCATCCTATGATTGAAAACAAGCAGTTTTGCCAATCTTTTTTCACCTCATTTTAAATGCTCATCTGCTTATATTGTTCGTACAGAAACCTGTTTGCTTTCTAACAAGGCTGACATTCCACTTCTTCATTACCCAAAGTTATATAATAACAGTGACAAAATATTACATTTAGAGCGTGAAACTATCATTTCATCCTTTAAGCTATGCACTGACTAATAATTACACGCATTAACGTGTTTGTAGTGCAATAAAGTACCTTCTTTCCCCCACACACACCACTAAAAATAATACTGGTAGATCTCATTACGAATAATTGCCCTTATGGGTAGTGAGTGCATCCAGTGTAAATGAATTTAAGGGAAGGTATGATAGCTGGGTTGGGTAATTTATAGCCTCCCTCGATGAGTCCTTGACCCCCAGGAGGTTTCAGATAATAATAATAATAATAATAATAATAATAATAATAAATTTTGTTGTCGCACGTCAAAATTTTTCAGAAAATTCTTCCCGGTTATGAATTACCTTTTGTGGAAGGAGATGGCAGAAATACCAGAGAACAATGATCTGAATCATTAGATCAATAGAAATACCAATAATCAAGATTTCCTTGCAGAATTATCAATAGAATTACAGTACACTGTACTTAAAAGCAGCGCATGTTCACGCACATTGCAGATTAATGTTTCAACGCAATAAAATATTTCCTAATTTTATTATGATTTTATTATTTTTAAAATATGTTAAAATGCTTTTTAATTGTTTTAATGTAAATAAACATTGTACAATAACGATTAGTGACGAACATAATTTAAAAAGAAAAGGGGGATAAAAGGGAACAAATGGAGATGTAGCGTCAACAGTAATTTCAGCCTTGAAACCACCAGGACTCTGTATTAGCTTTAAGGCTACAAGGTCCTCATATACTTTTTTTTTTATTCCGAATAATTTTAGGTACAGTCTATCAAAAATAAGTCATTACAGTATTTTGTTTTCTTATTCGGCAGCAAGGTCGCGATAATAAACTGCAGTCCTAAGACTCACTGGTAACGCCAGTGAATTACAGGTACTAGAAACAGCGGGCAATTTTAGAATCGATAAATGGACCACTAAGTTCTATTCCCACCTGAATCACTACGTTCTAGCCGCACACTTGCTAGAATTTGATGATTCTGGCTCTGAATTATTGCTGAAGTGTTACTGGAATCGTTAGATTGAGACAAACATAAAATACTACCTTACCCAACTGATTTTCTCCAATTTGAAAAAATGGAGAAAACACGTTATCTAATGATCCAAAAAAATAAAAAAAATTTAATGATTTAAGAAACTGGTCCAATTTTTAATTAGATAAAATATAATTGAAAACCGCGTAACCACACATTTGAGTTATGTTTGACGTCTTTTCTTTATTGTTAAGGGACGACCAAATGTGGTCAAGCGTTTTGGGACAGGGCCTAAAAATGTGAACCATTTAGTATTTTGTTTATATATTTTTATGTTTATATATTTTTTATATATTTTTATGTTTTATATAATTAAAATAAATTAATTATTTAATTTATTTTAATTTATTAAAATAAATTAAATAATTTATTTTAATAAATTAAATTTCTTAATTTATTTTAACTATATAATTTTAATAATTTTAAATAATTTTAAACAAATCGTTTATACTTAAAGATTGTAAAAAGTCGTTTATACTTTTTTACAATTCATAATGCATTCAAGTATTATCAAAGCACAAACGTGCGTCCATAAATATAAGAGCTATCTGAACGCCAGTATGAAAAAGATTCAGTATCGAATTGTAATACTCATTAATAAGATCATTTACTTACTGTGCCAGATTTAGGAAAAATAAAAATCTTATATTAAATAAATTTAATTAAGTATGAAGCTTGCTTTGGGGAAAAAGAATAATCCCCTACCTTTGTATGAGATCGGTTAATTCTCCTTCAGTTGGATAGCTCGAATAACCAAGTTAGACCTGAATCTGTTCAAACCAAATGACGCATATCGGACTGTCTTTCCGAGTGTGGTATTATTGAGACTACTTAATTTTCAAGTACTGTTTGTTCTTCCCATTGCAATTATGACTTTTACCAGTGATATATATATATATATATATATATATATATATATATAATCTTTTAAAAATTGTAGTTATGGACAGCTGCGTATGAATCTTTTAAACATACTAAAATTTTTTATTCCTTACTATTAGGAATTAGGCAGTTAATGCGTAAGATACTAGGTCTGAAGATACATGCCATGTTTTTAGAATTTTGGAAAATATTTAATTTTTTTTAAAAATGTTGAATTATAGGTTATAAGAATCTTGATATTCTTATTTTTGTAATGTTATTGAAAATCTTATAAGTGAACTACAAATGTGTGTGTAAACTACACACGCACACACACGCACTCGCGCGCACACGAAATGGTACACTTCCGGAAAAAGAAGAATAATGCATTATCACCTTCGTCACCGCAGTGCAAAATAGAAGCCTGGAGGGTCTGATGATAATGAACAGTATCCAGCTTTATTACGAAACTCATAATGACTTAGATGCCAATGATGGATATTTAATGGGAAAATAATCCAATCCCTTAACCTCACATTTTTAAATTCTTCGCTTATTTAAAACCCAAACTGTCAATAACAGCACCGTGCAAGATCAGATAGCGACAAATGAAATTGGATAATATTCCATATCTGCGGTTTGATTTATTTAATAAAGTTATTCAAGTGATTCAAAATAACTATCAATACCTATACATTATTCCTTAATCGCTTAAAAATTATAAAGAACAATGTTTTTGACAGAAATTATTTCAAAAATAATTCTATTTTTATGTAATACTGATGACTTTACAATTTCTAGAAAATTTCACTATAGATAGAGAATGCATGCCTGGAAATTCAAAAACATCTAATATTCAGAGGGAAATTTCAGAAAAGAACGTCGTTTTTTCGTTTCTACCTGCATTCTGAAAGTTTCCATTCAAATTCTCAAAAGCATTTAGAAATAGAGAGATACCAGAGATCTGACCCCAATATCATTTTTCCAAAGGCAGTTGAAATTATAGGTAGGAAATATACTCAGGACTTATTTTTCCCTACGGTTTAGAAAAATATTTCTAATTTTCCTCCCTTTTTAGAGTCAGGGAAATCAGAATATTAAGATAATATTAAGATAATGTCCACTTTGAAAACATTAACAATTAAATAGAGATATAAAACTTATATTTAAATCATGGTACGACCAGTTCGAGACAAACATACAAAGCATAGACTACATCGTTTGCCTTTACGAAATGCCTTTTATAATTTCTTCTACCAACTCGCTTTCAATATCTGACATCTCGTCTTTCTACCATCACATTCTCTCTAATTCACACGCGCTATGAATTAAATACTATCTTGGAGACGGCCTTGACACAGTGGGACGTGCTCTGCAAATATGAGCTTGTTACCAATAATTGGCAACAAGGCAAACTTTACAAATAAGCGACACAGGTATGCATTAAAAAGTAAATAACTTTATTAAACTATTTTATTAACCAGTAGTTGCCTAATATCTTCAACTTTGTTTACCTGAAGTGAATTATCAAGTGCGAGACAATATTTTAGTTCTGAGGAGGAGAAGGAGGAGGAGGAGGAGATGCTGCAGAAGATAAACTTTGGGGTCGTTTTTGGACTGATTTGGATTCTTTTAAATTGCAGCCTAAGCATCTCAAGCTGTGAGACCATGTATTATATCTGTAAATTGCGTGTATTCTTCTGGCTAATATGTCTGCGTGAAAAACATGTGTTTGCGGAAGGGAAACGAAGGTGAGTTTTTCCAACTAAAGGAATTCGTCCATATCAACTAAGATACGCCGGTTCGTATTTTGAATGTTCACAGTCACAGTAACTGAACGATGAGTTACAATCGAACTAATTCAATTATTTTAATTACCTTAATTTCAGTTATTCTTAAGGGAGTAGGCGGATCTCTCGTAGCTCCAACTAACTCTGTGGTAATCGGAAAGGAAAGTATGTCTCTGCCCTTAGCCGTCATTGATAACTGAGCCAATACTATGGGTGATTTTACAAGCATCACGGCGAAAGTACGCGAAAGAATGCCTGAAATAATAGAAGTACAGGTTTAGGTTCAGGATGAGTTTTAGCTACGCGCCGAAGTCTAGATTTTCTGGGGGTCAATGTTAGTTCCAGGGTTTACAACATTCGAAAATAAGGCTGAAAGAAAGCTTCAGAAAAGTTCCTACAGTTGGCGACTAGAATCGATCCTAAAACCATATTTCGTTTGGAATTCTACTATTATGGTGGAACGAGAGAGAGAGAGAGAGAGAGAAGAGGTGAAACGTGCTCACATGACTGAAACTGGAATGAGGTATACAAATAATTTCTAGTTATTTATTAACAACATAAGTTTCCGTCCTAATTACACGTGACTTCAGCTGTAAAATCGATCCTAAAAAAAACTAAAAGATAGACTTGAAAACAGTAAAAGATTAGCATGATAACAACAAATGAGGTATTATGTTAGTAGCGAGCACGTGTTCATTGTTGTGCATGTAAGCGTGCTCTTGTTTGTGTATTTGAGACAGCATACCAGAGATACGAAGCCACAACTGAAGATAACACGTCATCCCGTATGATCTTCAGCTAATCCATATAATGCTTCACTAAAAAGACACTAAGTTCGAGAATGATTCAGAAATCGTATGACAAGACCTAGGGGAAAATCTAACAGTCTAATGCAGACATTATTAGATCCTGCACACTTGAATATAAACTCCAGCATTAAACTGAATGTTTCCAAGCTGTATTCAAGAATGGGCTACTCATTCTTATGGAATAATTTGTTATCAGAATTAAAAATGAATATGCGTATTGCTGTGCGTATATATATATATATATATATATATATATACCGGGTGATCCAAAAGTAACAGAAAAAGTAAAAATTCAATAATTCGAAAAGTATAGACAGTAGAACGATGCGGTTTTTCACAGAAATGCACAGAAAGACATGGGATTTTTTTTAATAACTAAAAATTTTATTACCAGAATATTACATTTGCCACCGACAGGTGGCGCTTCAGTTGTATCAGTAGTTTGTGTAGTGGCGCAGCACAGTTCGGAACGCCAGCAGATTACAAATGTTCAATGTGACGGCCGTCATTCATGAAAATGAATAATGTGGCACGACATTCATGCCACGAAAGAGACGTGGCACGACACCCTGCACAGCATCGAAGACGGTTTCAGCTGTAATTCCTGTCACATGATGGCGAATAGCTTCTTTCAACATGGCCAATGACGTCGGCCGACCTCTGTACACCTCTGATTTCAAGTAGCCCCATAACGAAAACGCCCATGGTGTAAAGTTTGGAGATCTTGATGGCCATTCGTGCGGGAAAGAGCGACTGAGGACACGGTCATCGCCAAATGTCGATCGCAGCAGGTGCTGGACAGGACCTGTGATGTGGAAGTGTTCCATCAAGAGGCAAGCGCTACACTATGGAGCGCTTGCCTCTCTTGCACATTCGGAGTTCTGATAATACAGCTTAAAACTATAAGTGCTTTATCTCGTAATGATAACATGCCTCATTCACCTTGGCAGAACGTTTAACTTCAGTAATAAACGTTAAATGCTGAAAGTTTAACTTCAGTATTCACTACATCTGAAATTTACCTACCTCACAGTTTAAATAGTGACAGCTACAGCTCTGGGATCGCTACAGCGCCACCTGTCGGTGACAAATGTAACTATTCTGGCAATAAAATTTTTCGTTATTAAAAAAAATCACATGTCTTTCTGTGCAATTCTGTGAAAACCGCATCGTGCTACTGTCTATACTTTTCGAATTATTGAATTTTTATTTTTTCTGTGACTTTTGGATCACCCGGTATATATATATATATATATATATATATATATATATATATGTTTCTGGTGTTCTTGTTCTCCAAAATAAGATTTCAAAATGGAGGAAGAATATGGCTCAGATAGAATATCATGCAACTCATGCAAGACTTCACGAGAAGTATCTGATTTTCGATACTTCTCGTGTACGAATGGCAAGTGCTTACTCATTCTTGAGTACAGTTCTGCAATGAGTCCTCCAGATTTCGATCTGTTCCATAATAACCACGCCATGGGAAATGCTTCACCATCATTGACGATTCCCTGAAGTGACCTGACTTATGAAACCAACAGAAAAGCGGGAGGAAAACTCCTCCCGGAAATCGGCATTCTGTAAAAAAATTTCTATGTGATATTAGATTCTAAATCAACGATTTCGCACCCTTTCATACACTGAAGAGCTTTAACACGAATTCAACTTCCATTTCCTTATCTTTACATCAGAATCTATGACCAACACAATATGAAAATGCTTCAAGAAAATCTTAACGATACGATAAGAGATCGCTACTTGTAGAGGATTTACAGCGAGTAATCTCTTATGCAGTTTTGGAGACGAGGTCGGCAAAAAATATCTTTCACTGTTGTAAAGCCACTGCTGCTTTTCTGATATTCCAGTCGAAGGATTTTTTGTGAATAAACTTTTTCTATAACCGCAGAAGACTAAACAGAGGAATTATCTGCTGCTAAAACTGGAATTCGTGTTTGTTTTTTTAAGTCGTATTGTTCCAGAAACAGAGAGGATTCACGTCTGAAAAACTAATGCCAATTTCTGTTTATTAAGAATCAATCCAATATTGGAGTGTATCATATACTGAAAAAAAGAAGTTTCGTTGTGTGTGTGTGTGTGTGTCACTTTTTATTTATTTATTTATTAATACTGAGATAACGTTGTTGAAAGTTGTGGATCAGTCATGAATAGTACTCGAACAGTTTAATAACCTATTGTCGAATAGTTTCGTTTCAATTACAATTGTATTATTGTTTCAAGCTGTTAGTTTTATCTGGTCCCCTCTTGTTCAAATTAAATGAACTGCAGCTATTTTAATATACCTCTTTGCATCTATCATGAGTAGATATACCCCTCTGTGGATCATTTTAAAGGGAGGTTTTAATTTCGCCTTATCAAAAAGTAATTAAATTTACCCCCCTGACAACCTCAGGCTTCCAGGTCGTGTTGTCCCAATTTTGGAGTTCACATGGTAGTTCACATCACTTTTGTTTCAAAGACACTTTTGATGAGAGAGGACATTCTCCCTTATCAAAAATGAGTGGTGTTCGGTAAGCTATGTATTACTGGTTATACGTAGTTGACGTCACGATTTCAGAAGTCACATGGTAGCATGCGTAAGCTAGTAACTTTATAAATGGTGAATTAACAAACATTTTAAAATATTTTATAAAATAAACTGCTCATATGAATTTACATATAAACATAAAGTAAACTGTTCATATAACAAAAGACGTAAAAATGCAAATTATTTCATCCTTCATTAAGCGATAAATGCAATTTGTTTTTAATTCGAAGGGATTCGTGTTGTCTTTTTAAGTCGTATTGTTCCAGAAACACAGAGAGGATTCACGTCTGAAAAATTAATGCTAATTTCTATTTATTAAGAATCAATCCAATATTGGAGTGCATCGTATACTGAAAAAAATAGGTTTCGTTGTGTGTGTGTGTGTGTGTGTGTGTGTGTGTGTGTGTGTGTGTGTGTGTGTGTGTGTGTGTGTGTGTGTGTGTGTGTGTGTGTGTGGTTAATTTACTGAACGCTTGTTCCTTTGTGTATTTGTGCATACTCTTGTAACAGTTCAGTTCATCTTTAAACCGCAGATTTCTAGTTTTCTGCAAGTAACATTTCTGATATCATTCTTTCACACATTTCACACATTAAAGAAATACCACTGGTTTTATATTATAACATTCAGGTTACTCATATATGCGGTCATCTCATTAAATGCACAAACATTTTCAACTAAATATGATCCGTCAACTGCTAATAACAACAACAGCCGATATTGAAAAAGGCAACCAAAAATGCTGACATTGGACACGATGTGGCATACTTTTAATCCTTATGAGAATAATTCACAATGGAAAATATCAAAAATGGACAATAATGGAACTTTTTCCTCCCGAACAAGTAATGGTCTCTTTCGATTTCTCTGGTCGTGAACTAAACCCATATTTGTTGGTTATGACAGGCATTGTTATCATGTTTTTGAAATGTATTGCATTTATTGCGCACTGGAGATATTTTTCAATGGCTTTCGCAAAGCAGAAAAAGGCACGATTCCCTATTTACTTCTCTGTGGTGCCTTATCAGCGGTTGATACGGTCTATGAGTCTATCTCTTTCTGTTCAATAACAGTCACGTCTGCTTCCTTCCACTGCAATTCACATGTCCCAATTTGTCCCGGTGTCGTTTGCGATTTAATAGAATCCATGCTTCTGCTTATCCATGGATGCTTCAACAATCTCATTCTCTTCTTTGATCGTAACTTTTGGCATCTTCAAACCGTATGTTTAATTTTCTTTCTTTCGTACCTAAGATAATGTTTGTTTGTTTATATTTTCATACTTCGTGATCAGAGTTTGATGTTTTCGCCACAAAGAGTAAGTCAATTAAGGAACGTTTTTAAACCGAACCCTCATGGGAAATGTAAAAATTGAAGAATAACGAAAGTGAATAACTTTAATCATAGTTAAGTGGTTTGTTCTCTTTTTAAGATTATTTGGCTTACTGATATTAATTGGAGAACGTGCCTCTCAATATATGGTCTACTAACCTAATTAGAATTAGAAATTTAATTAGAATTTGTATGATAAGGTGAATTTTATGTTAAAGAGTGCACTGCATCTCTCTCTCTCTCTCTCTCTCTCTCTCTCTCTCTCTCTCTCTCTCTCTGTCTCTCTCTCTCTCTCTCCATTAACCCGCTATACTGCTTTTACACGGTTTATTTAAATAATTTATTTTACTTTTCTTGGAAATAGTAATATAACTGATATTTTACTTACACTATCTACTAAAATCCATCTCACTTTTCAACTAAAAGAGACTGGACTGTTGGGGTTTCTTTCATCTACAAAAACACAAAAAATAAGATTATAGAGCGTATATACAGTGACAGACAAGGACATCGGACCAAATATAAGTGACGTAAATTGCACAGTGCTGGTGAAAGTAGTCTAAGGTATAAGAGACCTTAATTTATGCCGGGGTAAGAAACATGAAATGCCTAGGTAGAAACATGAGTCAGGGATCGCAAATCTGATCCAGGAGACAGAAGAAAAATAGGGAATCATGAGTTATAGATAATAATAAGAACATGAGATAAGTAGGTCAGTTCCTTGGGTATCAGATAACCGACCTGAGGTTGATTCTAGACTACAACTGTAGATTAATAATCCAACTCAACATCATTAGAGTGCGAATCACAATCTTCATCGCTCGGACAACACTCTTTTTGTGTGTTTGTGTGTGTGTTCTCCAGGTATCCTCCATACCAAAACAGTGCCATAGATCGAAAGCACGCGATCCATCAGTGGTCGCCTCAACAGGACCGATTTACACTGCTCCACGATCCAAGAGTTCTGTGTAAATACACATAATCGAAAACTTCATCCCGTTCGATGATGTGTTACTTCGTTGCTGTTGTTAACACAACGAACGAATTGCGGCCTTCACAAAAAAAAAAAAAAAAACTGACACCTTCACCTTGTATTGTTGCTAACACTAGGTGAAGGCTGCAGTGTTTTCGTAAAAATTTACAAGGAGTGTTGTGGCTTCTCACATCTCCAAGCGTAGATTCTCTAGAATCTAACACAAGATGAAATAATCTGCCTTATCAAGGAGCATCAGCTCCTGTCGACAGTATCTTAGAACTACCTCATTGTATCATCAGTACGTTACCAATTTCTGGCTTAGAAATATTAACTGCCGCGCAGTAGCACACACACAGACGTTTCTTCAAGTGGCATCCGATCATTTCTCTCTGAAACGTGATTACTTCTTACCGTATACTCTTCATCATCGTTCGTCGCGCAAGATCGAATGACTTCCGAACGAAATATCTGAACGCCTTTATAGGAGACCAGTATCCTACCAAAAGTAATGAGAATTTGGTAGGATAACGAATAATTTATAATTCAACGTTTTATATAGTTTAAGCTATTTTCGCTATTTTCAAAAATTCTAAAACTACAGCGTGCACTTTAACTCTAAACATTTCATGCCATAATATTATAACAGCACTCTCCAGTCAAGTCAAAATATGATGAATCACCGTAGTAATAGTTCTTAGGGATCCTCTACTTGCTGCTACGACGGGTAGTAGTAGTAGTCTGAACTCCTTTCGAACAATGCAGAAGGTATGGTGCAACACACCGTCAGGATTACTTCCTATATATCTAAGAGTGTTGGGGATAGAAGATTCAACCGTCGAATCTCTCCATCCACGTAAACCTAGAGATATTCTTTTGCAATTTTTTTTTGCAATTTAATATACAATATTATCCAATACAGTTCAAGTATTACTATCATTTTATGTTAATTACACTAATTTTTGGCTATTTATTTTGTTACAGTTAATAAACGTTTCCTTATATATACAAATAGAGTAAAATACATTCGGATAGTTTTCTTAGTTTATAATAAGTTACTGGTTTAGTGATAAAGTAAGTTAGTTTGTGTATTTATGTGTAACCAAGGGTCGTAGCCATACTGGTTACTAGAGAATTAAATTAGATTGAAATAGTCACTGCGAGTCCAGTGACCGTATCTATGAGGGTCACTGGACTCGCAGGTTTGATTTAATGTACATGTTAATATATTAGGGCTCCTAAGTGAATACTAGTTATTATATTGGTACCTTAATAGGATATGGTATGTGAGTTATTGTAGCTGCTTGTCGCTAGGTATTCGAAGGATTTATGAAAAATTTCTTTGTTTGCCTTGGGTACTACCAGCATCTTCCGGCCGCAGCGTAATCCATAGTCTACATTATATACCAAGAAACTTTCAGCGTTCCTTTTTATGTATAATAGACAACCATAGAGATATAGTTTCTGTAGTGGTAGAATATTAGCATGACAAACAGATCGTTGGTTGAATGTGCGAAGTTAGTAGTAGTTATGGCTCTAATTATTCTGTTTTGTATTCTTATTAATGGATGCAGATTGTTGTAATAATCCCCCCCCCCCTCAACGGGTGATGCCATATTGAAGTGGGGAATTTACCCAGGAATAGTATAAAAATCATAAGAATTCTGCATTTACAAATTTTTAACATAATACATTCTATTAATTATGAACCTATTTGTTAAGAAAGTGGTGTGGGAGTTCCACTTCATATTGCTATCGATATGGAGGCCCAAATACTTGATTGATTTTTTTTTTTTTTTTGATTAAGCTGCAGTTACAATTTAGGATGTCACTATTTCTTTTCATGCCATTTTATGGTTATATCGTGGTCTAGCTATTCTGGTAACGTGAAGTACATATATCTCGTTTTATCGGTATTAATGTTAAGTGCGTTATTGCCAAACCATTTACTTAGTTTTAACATATCACTATTAATCCGATTTTTTAGATCTTAAAGGGTTGTTTCGGTGTATATTAATGTCGTGTCGTCTGCGAAGGATATCAATTTGCCAAAAATCATTAACATATATTAAAAATAGGTTGGGTACTAGTACAGACCCTCGCTGGACTCCGTATTTTATTATTTTCGTTGCGCTATTGAATGTGCCGTAGCTGGTATATTGTTTTCTATTATTCAGATAGGATCTGAACCAGTCATTAGTAATTCCTCTAATGCCGTATTTGGACATTTTCAGTAGCAATAGCTCATGATGAACACAGTCGAACGCCTTAGATATATCGAGAAAAATGGCTGCTGTGTGCATTCCTTTATTTAATCCACTACAAACCGTTTTATGAAACTCAAGGAATTAAAATTCACCGAATTCGGAGCATTTGCTGTTGCGTTCGACAAGCCATCCTCGAAAGATAATTGCAATTGCAACGTGGCACGTCGCATTATCCTGTTGAAACACCCGTGCCATCTAGGAAGACAGTTATAAGAGGAGCTTTCTAACATTCGCGGTACGATTACGGTTATCGGGTCTCTAAAAGATTCGCAGGGAAACATCCGCATACTATATCGCTACCACTTGCTTTTGTTTCTGCTGCACCAACATCGTGTTGATCCCTCACTCCAGGTTTACGCTTAACCTCCACCTACCGTCCACACGACATAGCTGGAAATGAGATGCGTTCTAAAAGGCAACTTTCTGTTGGTTTTCAATGGTCCGATGAAGTATTTCAAATGCAAATTTGAAATACGCAGTCCTCGATGGTGAAATTTAAGCATGAGTACAATGACTGTTCGCCCACTTCCGAGGGGCATACGGAAGAACGTACACTGGAGATTGTAGACTGAAGAACACCGCTATTCGTTCCCTGTGTTTGTTAGGTTAAACTCCATGGTAAGCCACACAATAGTTCCTTTTAAGGCCTTGTACAGGGCTGAGCCCTCTGCATTCACCACGATCATCGATGAGGCGTGGTCGCCCACCATTGATCCAGTGACTGCTGTTGCCCAGTAACCAGAACAGCATTCGAAATTATGCGTTTTTCGAAGTCCATCAGTTCACGTCCCTCCCATGTCGATCAGCCACTATTAATAAACTATTAATAAACGGGGATGGTCGTAATATTTTCACTTGGACTGTGTATCCATAGAATCCTGAAGAGCAGCATATCTTTGATGATTACAGAAACCCATGAATAATAATAATAATAATAATAATAATAATAATAATAATAAAGGTATTTTTAATGACACGTAAACGTTCACGAAACCTTGATTGAATTATACTGGTTTCGTCCTCTTGCTCAATGTTAGTAACGTTAACATCGTTTTCGAGAATAGCAATAAACAAACGCAAAAATTTACGAAAGTGTAGGTGGTAGGGAAATGAATAAAAACAATGGCGAAAGATAGCGGCAGAATACATGAGTCATTTTATATTAAAAAATATATATATAAAATACTTATCGGAGGAGTGAACGCTTTTGAAGTACTGTACTACACAAACGAAAGACGTTTCGCTTGAAGATGAAGAAATTAACTATTATTATACAAAACGATTAATTTGTTGAAACGGATCACGCTCAGAAAATAGAAAATCACCAAAAGCAAATAGAAATCCTAGCTGTCATTAAGAGGAGACAAAAAAGTATTGGTATCCCTAAATAAGAAGCAATACCAATTCATAAAATCGTTAATATGAACTGTATAAGGAACAATGTCCTTAAATAAGAAACAAATATCACTAAAATATCTCTAAATATGAAACACTGCCAAGTTAAAAACTCATAAAATCACTCATATATACTAAATAAAAAACCATTTCCTTAAATGAGAAACAAATATTTTTAGCTAAAACGTCTGTAAATAAGTAACAAATATTCTTAAAACAGCTCTAAAATAAGAACAAATATCGCTAAATAAGAAACAATGGCATGTTAATAACTCATAAAATCACTAATATGAACTAAAGCGCGCTAATAAATTGTTTTGAATGATTAGCGCACAGATCTGTGAGTTACACTTGAAAATAAAGTAATTGCTTTCACGTCGTATAACTCAAACAGCTGAAAGCCAATGCATTTTTTTGAGAACTCGCTTTGAATTTTATATCATCAGTGGTTTTTCAAAGTGTTTAATTTGTTATCCTTTTTTATGCTTTTCTTTACTTTCTTTGGGTGAGAGCGGAGGTCAGGGTGGGGAGCTATACTGTAGAGCATTTCTTTCAGCAGTTCATTGCAGTAAAAAAATAAAACCAATTTTTTTATACGTGGCATTCAGTCGTCTGCATGAATGAAAGTATCAATTGATATCCCACAAGGGTCACTTAAAAATAGTAACGTCCTCGCAAAGTATGAAATTCGAAAGATAATTGTATTAAATGAATCTCATCGGAAAAATTCACTTGAAATTTTCCAGAGAATCACCAGCCATCTGAAACAATAACATGAATTAGTAAAATGCCAACGTACACTAATTAAATGCTCTTGGCTTTGTTGTAAAATCCTAAGAGACCAGAACTGCTGAAGACACAAAGGCGTTAGTAAGAACGTCTGCAGGGGAAAAAAAGTGAAAGAAAAGAAAAAGAGATAAAGTAAACAATTTGTCATGTGGCTACTATAGACGACATTATGGAAAACAATTATTCCTGTAATATTGTTGCACGTTGGAATTTAAATAAAAACCCATTGTTGATTGGTTTATATAACAATTAAAATTAAAGTTGATTGAAATTCCCCATTGGCTAATAACAGACTGATTTAAAACGCGATATTTCATAATTCATAATGTAGTAATTACATAACCATTGTCATATTAATTTACATTATGTCTTAATGAAACTTTACAATTTAAAACATCACATTTAATTATTTCAATGTTTATCATGCAAAATAAATCTTCCAAATGCTAGGATTAGTTTTAGGACAACATTTTAATATTAAGAAACATACCGAGACATTATTTACGTGCTTTCTTAATAGTGACTTGGAATTTGTCTTCAGAGGTAAAATTTTCCGCTCGCAATTCAATGTTAAAAGTATTCGCTAAATTCGCTTAACTTTCGTCTTTGATTTGTTTTTTCAGCTTTTCAGTTAATTAAGTTGTTCATATCTAAAAGTATTATATTAAGAAAGATCAAAGAAGAATTCCAATCATGCCATAACTAATTAAAAATGGCTGCTCATAGTCAGGTAGACGAGAAAAGGTCGAAGCTATTCGATACAAATGCTGCCTGTTATTTTTCTAAATACAGCAACTTAGTTTTGCTTAAATTATGGGCATCTTAGTCTCGGCACGCACTACAGATACATTTCTAGATTCTATTATGGCCTATTTAGTTGCGTTTATTAGAATTATCTGCTGAGTGTTGGACTTGGTCATATACATCAATACTAAGAGAGCTTAAAAGGTTAGCCTCTCACCTAAAATAACAAAAATAAAACATCACGACGCTACAGAGGTAATACGTATCAGTTTTTAAGGACACTTGGTGTAGCCATCGCTCAGTAATATAACCAGCTGATGCTAAATTGAGACTTTTCCGAGCTCATGGATCAATCTTAGATCTACTTAGATCAATCAGTTTAGGTTATGTCCTTTGGTTAGAAAGATCTGGGTTCGAATCCCGTCTAGGACGAGAAGAACCGCTATCAGGGATTCAAATGAAGGTGAGTTAGCCGCTCTCGTGCAGGGGGTGGAAGGGTTCCCTTCTGAAAACTTGTGTTGTTCATCCCTCACAAGAGAAAAGCCAGCATACAATTAAAAGACATAATACACTTGCCTCATAGCATTAGTTGCTTCGGCTGTAAATCCTAAATAAAATCCGAGTTCATGTGTACCAGTATGTAGCATTATATTTCTAGTTAATACCACTCAAGCATTTCAGACAAATTTTGATTTTCTAAGCACCACTAGTGTATGCCGATGATAATCAAATGTTGGCTATTTTGTTATTGTTGGTTCTTTCTATAATAATTCATCCTTGAAAGCATTCATCATGCACTTCTTCATTACATTGCGCGCGTATGTGTGTGTGTGGAAAGAGAGAGAGAGAGAGAGAGAGAAATTTTGGAAATGGATGTTAATCAAGATCAAGAATATCAACCCATCTATTATGGCTTCTAAGGTGAATGCAATGGGTCGGCCACTTCGATTCCAACGACAGTGGTGTCCAACAGGACATAATCTGTCAAATCTGAAACGCAAAATCCAACGAATAAACCAAGTAAAACACTTTGAGGAGAGGGAGCATTCATCATGCACTTCTTCATTACATTGCGCGCGTATGTGTGTGTGTGTGGAAAGAGAGAGAGAGAGAGAGAGAGAAATTTTGGAAATGGATGTTAATCAAGATCAAGAATATCAACCCATCTATTATGGCTTCTAAGGTGAATGCAATGGGTCGGCCACTTCGATTCCAACGACAGTGGTGTCCAACAGGACATAATCTGTCAAATCTGAAACGCAAAATCCAACGAATAAACCAAGTAAAACACTTTGAGGAGATGGATGTCGTGTGTTTGTGGCGTTTTTGCGAAGGAGAAAAGAAAAACAAACCGCTACTACATTGCATCGTTCGATTTCAATTTCCATCATTATTGTTCTCGAAGGGTTTAGCAAAAACAAAAAAAAAGCATATTTTGTGTCAGAAAATTGAACCAAGCATAAAGGTCCGATTCAGGTGCTACTAATTGGCTGACATTAGTATTTCAATTATTCAGTTGCTGAAAATGTAAACTCCAAAATTCGAATACAAGTATTTTAATTCAGCAGAAAGAACAAAAACGACGAATTATATTAGTAAAGTAGATGCTGTTTAAATTGTAGCTACATGCTTCCTTAGTGTTTGGCTTTTTGTTTTCGCATATGAGCTATTTTTTAATGAAATGTATGTGATGCTTCAATAATATTTCGGTACTATTATAATCTAAAGAAGATACGAAATTTTTAGCCAAGTGACTTTAACGACTCTCCTCCAAGATAATTTTTAATTATTATTTTGGCCGAGTCTTTAATTAACTGTTGAGGTGTGATGCAACATTTTCTAGACCAAAAGTTCTCAAAAATTAACAACATCCTCCCGTGAATAAGTTCTTTTAATTTTAAATATTCCCTATCCATTTAATAATTATAAAAAATATACTAATATTTATAATAAAATTATACGAAGTCACCGATGCAGTGGTAAACCTTTCTCTCGAATGATTCGAGTTTTGTCACACACACACACACACACACCAGGGATTCAGCTCTTATGGCTTTATGCCGCCAACCAACTGTTAAGTAACGTGCCCATAGAACGGGTCGGTAATGTTTATAAAATGAAATTTTCTCTTCTTCGGCTTAGCCGATAAAAATATCTTTTTTTTTTAATCTCTGTTGTTCCGGTTAACTTTGCGGTTAGGTTACATGTTAATTTGTACACTCCTAATATAAGGTTTCATAAAATTTTAAAAACATAACATCAAAGTAATCCGCTCTGAATTGAAATTTTCGAGAAACTTTCAAAGTATAGAAACTATCATGTAAGGAGAGTGTTTACTTTTTTCATTTTACTTATTTTAAGCTCAGTATAATCGAAAAAAGTTCCATCCCTATATTCTAGATTAATTTTAACATACTGTGGAGAAAATGTGGTTTCGGCGAAAATTCTAACTCCGTTGGCAACTACATATGCTCAAAAATTCTGGTCTTCGAGTTTTCTTGTCAGCTGCACGACGTAGGCCTTCGTGCAAACTTTCACCTTTCTAGTCCAACGGTATATGGATGGATCAACATTATTACCTATCTATTACCTATCTGCCAGTCAGTTAGCCACTTAGCACAGCAAGCGCACAATATAATAAAACGTTTTAATTTGTTATTTTTGAAGATGTAAATGTCATGCTTCTGTGTTTTCAGTAGAAACAAGTTCTACTTGTGTTTCGTTTACTATGTGACACATGCCAGTTTGCGTCGTCAATAACGAAATAGGCGAACATCTGTGAAATGCTCGCCAATGCTTTGCAAAAATGAAAAATTATTTATATTAATGCATTACATGCTTACAATGTTTCGTAGGTGGGAAATCCATAAAAAATTAAGTGAATTGAAAGCATTGCTTTTTAGATAAAATAATAATAATAATAATAATTAAAATCTCAATCAGAGTATATTCTTTTTCCGCATTTTTATTTTATTTATGTTTTAAATATTTTTATGCTAAATATACTAGAAAACCATAATGAAATTCTGCAACAAATTGAGATAAAATCGTATTTCACAGCAAAGAACAAAAGAAATCATAGGGATGATTTATCTCTCTATGTGAAGGATTTATAAAAATAAAGTAAAGCAAAGATGAAACCATATTTTCTTGTCACAGAATAATGCATGAAAGAAATAGGCATAGACATTCGATAACATACTATAATCGATTTTTCATGTATTTACTTCTTGTGCAGATTCGAGATAAAGCCATGTAAAGAATGCAAGGGGGGGGGGGGCTGGAAAAAGAGGAAAAATTCAGAGTGACCATAGTTTTGTAGGATACAAACGTCCTCAAAGTATTTGCTTGTTTAAAACTTGGATTATCTACTATTATATGCGTTGACTTTAAGAATCGGGAGCTTTGACCTTACGATGTTCTGGTTATCATGATTTGAGAGGACAGTTTTATTACGAGCTCTCACAATCCAAAGCGGTTTATTTTTGGACTGATATGAAAATCTGTGCAAAGAAAAAATATGACCGAAATAAAGAAATGGATCACACCATTTTAAATTCTTTTCGAGTACTTATTTTCCGAATTTATTCTAATAAATTCAGAAACATGCATTCAAAAATGTAATTGGAATTACTACCAGTTTTAATATTTTTTGTGATACAAATTACTTTAAAAATATTGCTATTTAAATAAAATAATATTAATTAAACTGTAAAGCAAAATATACAGACGTTCCTTTTATTTATTTATTTATTTATTGAAAAATTGAATTTATGGATATCAAAAACGCACAAAGTTATTTTAAAGTGAAAAATCATTCTTAGTTAAGGGGAAACGATCTCTATTTTTACGTTTTCTTATTTATATTCTTTTATTCTGATCCTATTTCGCTTGTGAAATCGATGCATTTCCCAGAAGGAATATAAAGAATTTTGTTCTATATTTTATGAGTTTTTTGTCAGCGTCTATTTGATCAGCTGGATGCACAAGTGCATCATTGAGTGAATATAAATCATGCTATTTGTTTATCACGATAAAAGAGTCTACGCGAAATATTCGCTGACGTGCCACTTTGCGGATAAAATAACACTTATAACCATCGTTTGCAAATATAAAATCAAAAACGCTCTTTTAAAGAGACATCAAATACGGAAATAAATATCCATCAACACGGAGAGTTGAAATCGGATACGAAAGGAATGTAAATTATGTCAAACTGTAGTGACTTATGATGGTCGAAGAACAAATGCTTCTGAACGAATGTGGTGAGCTATTTTGAAAATGCTTGTTTTAATGTAACATTAAATTTAATGAAATATTTTAAGTAGGAAATGAATTTTATCACCCATTATGAGACTACTACCCCGCTTATTGGAGGACTGAAATGGACTGAAAAAGTTCCATGTTTGGCCTCTACAGCTGTATTTCGGGACTATGTAAAAATAAATAAGAAATACAAAATATATGAAATGAATAAAAATAGAAAAAAAATCTTAGCTTACCTATTTATATTAATGCATTATATGTTTACAACTTTTCGCGTGTAGGAAATACATAAAAAATTAAAACGTGAATTTAAAACATTGCTTTTTTAGATAAAATAATAATACAATTAATATCTAAATCAGAGTATATTCTTTTTCCGTATCTTTCTTTTTTATTGTTTTTTTTTTTTTCTTTTATTTATTTATTTTTTTAAATTGAACTTATGGACTTTCTCATATTATAGATTCTGACTTTGAATTCATAAGAGAAAGAAATATAAACATTACAGAAATCTACAATTTACAATAAGAGAAAATTAAATATTAAAATTCAGTAGAGATAATAAACAGCCAAAAGATATTGTTGAAAAACGGCAATAAAACACCTGAATAACTAAATAACTAAAATTACAATTACAAACTATTTAAAAGGCAGCAGACGATAAAGAGACATTTGCTATAAACAATTAAACTGTAGACTTGGATCTTTCACAACGTAAAGCAACCATTATAAAAGCAGACGATTTTAATAATAATCTAAAAAACCAAAACCATTTAAAAGCGGATGATCTGAGCAACAAACAAAACAATGTAGCACTTTCTGGTCTTTTACATTCATGAGTAGCTATTAATGTCATGTTGCATATATGCTACCTTATCCTTTAAGGTATTTCCCCACTAGATGTTAGCTCTGAAGTGCCAGTCCTGGTCTAAACTGACGAAGGAATTCCAGTAATGATAAAACTTCAAGAAGTCAAACCAAAAGAACACTTTTTGGCAGAATGTCAATTAAGGACTCGGAGCACTAAAACTAGCAGCTACTACAATAGTGCAATGCAGGCTTAGAGAACATGCTAGGAATGTGTGGAGTAATATTGTGCAATCAGTTGATGGACAGCTTCCAAAAAAACACAACAGAGGTAAATTGGAGAAAGAAAATCTGCAGTTTTAAACGTAGAAATTTCTCCTAACAAAACAGTCAAATTTTGTTTACATTCATGGTAAAAAATATCAATCTTTTCACGGAAAAAATACGCATTAGGTTTAGTTCTAAGCAGAATAATAAGAGGAAAACAGGTGAAGAGGAAGAAAGAGGAGACTAACGAATCGCGGGGAGGGAGGGGGAAAAGAAAAGAAGAGGAAGCGGTCGCTATTAAACAGTTGATAGAGTCGTATTAGCAACACGAGAAAACCGAAGGCGGAGTTGACGGCTATGTGTCAAGCTGTCAGTGTATAGTATCAACAGTGCTGACCTATGATTAAACTCTTGCCGCTAAGTAGGAAAACACCATTCCGCGAACTATCTAATTAGAATGAAATAAACCTTGGCATGTTTTAACAATGAAGCAATTAAAGCAGGTTTTATTTTGGGTCTTTTGTTAATGTTTTTATATCGTTTGGCATGTCTCGCATGTAACTATTGTTACCTATAAAGGATATATTACAACTTCTATTAAACAAACAACCTTATACAATTAGTGTTATCTGAATATTTTAAATATATATATATATATATACTTTGTATGTACACTTTTAAATGAAATTATGCGAGTAATGTTCCTAGTACATTTTCTCAATAGGAAATCAAAAACTTTATCGACCTAAATGATGCATATAACACAAGGAAGTCTACAACAAGAACTTTTGTAAGCAATGTTGAAATTTTTAGGGTGAAGTCGATTAACCGGAAGCGCAAAGAGTATTCTTCCCTAATGGTCGAAGTGGGGGGGGGGGGTATAAAAAAGTCAAATATTCTCAGCGATCTCAAAGGTGCCTTTTAGAGAAGCTATTTGGGTGGAATAGCGGAAGCAGGTGACAGGTTCGTTCAATGGAAGTGATGGAGCATTTTTAAAAGTGACGTATCTCCGACATACTGAGCTGGATAATTGCCGTCAGACACAGATTTTTGTTGAGCAACCAGCGTTCTATGAACAAGTATTTGTGGATCTTTTTGAAGGACAATGATTCTGAGCCTTTACGAAATCACTCGTATCCGGAAAGGGGAAAAAACGTTTTCTGATTTTTTTTTTCTCCCTTCCAACTACTTCGAAATATTTTACCTTCACATCCGAAATGGTTATTAATATTTAGTATTTTCAGATATATATTACGTTTTCTTTAATTAATAATTTAACCTCCGAAATTGCTAGGTAAAGCGAATTATTAGATAGACCACGAGGTAATTAGTGAAAGTCGAGCGGCCTTTAGAGGAACATAGGAAGAATAAAAAAATTCAGCAGCAAAATGGAAAACAACAAAGCGTGGAATCAGGTTAGTTAACATGTAATAACGAAAATCCAATAAGTAAAGTTGATTGTAAAAAGAAGGATGTTATTTGGTTTGGTGACTCTATTGATGAGCGGCTTATACCTCAAGTTTTCCGATGCAAAAATTAAAAATATAATTTTTAGCAAATGAAAACAGAAAAGCAAAGCAAAAGATGTAGTAATTCTTGTAGGTACCAATGACTTAATTAGCGATAAATTCAGTATGAGAGAGAACATTAAAGTTGTTGGAAGAAGCGAGAGTGAAGAGTGAGAAAGTAAAAATCGTAGGTATATTATTTAGATATGATGGAAATGAATTACGAAGGGATATGATGGCAAACGATTCAATGTGTAGAAAGAATGGATGCGAGTTTTTGGATATGCGGAGTGAGTTTTTGGGAGGATTAGATCTGTATAAGAAGGACGGCATACACTTGAATGCATTTGGCATTAGAAGTCATGAAAAATTATTAATTAATATAAGACCTAATACAGAGAGTCAGGGAAACTGAATTCTGGTGGGATAAATCGTCAGAATCTGGACGTAAGAGCAACAATGTTAGGTAACTGTTAATGATGGGATAGCTATTATTATGGATGTGATTATGAAGAGAGAACCGATGCTGTTTTCGTCCGGTTCGGACCTATCAAGCATGTGTAAAGATGTCTGCATAAGTAAGGAACTAAATAAGAACAGAGATCTGCAAGTTTTCTGTTTCATGCAGACCACAGACAAGCGCATACAAAAGATCATGCAGGTAACTTATTATATCTGTACGCGAATGCTAGGAGTATCAGAAACAAAGGAGTAGAGTTTGTTGCCTCATTTAATATATTGGGGCCTCATGTTGTAGACATCAGTAAGACCTGGTTATTAGTAGCGGACATACTAACTGGTACGCAAGGTACAGTATTTTTAAGAAGGATAAACAGGATAGGAGAGAAGGGAGCTGCTTATGACTTGAATCCAGTTAGAGTTGGAACCTATGACTGCAACTATGCGGCAGTGAGCTTGATGCCATCTGGTGTGAGGTGGAGTCTAACAAGATTAAATATATAGTGCGGTGTTCTTACAGACCTAGTGAAGCAGTTGCTAGTAACGAAGAAATGCATCACCAAATAAATACGATTGGTGCGAAAAGAGTAATCATAATAGGGGACGTTAATCATCCGAACATTAATTGGGTAGCTGTAAAATCGCTGAAGTTATTGAGCTGTTACGAGACAACTTCCTCAAGCAGCATGTGACAAAAGGAACTCGTGATCAAAGAGTGTTAGATCTGATTTTAGTGTCAGATGGGGGGTTTCAGTTAAACATGTAACTATTCTGCCTCGGGTTGGTGACTGTGATCATGCGGTACTCACTTGGGAAGTGGCTAAGTTTATGAATGTTCCATTCAGAAAAGGTTGCATACCGAACTACAAAGCAGGAAATTATGACTACCTGATGGGTATGCTGAGTTTTGTGCCATGATATCAGTTATTGATGGGAAGGATATCGACAGCGAGTCGGAAGTGTTTAAAACTACTTTAATGATGCGATATTAGAATGTGTTCCCCTAGAGTTCGAAGTATAAACAGAGTAGTAGTGAAATTGATGAGTAATTTAATTAAGCAAGAGATTCGTAAAAACAAAAATGATGTGGAAGGAATACCATTTTCATAAGGATGATGTCAGTTATGATCATTATAAGCATCAAGTCAGAAGTCACAAGTGTTATAGGGAAAGCTAAGTCTGAGTATAAAAATAGAATAAAATAAAATAAACTGGTTCCGCAAGTTAAACACAATCCAAAAGAATTCTGTCGTCATCCTGTAAGTAAAAGAAACAATGAATTTTAAAGATACCGCATGCAGATGGTATGAGGATAACTGATACAGAAATGAATGTTCAACTAATGGGTAGCCATTTTGCTAAAAGCTATCGGTCTGGTGCATGCAAGATTAAGTTCACTGCTACCTCTTCAAAGAAACTCAGATGTATGAAAAGGAAGTATTAGAGCTGTTGCACAAACTGAATAAGAATTCAGCAATAGGGACTGATGAAATATCATCATGGGTGCTAAAAAGTGTTTAGCTGAACTGGCTATTCCTTTGACCAGGATATATAATTTGAGTCTCAGAACAGGGAAGATTCCGCAGGTATCCATGTATCCAAGACCAATGTATCCATCTATCGATTAGATATCCAACGTCGTATTATATTGGTGAGATTATGTTAGAAGAAGATGAGGCTAGGGATCTTATAGTTTTAGTAGACAGGAAGTTGAATTTTAATGGTCATATACCAAAACTTGTAAATACAACTCAGAGAATAATTGCAATGCTGATACGAACCTTGACACGTAAAGATGAGTAAGTCATTTGGCCCCTTTACAAGGTCTCACTTCGTCTATTACGCAGGTCTAATCTTCTGGTTTCTGTGGTGATTCTGATACATTGGAGAGTATTAAAACGGATATCAGGATTGTGGAATACTGATTATGAAGACATTGAGAATTTGTAGGCTGAAGACACTAACAAACAGGAAAAGAAAGGGTGATATGATTGAGAGTTACAAACTTCTGAAAAGGTTATACATAATGTCAATAAATGGGATTTTCATTTTATGGAAGGTGGGAGAAAGAACACGAGGGCACTCTTGTTCTTTCTTGTTCATGACAACCTATGACAAGAAAAATAAATGAAAAATGTCAATATTGCATTATATCGACTTTTTCATTAATAAATTTAGCGAGCATTATTGACTTAATAGTTGATAATTATGGGTTGAATTTTTCAGCACAGTGCGTTGCCATAGTTACTGATAAAATGTTGCCACTTCTATCCCGCTAATATGTAGCAAACAGTACAGCATAGAATATGTGGAAGTATAGTGGGAGTCATAATTGAATCTGTGGAATGCTAAACAGTGGGCTGCTCGCATTTATGTCCATCCAACCGTACTTAAATATAGCAGGAACTCAGCTGCAAGTTTTTGTGTGATATTTTGTTTTTGATGTATTCAAAATTAACCAACATAATTTAGTTTTGATCTAAGTGGTACGACTTTAAGTAACATAAGCATAACATTCCATTATATTAACGTTTTTAGTGTTGCCATAGCAACAAAGCCAGATTGCAGAAATATTCTATACCACTAAAAGAAGTTTGTAAAAGTGTGTATACAGAACATCGTTTTTATTTAAAAAAAATAAGTAATCAACAAATAGATAAATGCATACACTAACATATCAGAATAACATTACGATACTGCAATAAGATTCTATTTAGGAATACAACATTTCTTTTTTTGGAAGTCCGGGATCTTCGGCAATGTCTTTTCTTCTGAACCAGGTCACTGTGGCAGCATTTCATAGATTTACACATTTTTAAACAACTGATTCTTGAATACCTTCAATGTCCAGTAATAAGCACTAATTACACATTCATTATAAACTAACTTACACATTTCGAAACATGGTAGCTTGGTTGGAACGTGCAGAAGTGATTAAACCTTAATTATCAGAGAGGCCTGTTGTTGGTCAAATTTCTAGTAGCGAAGCCAATTTAAACGCTTCATATTTCGTTGTAACGCGTGTACCGGATAAATAACGTGGATATTACTTGTAACCAACCGCTGTCGTTATAAGGCTCCTTACATGAACATTATAGTCACCGATGAGGCAATATCTGAATCATGTGTCTTAACGTTAGTCTTGAATACATCTCATTATTCTCTCTGATAATTTACACCGAAATCCCTATAGCGAGGGTACTTGAAAATAGCACTATGATCATTATGCTCCTGCAGAAAGGTATCGTTTAGTTTAGAATTATGCTCATCCACACGCATAACTAACTAATTAGTCCAGCACATTTGAGAGAATGCATGATCATAATTCAATTGTAATCATATAATATGGAATATTTAGAAGAGTCTGATATTCTTTTACAATTTTATTATTATTATTATTAAGAGAGACCTCCAGGGAGTCAGAGACTCATCGAGGGAGGCCAAATACTACACACACCAGCTATTGTTATACTTATTCTTGAATTCATTCACAGTTTTCACGCACAACATCCAAAGGCAATCCATTCCAATCACACACACCCTCTGAGAGAAAAATCTAGCCCTCATACCCTCCTTGGCGGCCTTCATTCTCAGCTTCCAAGGATGCCCTCTCCTCCTTTCCCCACCCTCCATAAATTGAAAAATTCCATCAATTGAAATTTTGTATGACCCTTTCAGAAGTTTGTAAATCTCAATCATATCACCCTTCTTTCTCCTGTTTGCTAGTGTCTGCAATCTACAAATTCTCAATCTGTCTTCATAATCAGTATTCCGCAATCCTGATATCATTTTTAACATTTTCCTTTGTACTCTCTCTCTCTCTCTCTCCAATATATCAGAATCACAACGGAAACCAGGAGACCTGCGCACAATAGCACAAGTGAGTCTTATCAAGGCCTTGTAAAGAAAGAGGCCTTGAAAAGATCATACCAATATAAGACCAATCTCATATCCGAGGATTGGAGATAACACTCCAATATCCCTAGTCTCGTCAGTTTCTTCTAGCTTAATCCCACCAATATAATACGACATTGGATATGTCATCATGCCGAAGTGAATGACTTTACATTTACTCACATTGAACTGACACCCATTTTTTCATCCCCACAATTCCAGCCTATTCAAATCATTCTGCAAGTATTGCATATCAGCAGCATTCCTGATTACCCTACCTATCTTTGCATCATCAGCAAATAGCTGCACGTCGCTTGTCAAATCCTTCCCAATATCGTTAATGTACAGATTGAATAACAGTAAACCAAGCACTGATCCTTGTGGTACACCACTTGTTACCTTAAACCTTGCAGACTTAGATCCCCTAACACTTTTTGATATCTGTCAGTCAACCATCCTCTTATCCATGCAAATATTGTCTATTATGCTGTATTCTGTCAAAAGCCTTAGCAAAATCCAAAAGTATCATGGTGTATCCATTCCCCTTGTCTAGTTCAATGGTAACATTGTTATAGAATGTGAGCAAGTTGCTATAACATGACCTTCCCTTAATAAACCCATGTTGTTCATTGCAAAGTAGAGATTCATTGTCAACCCATTTCTCAATGTGAGCGCTAACCAAGTTTTCCAAAATCTTCAGCACCACTCCTGAGATACTAATTGGTCGATAGTTGGATACATCGGTCTGCACCACCCTTGTGCAATGGAATTACCATACATTCCTTCCATTCCTGCGGAATGTTCCGTGTTCTGAGACTCATATTAAACATCGTGGTCAAATGAATGGCCAGTTCAGCTGAACACTCTTTTAGCACACGTGCTGATATTCCATCAGTCTCCCTATTGCTGAATTCTTATTCAATTTGTGCAACAGCTTTAATACCTCGACCTCACACACTTGCGTTTCTTCATCTAGTGAAGAGGTAATTTTAGATAATATTTTAAACTAGTAAAATTATTTTTTTCGGTAATGACGTTTCCCTCTTTAATAAACTAACCAATAAAAATTTATATAGACAGCCATGGCGAACCGATGTCCACAACCAGAACAAACTTTATACACAGTATCAATATGTTGGGTTCCTTTTAATCACACTGTTAAAAAAATCTTTCACACATTTGGAAACTGCCATCAGGGTTGAGACAAATTACAATTTACCTCGAATGGTAATATCGATGTTTGTTAAAGATTAAAGTATTGTTTATAATCAGGGATAACTTATCAATTTCTGGCAGAAGAGGTTTGTGTATGCGTCGTACTCTGATCATAAGAAACTTTTGTTTCTATTGTTATTATTGTCAAATGGAATTATGCATTATATCCATAATACATCTAATTCTGAGTGAACAAAGAAATAAGAAATATTTTATAATTTCTTGTTGTTTCTCATTTTCTTTATATTTTCGAAGAATATATAAAAAAATGCAGAATGATATAACTACCGTAATATTTTTATGTAGTTCCTACACACGATTTTTTTTTTGAAACATATGGGCTAAGTTTATTTCTTTTCTTAATTTCATATATATGTTTTGTATTTTTAAAAACCTATTCTAAAACCCTACAGACCAACGTGGAACTTTTTCAAGACACTCCGGGCTTCCAATAAGCGGAGCGGTAATCTCACACACCCAAACCCAAGGAGAGACTCGAACCCTCGACTTGAGAATACACTGATCACTACGCCAACCGGGCTCTAACTTTATATCACTTTTTAAGTATAAAAATTGAAATCTAATATTCATTTTCTAAAATTAAAATAATAAAGTTTTTTGTGGCATGGCACTGTCCAACTGTTTTTTTTTTTTTTTTTGATCATATCAAAATGTGCGTTATGTTTTCTATTTTTGTTTATGACCATTAAGATATCACTTTTTCCTGAATATTTCTGTATACGTTATGTCATAACTTGACATCTATCAAAATGCGTTGTGTAATCGGATGTTATAGTTTTTAGTATTCATTAAAGGGCGCTTTTTATTTTATTTTGAAAAACCAGTGTACTGTATATTGCAACAGAATACAAAAACCTTTTCTCTCAAAAACAGAATTACGGAAATCAAACGATATTATTTTTATTCCCAGATAGTAATTGATTTACGTGATTTTATATTTGGTTTAGTGCACATTTTAGTTTTGAAACATGAAATTAAATTCAGGATAGAGTGGGAAAGTTGTTTCACAGTTTGTATGCTCTAAGTTAGAAATTCCAATGAGACATTTATATGTCCCAACATTTGGAAGTGTCATTTTTACACTTCGGTGAGTCAATTGGATGCAGAAAATACATAAATAGAAACACGACACTGTTAGGATGCAGTCAGCTATTAATATGCGCAGGGCAATGCGCATTTTAATAACAGTGAAGGCAGAAAGAGAAAAAAATAAACAAAGGTGCACTCATCGCTATCTTAGTTATGCCATTAACGTGATTTCTTCGGTTATTCTGTGTGTTATATGTGGGCGTTTTTGCCAATTTTTGTTTATCAATAAATAATCAGATGAATATAATCAATGCTAATACTCTGTGAAAGAATTAGATAACTTGCTAAATCGTTTCTATAGCAGCAAATATCGATGTTCATTTTTACACTTCGGTGAGTCAATTGGATGCAGAAAATACATAAATAGAAACACGACACTGTTAGGATGCAGTCAGCTATTAATATGCGCAGGGCAATGCGCATTTTAATAACAGTGAAGGCAGAAAGAGAAAAAAATAAACAAAGGTGCACTCATCGCTATCTTAGTTATGCCATTAACGTGATTTCTTCGGTTAGGTATTCTGTGTGTTATATGTGGGCGTTTTTGCCAATTTTTGTTTATCAATAAATAATCAGATGAATATAATCAATGCTAATACTCTGTGAAAGAATTAGATAACTTGCTAAATCGTTTCTATAGCAGCAAATATCGATGTTCATTAGTACATTCCTGGCCCTTTATGACAGTTCAAATGGTTCACCTTATGAATAAGAAAAAAAAATTGAGTTACCCTTTGGCATAAATGTGTTACCTATATAGACACATCAACATTCAAAAATTTCCTCTTTCCGTACTCTGTTAATTTCACTATGATACAGGGCCGACCCCAGAAGTGTACAACTGACGTTCGTCCCTAAGTACCACAATTTTAGACTTATTTAAAATATTGACATTCAAAACTCATTAAAATAAAATAATTTGCACAATTTACTTCAATGGTGATAATTTATGAATTAATTAAAATAGGCGATGATTTTTACAAAACATTAATTTTAAAAGGTCCCAAATTATTTTTGTTCCATGCTAGAAATATTGGATCCTCGCTATGTGTAGAGCTGTGGCCATTAAGTACCTGTTCTTGCGGAAAAAATGCAGAGAGAGAGAGAGAGAGTCAAAAACTAATTATCATTATCTATGAAAAACACGTCAATGCTATAGATAATCTATATGGTTTCTAGTAATATTTTTAATTATAATCAGAATTGAAAGTGTCATATTTTCCTTGAGGACTATATGTGTAATTTATAATGCAAATAAATTATGCATACAAAAGAAATTTATGGTCTGTGAATGGCTACTCTAAACCTTTAGATAAAGTACAGATAGGTAATTGTTAGTATACGTAGACTGTGGTTAATAACTGTAATCATTACTAGCTTTATTGCGAAGAGCATTTACGCTGTCCCATCATTAACACCTGAATATGCAACTGGTAATGCATACTGAATGAATCATGAAGTAACCTTCGGTTTACATGCTCTGAGATAAGTAAGAACCGATGAATGGATAAAAGTGAGAAATGAAAACGAAAAACAACGAAAAAAATAAGGAAAAAGAAAAAGTAGGAAATAACGACTGCGAAAGCATGTCGAATTGGGGATGCAAGAATGGGGGTAAGAATGCAATTGGCAAAGAAAATAAGACATCTGGGACAACAAAAGAATGGAAAAAGGGAGAACTATAAGCATAATATTATAAACTTGTAAAAATGGAAGAAAGTAATGATAAGCAAGAAATAGCTGGTTGACTTGGTAAGTTGTTTAGATTTTATCTATTGTGTGTTCTTCGGCTGGTTTGCATGTTATGCGGGAATTAACACTATTCTGTTACTTCTGAATGAGGTCGGTTGACTCAATTTTAACTGAACGCAAATATAAATATTCCTCTCGTAAAATAACGGTAATCGAACAGGATATGACAGAATCATGAGAATTACAGTAGAAGCAACTAAGAATTGCGTGTGTTCTTCGGCTAATTTGCCTACTTTAGTAATAATAAATATCTTTGTACTAGAGTAGTTAATTCATCTTCAGTTGAGTTCGAATCCCATCTATGGTGGGATTCGAACCTACGTCTTTACAGTCTAAGGGCGTTACCAACTGTGCTAATGAAGCGCTGGATGAGAAGATAAGAGAAAGAAGAGATAACATTATTAACATAAAACAAAATGAAAGGAACTTAAGGGAAGAAAAGAAGAAAGTGAAAAAAAGGAGGAATGATAGAAAACACCACAGGCAGAAGATAAGAAGAAACATGGGGGTTGGGAAAAGAATATTTTAACTGATAAATACACAACCCACAGATTTTTTTTAATTATGAAAAACTGTCACGTTTATTAGCCCTTGACCCCTCACCTCAGCACCAAGTACGTAGTCCTCCGAAACTAATGTAAAACATGGCAATTGGCCATGAATCATTGCATTACGCGATACCCTCGATATTTCTATCAGCACTATACCCCCTCATCAATATCAATAAAGGCTGTCCATGTCGCGAGGCCTCTCCAAAAGGCAGCTGCGCAATGTCACTTGCCTCCAATGAAAAATTGCCTGTCTCCTTAGATATCCTGAGAAACCGAACACCACCATTACCCTCCCTATAGTCTCCAGATCGACATAGCGTTAACTACTGCATGTACCGTTCCTCTGCAAATCAAAGGTCAATATTTAATTGCCTGTACATACGGAGGAATTTCCAGCTGCGTAGTTAGTATTGTTTCCATGAGGCACACTGCTCATGGAAACAATACTAACTACAATTGTTTTTACCAGACTCCTTGAACATGTTGTGATATTTAGGATGCTGTTCTTTGAATGTTTCGCTGTTTTCTCGCTTGTATGTTTGCAAACACATGCACGCACACACATACAGGTGAATTACCGACGAGTCGATAGGCAATAATTCCTTTTCTATAATCACAACATGTTCAAGGACTCTGGTAAAAACAATTGTAGAAATGAACAAACACCATCGTTCTTAGATTGCAAGCAAACACGTAACCCCCCCCCCCAAAAAAAAACACCTTCCAATTATAGGAAACATGTTTTCCTCTCTCTCTCTCTCGTATGGCAAGGAAGAATCATCAAACCGTATACTGTATTCTGCGAATAACTGAACATTCTTGTACTGATAAAAAAAAAGAAGGAAATTTTCCAAATGACGAAAGGAAACAAAAGCATGTAATAATTTAGGATTCTCAAATGTTTTTTTGCCTTAAAATATGTTGAATTACTTTTTAAAAAAAAGTTACAATAACTATAGATCTCATTATTTAAAATATAACGTCTCTTATTATATAAATGTTAACTGCATTCTTTAATTTTAAAAACAATCTTTCCTTGTTATAACAATGTCAGTTTTTCCTTTTCGTATAGTATAGTGTACTAATAGAGGCCTCCGTAACTCAGTATAGATGAAGCCCTTTGTTCGGAAAAACCCGGAAAGACTTCGATTCCCGTTAGTGAAGTGAGGAACCTTTATATGGTCTCTTTCGACTAAAGGTGAGTTAGCCGGTCTCATAAGGAGGTAGGGGATTTTTTCTCCCGGAAACTCTGGTCTTTCGTCTCTCAGAACAGACAAACCGGTCAGTAGAATACACGCAATTTACAGACAAGACTACTTAGAGGCATAGCGGTAACCGCCTTATCCTTGTATTATGGTTAGGAAATCCAAGGATACATAGAAGACTGTGGGCGCTTAACTGCCTGTTAAAGCCACTGATGGATGGATAGTGTACTAATAGAATATAATATTGCGTTTTAATTTATTTTGATACCTTCTCTATTTTATCTTTCCAAGTACTAATTTACCATCGCTTCCTCTATCTTCTAACATTAGAACTCTTTACTTCAATACTTAAAGCACGAAAACAAAATTCAGAATAGAATTATTTCAAGACGGAAGTATAAGTTACTTTTACCAAAAATGGATTATTAGATAACCGATAAATGACAAAATAAAAACACACAAACAATAGAAGAAAAATTGGCAAACTTTTAAAAATAGTATACGAAAGCAATAAAAGAAGCATTAGAAAAGTTAGTATAAATTAGAATATGATTTTTATCGAACTTAAAGAAGAATCTGAGAATACAAATTCAAAAGAAAGAATGAACTAAACGAAAGTATAAAATTGAAAAACAGTGAACTGGAAAAAGTGGAGATTATTTTCATAATCTTTATACAGAAAAAATAAAGATAAGATAACCCAGATAATGATGTATGATGGAGAATGCTTAAGCAATTTACGAATCACTGATGATATTATTTTAATAGTAACATCACGAAAAGAACTAGAACACACGATTATTGAATTAAATGAAGTAAGTCTGGATGTAAACCGACAAATAAATATGGATAAATCGGAAATAATGTATAATGGAAATACTTCATAACGAAAATAAACTGAAATAAATCTAAGACGGATTGAAATACGAGTAGTGAATTCATACAAATATCTAGAACATACAAAATCATTACGAACAACCATAAACTTGATAATGAAATTTCACCTAGAATAACAGTAGAATGGAAAGTCTTTAACCATTATAGAAAGACATTTAAAAACAATTTATAAAACAGCCTAAAAAGAAAGTTCTACAACCAGGTTGTGTTCCTAACAGTGACCTAGAGTCTGACGAAAAACACTTAGAGGAACTGAAAACAACACAAAGAAACTAGAAAGTGGTCATGGACATTGCCATAATAATAAAAGGCAACAAATGGCGTTGGTAAGGACATGCGATGAGAATGTCTGACCAGAAATGGACAAAGAGAACAACTGAAAGAACACCAAGAACTGGATATCGGAAACCAGGTAGACCAGTAGTAAAATGGGACGATAAACTAACAAGATGTTATGGATGTTTATGGTGGAGAGATGCACAAGACCTGATAAAATGGAAGAAGCATGAAGAGGCACTCGTCCAGCAGTGAAGTGAAGAAAGCTGTTGATAATGATGAATGATGTTTATAAAGATAACGTGTTACATAATGTATATTTAAAAAAACCCTTAACGAATAAGTCAGTTGAAATATATATGAAGGGGAAAGAACAAAAGAACTATAAGATAATTTAAATCGAGTATTTAAAGAAAAAAATTACTAGCGAAAGGGTTTAACTGTACCCAATAAAGGAAAAAGGAGATAGGCAAATACAGAAAAATAAATTTACTTCGCATAAATTTAAATATATGCACAAAACAATTGGAAATATTGCAAATAATTTATTTTAATTATCTGATAACAACAAGGATTTAGAAAATAAAATAGATCAATAACAGATGTAATATTTTTATTAAAACAAATAATAGAGAAATCGAGCCACCATAGCTCAGTTAGATTCGACGAAGCCTTTGCGTTGGAAAGACCTGGTTTTGAACCGCGTTGAAAAGCTCTGATAAAGGTTCTTTATTATGGCTTTTCAGTAGAAGATGAGTAAACCAGCCTCATACAGAGACGAAAGGGTTTTTTCTGACAGTAATCGCCAGTGACAATTCAAGTAATTTACATAAAACATATATTCAGAAATAAACTTAATATATTCAGAATAATATATTCAGAAATAAAATAAATCAGGCCTTATCTTAAAATGATGGCTATGAAATCAAGATTGGGAACGCTGTTAGTACTGCAGATTATTATATTATTATTAACAGAAAGCAGGTAAAATATATAACTCTCACATTAAAAACAAGAAATATATTAAAACAAATTTCCGAACTAATTAGAAACACACACACACACACACACACACACACACACACACATACAAAATAACAGTTTTTATTCTATAATAAATATAGAATAAAAAGGGGTGAATAAAGTAATTAGAGACAAGGAATTCATTAATCCCCGCCTTATTTAATTTCGTGACAATAAAATAATACGTAAACAAAATGAAATACAAATTAACAATGAAAAATTAAGAATAATCAGATACGCTAGGTTTTACTAACAGCAGAAAATAAAAATATGAAGACACAAAAACAAAATGAATGAAACTAAAATTACTCAGTTGCTAGAGTACTCAACAAAATCTAAATTTAAAAAAACATTAATAGGGATAATACTTGAAAAAGTTAGTAACAAACTAAATAACTACGACATCACATAAAAGGAAGTATAAAAACGACGAGTAAAAGCTAGTAAAATATCTAGACGTCTTAGGAACCTTCACTAGAGTTAAAACACATGCAGAAAGTACAAAAATTAGAATGAATGAATGAAACTATTTAAAATGAAAACATAAAAGGAAAACTTGAGGACGTAACAATAGTAACAGAATTGACAACAATTTTATTCAGAGAAATAAAAGGTAAAAATAACAAATAAATGATTGGATTATATAAAATTATATAAAAGTCATATAAATGATTTTAAGATTGCGGGATGATCTTGAAAAGCAACAAGGCAATCAATTAATCTTAGTATTAAAATGAGAAGTATATATTGTACACTTCTATGTTCAAAACATAATGTAGTTTAATTTTTTAATATAATATACATATTGTAAAAATATGGGGGGTTATTTCTCGTTAGTTCGTTGTTGTTTCTTGTTTCCTATTATTATCCTGTGATGCTTTACTTATATATATATATATATATATATATATCCAGGTGATGCTGGATATATATATAATATATTGTGACAATGTAATATATTGTCACTTAATTTTATACGTCCCCCTTTTATACTCTAGATTCCTACCTTCTGTATTCTATACTCCTACCCGAGAGCAATGGAAATATTTCTTTAGATTTATGACTGCGCCATCCATGCCTCGATATGGTGCAAGAAATATAGTACTTCCAGTAGGTTATTAAATCTTTTATAACAAAATCTCTTTATCATCCCCAAGTTATCAATTTGCTTTGCAGTCTTGGCCCTTTTTTCACTTACTATTTATATCAACGTTTCCCCCTTAGGTTCGATTTTTATTTTTGAATCAGTGCATTGCAAAAGACAAGAAAATGAGACCAAATCATTATGTACTAATATATAAACAAAATTTAATTACTGATATCTAATAGTTACCATACAATACGTGAATTCAAAACTTCATTCATACAAGAAATTCATTAATCTTGAATAATTACTCAAATGTGAAACTTAGTGAACTCTCTTATCTCTCTTATTTTTTTCTCTAATTAACTCTCAGATAATGCATTCTATATCACAAATACTAAATATCATTCACACAGAACAAGAAATTTCTAGGTGCGCATTAACAATCGTAGTTAGTTATGAACCATGCCCCACACACATTAAGTCTCTTAGATTCTCATCTTAAAGACTTAGTTAATTGACTGATAATCACATTGGTATATTTCATTCCCTTTGATTAAAACAGCTCTATGATATGATGATAAGCAATTAATTAACACATATTAATCAAAGGACATCTTAATTAGCCCAATCTTTCTTAGGGAAATTAACTACGCTCACGTTAAACTCAATAATAATTTTTTCATAAATCTACGAGCGTTTCATGTACCTTAAACCACTATTTTTCTATATTAAATAGTTCAGCAGTTCCTTGAGGGGAATTCTCTTAAATCACAAACAAAATAATTAACATTCAGACTCACGTGGTCTCTGACTGTCTTGCATACGCCTTCCCTCCTTGTTTCTTTTCCTTTTCTTTTCCGGGACTTCAGGGGTTTCTTCCCCGTTTCGTGTTTTCTTCTTTTCCTTGATGGGAGTCACAGGGCACTATTGAAGGATCGCGTCAGCCATCGGGATACTGGATAGGTTTCCTCCGGCGTCTTGAACTGACCGGCGAGGAACTGCGTAGGTTGGTGGGCATGTACGTACTCAAACAGAGCGGCAAGGCTTGAACCAGTACGGCAAGATTTCCCTTTAGACTGTAACCTCTGGTTTATCCTTGGCTTCGGACTGGAAACTCCCTTCGTGGACGGACTCCCATCTCTCCCCTCCGGAACTAATCGAAACCTCTCCTTCTCGACCTCTTGTGGACAGATCATGCAAGATGAAAACAGGAAGCCCTTCTCAACAAAATTCCAAGCCTTATATTCTCAATACCCCTGCACTTTGGGTTAAGTTTATTGGATGTCTTGCGAGTAGTTACGAGAACCCCGTACAACAGCACGTGACTGGCGGTTTTCGAACTTTCGCCGACAAATCCTATTCTTCCCCTTTGATGTCCTTAATCCGGCTACGTGGCCTACGGGATGTTCCGACTGATGGAGGCCGTTTCGTTTCAATACTGACCTTGAAGGTCACCTGCTACAGGACTCGTAAATACGTTTCAAAAGGAACTGCCGACTTACAGACACTACCCTCGGTTTCAAGCATCCTACTTCTGCTCTTAAACAATGAGCGACTTAATTCCCTTTGGCTTAATTTGATCTTCATACAAAGTTTTTAAGGTGTGTTCCTATAGTAAAAATCGATGTACTAGAGATTTTATTAATTTTCGTAACATCGAGTTTTTACAATATTCATATATTATACAAAAATATTAACTTCATTCTTTTGTATATAATAGAGCATAATATAAAAATTAATTCCTAATCAAGTATCTAACATAATCCTTATTACGTTATAATGCGTTCTCATCCCATCTTCGCCATTGTATTAAGCTCAATGTCCTATCGCGTCCAAGTAACTTTTTTATAAAAATCAGCTTATTGCTTGTAATAGGACGATTAATTATATCTGCTATGTCTTAACGTGAACGTGTTCTGAACGGTCTGCCTGTATTGCGAGATGAAAAACGCAAGTTTCTGAGAGGAGAAAATCGCTTCTACCTCTGCGTGATGCCGACTAACTGACCTTTAGTTAAAAAGTCCTGACAGATAACTCTCATAAACATTCTCATAATTTTATTTTGTAAATTATCATCATAACCAGTATCCTTTTCGTATTAGGACCAATGGCGGGCTAAATAATATATCGTCTTGTAAATCTAGTAATATTGTTTATGATGAGTCTGTAAACTGCGCATGTTCATCTGTCGGTTTGCTTGTTTTGTGGAATGAAAATTTCGAGTTTCCAGAAGGAACAATCTGCTACCACCATGACGATGAACTGAAGATGAGTCCTAACTCATCTTCAGTTCAAGATGAGTTAGGACTCATCTTCAGTTCTTGTATCAGTTGAAAAGCCCTGATACAAGTTCTCCTTGAGAGACGATGATTCAGTACATTCCTTATAATTATTCCTTATAATCGCACGCATAAAGTTATTAGAAACCACTTGTGCTTATATATAATAATACAGACTTTTAAATATAATTTGAACTACGGGATGTGATTAACAGAACAATAGTAAAGTTGGCTCTCTTATTAAAAAAGTAATAATGAGCATTTGAGGAAAGGAAATTCAAACAAACACTTTGAGCTATTTTAAGACATTCATGAGATAAGACATTCATTACAGTTTGCTTTTTCCCGAGTTGTTGAAGGGAATACTGTAGTCATCTATAGCTGCATGATACTCTAAAAATAGAAAATACAAGCTAGACGAAGACCTACAAAAATCCTAGTGATGCTGCACGAAATTGTATGCATTCTTTTACGTTGTACAGTATTGTGGAAAGTCAAAAACCATTGAAGATTGAAAAATCAATATCGGAGACATTTCAGTATACGAATGCTGCTGGCGTTAATCTTTACGAATTCTTCTTTTGCGTGCTGACGACAGGAAGGGGAAAAATTAGAACACATAGGTTTATAGGGCTCTGAAAAGTTTAGCTGTCCTGTAGTAATTCAAATACACTGAACGAGGAACTAATAACTGTTTTATATTTTTCCCTCTCACGTACGTATTCTTCCCAAAATATCGTACATGAATTCATACATTCGAATTGTATTCAACTTCTTCTTCTTCTTCTAATTATTATTATTATTAACGGGCAGCAAAGACAAAACAAAACATAAAATATTTAAGGTGAAACACTGATGCCAGTACACAGTCATGTTAAAACATTACTTCAACTCGACCTATAGAGTAACTAGAACAACATATGAGATAACGAGACCACAGTCAACAAAACACATAACATACAAGTATAATAATCACCACGGAAAAGCCACTCGAAGCTTTTATATACCTGGCATGATCAACAAACTGCCATTCGACGAGAGAAACCTACGGTCCTACAGAGAGCTGAAACAGGTGCTATATAGATATTATAGCGAGAATGAATATTAGAGGGAAATTACACCCACACACGCACAAAAAAATTCTGTAACGAATTCCTCTCAAACAAAGCTACAAATGACTGAAACGTTTTCAGTAATTCCCTATAATTCCCCTCTAATTAGAGGGAGACTGAAAATCTGAGGGGAATCACACACACACACACACGAATTCCTCTCAAAAACTAATACAATGACACAAACACTCCATATCCATCCATATAGTGTGAGGAACCTTTATCTGGTCTCTTTCGACTAAAGGTGAGTAAGCTGGGCTCATATTGAGGTAGAGGGTTTTTTCCTCCCGGAAACTCGGGTTTTTTGTCCCTCAGAACAGGCAAACCGGTCAGTAGAACACATGCAATTTACAGACAAGAATACTTAGAGGCATAGGGGTAACCGCCTTATCCTCGTATTGCGATTAAGAAATCCAAGGATACTTGGAAGACTGTGGGCGTTCAAGTGCCTGTTAAAGCCACTGATGAATAAATGATGACTCTTCATGTGTGTGTGTGTGTGTGTGTGTGTGTGTGTGTGTGTGTGTGTGTGTGTGTGTGTGTGTGGTTTTTCTGGTCGTCCCAAGCCCGTATAAAATGGGGGGAAGCAATTGTGAACTACCCTGTAAAAATCTCAACCAGAAACACCTTGTGGCAAGAACACTTGCCTACAAAGTTACCAAGAGTCGGACACAACCGAAGGGTTAAATCATCATCATATATGTCTCTAAGCACATATAAACAGTTAAATCTACACCTGATTCGCGACAGGTACTGAAACAAAACTACAAAACGCCGCCATCTATTATCTTCCTCAGATAAGCTCTGCAGAAGCTTCGAGGAAGACAGCAGAAATGCCACCCAAATAAACAAACAAGTATATCAAAAAAGAATGTACTCAGTAACTTGTATACTGAATTTTTGTAGAGAAGTCAAACAATAATAATAATCTCTTATCTCATTTTCCTTTTCCCTCGCGGTGTCGAGGGTTTATTAATCATCGGACCTCAAACCGTTCACAGGATAAGGTGGTCATCCCTATGCCCCGAGGTATCCTATGTCCGTAGTGTTGAGTTCTCAAGGCCGGTTTGGCTGTTTTGCGGGATGAAAAACCTCAGGATAAACTGGGAGGAAAACCCTGCTGTCCACGCCCAAGACCGGCTAACTTGGCTATGGCTGAGGAAGATCCTTGAGCTCCTCACGTCGTTGACGGGAATCGAACCTAGGACACTCTTCTCCAGGCATATAGTTGCGAAGCGCACAGCCACGCGGAATAATAATAATTATTATTTTTATTTTTTATTTTTATTTATTTATTTATTTTTGAATCATGCAATATCTGGCTTGTGCACGATAGTAGAATATTCTAAACTCCACAAAAGAAGTAAACACAATAGATTGCATAAGTGTAAGTAAAGGATTTGAATATCGCTAGAACATGTGAGTCCGAGTACTGTTTGCTTGTTTGCGTGATTGTTTTCATTTGATTTTCAATTAGGCATTAATTACGTCACCTGTAATTTGTGTAAATTATTCTAACGCCTTTTGTTGCGTTTATGGTGGTTTCGTTAGTGAAAAAGAAGCTTCGAAACAGATCTGTCAAATAATTCTCTTAATAATGCCATTATGTATACTTTGGCTAAAACTTGGGAATCGATATGACGGAAGAAATTGCTCTTGTTGCCTGACAGGGTTACACGCAGGGTTACTCTGCAATAAAAAGTACATTTTCGAATTAAATCTTTGGGCTGTCATAAACTTGTCTCTTCATGGACGTTATTTATTTGCATTTCTAGAATAACTTAACTTAGCTGTTTCGCCAAGTTCGAAATGTAATGTCGATAAAAGTGACACACACACACACACAGAGAAAGAGAGAGAGGGAGAGAGAGAGAGAGAACACAACAAATTATCTTGTGATAGGTTTATCTCTATCAAAGACTAAAAGTTAATAATTTGCTTGGTTCCATCTTAAGAAGCGCCAAGATTTTGTTGAGACAGTAAAGATCCTGATTTCAAAATTATAGTTGGAAATAAGCCTTTCATATTGAAATAAATAATTTATTAAGTTAAGAAACGCAACTTTATGAGTTTAATCGATCTAAACTACTAAACACGTTTTTGTAATTAATTTTATAAATGGTCTTTTTTAACAAATTTCAGTCAAATCTGTCAAAAAGTTCAAGCCCTTAATACAGTATCGGGTTATTAAAATATTTATTTGAATTTCATTGGGAAACTATCGGCTTATTGGATGCTAGAGTAGTTTGAAAATGTTCAGTGTTTTCTCTGTAGAACAGTATTTTGAGATTGATTTTCTAGCCCTCATCTCCATCCACTGTACTCGTGTACCGTGGGTTTATCACCTTTCGTGGGTGGAATTTACATATAAATTTTTAAATAAAATTTAAGAAAAAAAAAGATGTGACCTCTACATGTCATTCTTTCGTGTTTGGTATTCTGTAAGAAAAGAAAAGAATGCTTAGCAAAAACACGCAAATGAGTAGTTGTTAGACAATTCCATTAAGCTAACAAGTAGGGCGTTTGTTATCTGTAAGTTTAATCAAACAAGTTGGAATAACTTGTTCGATTAAACTACCACTAGACGAAGTTTGACGCTGAAATCAATGGTTGAGTTAGGCGGTACCTAAAACGACATTATCTGACACGATCTAAACAAGAGAAACTATATAACAGAATTTTAACGATCAATGGTGCAATTTTAACTTAATTGCAGATCGAACAAGACGATAATATGTGAGTACTTCGCTGAAGTACCAAAAACGTTCTCTTATCTCTATATGCAGTATAATAAAATAGTTCCGTTCTATTTTTGTTAACTAAGACAAATATGACGTAATTTCTATTACATCAACAGATCATGCTTACGTCATCGGGAATGAAACGATCTAACAGAAATAGGTAGGATCAAAATTGTGGCAGTTCAATATGATACTCGAGTACCAGTTAACATTTCGCATCCCGGTGTAACTCAGTCCTCAAATATTCCGATCGAGCTTTCAACCTAGGCAAGAGTTATACGATTGACTGGGGATAGGGAGGAGGAGGAAGGGTTTGAGAAAGAGAAATTGGATGACTGCAAGTCCCGTATGAAATTTCAATTATTTAAAATAAAAAAAGGGAAAACGAATGAATGAAAGAAGTTATATTTTATATATATATATATATATATTTCCTGGCTGTATAATATATAATAAGTAAATGTCTGAGAAACAGTAAGGAAATTAAACCAAGAGTATGACTATAATTTGACAGTCTCCATCAGTCGATGATGTCCGTGCGTCACTGCACTGCAGTAAAGACGGACTGACTAACAAAACCGGCTCCTTCTTGTAAGCCCTTTACCTAAATCTATTCATAACTTCACGCAATATGTCTTCCGGCTTATTGAAAATGATGATAGGAAAATGGTTTGCCGAGAGCATCTATTTACCAAATATCGTCAATATCCAACAAGCTAAAGTAATTTTTATCATATGCTTAACCGATAGACAAACCAGGCACTCCTATCAGGTGTTTAGTTGCATCTCAAAATGAAAAATATAAAATAAAAGGCTCATAATAATTGTCCGGAACCCAACACCTGTGGTTAGTAAATGTTTTTTTTTTTTTTTTGGGGGGGGGGTAACTATGCGCATGCTGTGTGCGCACTAATAGCTTTTAGAGAAATCGTTCCTGGAGGATAGCTAAGATCAATATATATCATATTTACTCTCTCCTCAAAGCTTTTCGCTGTAATTGATACCGCACTTCCATGTAAACGATAAGAAAAAGCTATTTTCATGCTAACTTCCGTTCTTCCGATTCTTGTATGCAAAACTCATCGCTTACCTATACTAAATCCTCCGTGCATGCATATTTTTTGTGCAGAAGACTCGCCCTTTATAATCAGGGCACGACTCTTTTTTAAATGGGTTCTTTGATTGAAAAGTGGATAACAACTGTATCTACTTGAGCTCTGATAAAAAAAGATTTTCTCATAAATCCTACCGAGAATATATTTCTTGTCGTTTGTTCTGCAATTGTGGGATGTGCATCGACTCAGCTGGTCTGAATACATTGGTTAGGAAGTGTGATTGATAGTTCAGTGAACTTTATTATGCGTTCTTTGTATTGATGCCACGTCCGGATCTAAGAATACTCCTTTGTTACTCTTTCTGCGGGAGCTGCTTCACTGTACTGTTGGAAGGTGTGTGGGTGGCTTATGTTTGCCCAACTTTTTGAAAGAAACTTCCCCCCCCACCCCACTTCCTCCGAAGAAACTCTTTGTAATCGCTCAAAGCTGACTACATTTTGAAATACAAAGCTATTCGCTAAATAATTGCAGTTTATTAAAACGATCGATGAGTTTTACAGTGAATAATCAATTAGCAGGCTTAGTTGGTCAGTAGATAACGTTCGTGCCGTCTCTCTCTCTCTCTCTCTCTCTCAATGTTGCTCACTGGAAGCCTAAAGTGGCTTGAAAAAAAAGTTTCGTGATTGCTCTTCTCGAGCAGAATTTTCGGATTATGTAAAAAATCAAATAAATAAAATAAAATAAATATGAGCCCATCCAATATAATGCACGTAGGTTTACAACCTTTCGCAGGTGGGAGGGGAGATGCAATTAAAAACTCATTTGATTTTTTTCCCGAATTCTAAAAAAAATCTATTGTTTTTTTTAATTATTGTTTCTTTCTCCAGTAACGACCGCTGCAAGAATAAAATATGCACACATTGGCAACAACGATTAAAAAATAACACCAGACAAACACTGAATTTCAGAAACGCGCACCTATTAGCCAACAAATTCCAATAATTATTTTATGACCAGATCGTTCGTCTCGCTATGCATACCGAAGATCTAATAGGTTGCTTGGCAGCTCACTGTCATATGATTCAATATTACAATATGAAACGTTTAAAAGACTTGCTACTTTTCTAGAATTAAATAAATATATATTTAAAAAAAAAGATTTAAACTGATGAATTATAAGCTTGCTTACAGTCCATAATTCACAGTTTAAATTTAACTATTTAAAAAAACATATTCATTATGTCATATTCGTTGCGAGCAAAACTATTTTAGAGAAAGAGAGAGCGAGAGACTAGCCTACTGCTCCTATAAAATTACAGACTAATTGCTTTTATGAAAAAAAATGAAGTTTCCTTTTAAATATAGCTGACGTTTCTTTTTAATCTGTTTTATATGTTATAATATATCTAACACAATGTACGATTGTTTTTTGCGAGTCTAACTGTGTGTGAAAGTCTTTACGTAGTAAATGAATTTCGCCACTCGGTTGTGACGTCAAGGTACTACGTGATTCTTAGAGGCTTAAGTGGCTTGGAAAAAGTAGCATGTTTGGTCTCTACATCCCAGACTGCCTTATGCTTTCCGTCCTATGGACTATGCCATTATTTCGCCTAAAAGTAGTTATTCTTCTTGAAATCGCCAAGAAAGAAAAAGAAGTAAGACAAAAAACAAAGAAATACAAACAGAAAAGAGAGACAAAAAAGGGGAAAGAGTAAAAACCAAAAAAAAAAAAAAATGGGATAACGAACCGCAAAAGGACGAAAGCAAATAAAATGTGATTTGTGAATAACTGAATTAAACCAAAAAACTTTTTATGAAAGAGAGAAAAACTGGGAAAAAAAGAATGACAAGACAAACAATAAAAAGTTTGGTAGAAAAAATACACACATTTTTTTTAAATAAATAAATAAAGTAAATAATCAGCAATAGAAAACAAAGATAGGGACAGTAAGAAGTTAACAAAAATGAAGAAATTAAAAAAAAATGCTTTTTCAATGTATAACTTCCGTCATATGACTTCTTTAGAGAAACATTCATCCATCCATTCCTTCACTTCTGCCATCTTCAAAGAAGTGAGAAGACTCAGGAATAATACGATAAGAAACGTTAAGCCAGTAAGAATATGGCAAATCCCATGAACTCTGAATTTAATAGATTTACTGAATATTCCCCTGACATCAAAAACAATGGGTTTGAATTACCACGCCCTCCTAGTTTAAGGAAAGAAAGTGCAGGAAATCGCATCGTTCAGCCCTCCCGCCCCCACCCGGGGCTTCTACATCCCTAAAGTAACGGAAACTAGAGACTCTTTAAAATCAGTCCCCATTGAGGCACACCGTGGTAATATTTGAATACATCCGCGAATGAAAGACTTAACTCCATTGAATGCTTTCGATACGGATTAAAATAGGAGAACCGTCCACGCTTCACATTCCAATCACATCCAATAATCTTTTTTTCTCCTGACTTTTCTCCTCACAAAAAGACTTCCGCGAACAACAGGAAGAGAGAGCACATTAAGAGATTAGGAAAGCGCGATTACGCAAGGCCTCAACAGCACGGCTACGATCATTAACCTAAGTGAATAAAGGACATGGGAGGTGCTTAATGGTGTTCATCTTAGCTGAGCACAATCTCCGATATTACTCGCAAGAATAGAAATTTGCAAATATATCCAGAGTAAAAAAAAAATTAACAAATGAACTCCGTCCGAGGAATGACAATTCACCTTTTTTATTTTAATGAACATACTGAGTAGCTTCAGACAGAAATAGCATGAAAGTAAACAAGCTTTTTATTATTTTTTTTAACTCACAGAATAGCAAATTGAATTTTGGGCTTATTTTATCAGTTCGGTAAATTATGAGCAGCGTCAGTATTTATTTATTATTATTATTTTTAAATAAACACGAGAATGGCACAAAAAGAAGACTTTTCGAGCGATGACAGTTGAAAAGGAGGTATTAAAATAAATGGGGATGTAAAATACTATTATATTATTATTTTTATTTTTTTACGTTTCGATAATTTATCGCTCATCAGAAAATCCTATCAAGAAGAGGCGATTATTGAATCATACAAGTTACTACATACAATATTTGATGCAATACTGATGATAATTGTTCATAACACTATTAGAATAATTTTCTGAAATTTTCCGAAATATATGGAAATTTTACAGTAAGTTTTCTGGTTCCATAATGTCCGCTTGAAACTCTCTCTTTTACTCTTCTTATTTCCAAGTTATTATTAAATTTAGAGATAATATCCAGACTGTAATATATCAGTAAAGAAGTTTCCATTTTCGATCTTCTTTTTCTTTCTCTGATGAGCCTTCTACAGGTCTTCCATAGAAGTCATCTTTATTATCTTCATAATATCTTATCTTATACAAAAAAGGTAAAAATTGTCTTTTGCATTAAGCAGTAGAATCGGGAAATTGAGTTTTATTAGAGTCATTTTTATTTTCATGTTCTTAATGTAAGTTATTATGAGAAGAACGAGTTATATTGGATTAGGACATCAAAAATCTTGACGCTCGCTTCTTTAAGCATTTTCTTTATTTAATTTAATTTAACATTTGCGCTTAGCAAGGCTAACCTGAGCGAATATCATAATCAAAATGGAACGATAATCTTCAAGCTGCTAGCAGAGAAAATGAAGCTCATTTGCTCTGTCGTTTGTACTGCTCAACAAAGGCATTTGTCTCCATTCCGACGAAACATTCTGTCAATACTAATATACTTACGGGAGAACGTTTAAAGAGATTTTCAAATGGCACTGCGGAAAAAAAATTCAAAGGATATTGTAAATAGAAACTCAAAGAGTATTGTGAGAAATAACTTCAAAGGATATTGAGAAAAGGATCTCAAACTTAAGGGCATTTGGAGAACTGCAGCATTCAGGTGCGACTTTTGGCATTCACATAGCAGGTTGAAATTATTTATAGTTTAATTTCCATGTACCGAGAACGGAAAACCTGTTCATACAGAAGCAGCTCACCTACATGGTTAATTAATTAAAGATTATGAATGTTCTTTGTAAGTACCACAGAAACTAATTTTCCGTTCCGGCACACACATTGCCTGCCTAATAACAGCGCTTTCTAAGATTTCGTTACGTGGAAGAAAAAAAAATAGATTATACTGTGTAGATAAATAACGTAGCGTTTCGCCAAGCAGCTCTAGTGCTGGTCATTTGTAGGAAGACTGATAAAGGAGACGCCTGCTGATACAATTAGAGGCGGCAGACATGCAAGTTACATCATCGGTATTCGTCAAGTTATCAGAACCATCTGCAGACGACAGGCCATCTATAATCACCTCGGTATCTTGCACACTCCCATGTTCATATCTCCCCCAGGTAAAAGGTGAATGGTGTGGCCACGAAAGTTGCTAAAGGTGATGGAATGCGAACAAAGCGACAAACTAGACGGTAGAACGGGAGCGCGAAACATCTCATTAGTCGACCCTTGTGATATGGTAGGATTACGTAGAGACAAAGATTTGTAGAATGGCAAAAGTCTCTCTCTCTCTGTGTGTGTGTGTGTGTGTGTGTGTGTGTGTGTGTGTGTGTGTGTGTGTGTGTGTGTGTGTGTGTGTGTGTGTGTGTGTGTGTGTGTGTGTGTGTGTGTGTGTGTGTGTGTGTGTGTGCGCGCGCGCGTGCGTGTGTGTTGTTCCATTCTTTTCATTACTTTTCTATTGTTTCATTCCTATATAGTTTCGCGTTCTCTGTTCTTTTCTGTTTCTCGTACTAAAATGACATTTGGTTATATCTAAATAACAATTCATTATTTTAGCGAACAGAAAGTTTCGCTCAGTCTATTACGCCAATGATACACCAACACAAATGTAAGATGTAGTAATTTTTCGATAACTACATCTTAAATTTTGCAGTGTCGCTATATGTAACCTCTGGACAGTTGACTCTTCTTCTCTCGAGTATGGATAAAATCTCTTTATAAAGTCAGAATATTGGCAAAGCTATTCCATGTATGATATAAGGACACTTTATCGTTTTCTTCGTAGATTGCGTTTATTTTCATGGCGTATCTATGCTGACCATGCATACACTGTTACTATGGAAACTCAGTATCCGGGTATTTGCACGTTTGGAAGTGCCTGTTTGTTACAGTTTAGAACAATGAAGAGGTGTGTACTGCGCGTTAAATGGAGGAAGTCGGCCAACGAGCCAAGCACATTTATCAAAGAAGCCGGTCACCTGCAAACTGCCCACTGAAGAGCGTGTTAGAAATTCTAGTTCCGACTTGTAAATGGCGTACGTTATAGGTGATACCTAGACAACATCATCAAGGCCATTCTCGGTAGATTAAATTCAATTAATTTCTTTAACATCAGCATTGGGAAATTCACGCTTCTAATTATTCCGTATGATTGTCTAGACTTAAATGAGGAAGATTTAATGAATCTGTCAATTACCCCATGACCTTATTACGCATAAGTGTCACTGGTTTGGAATGGTGATGACAACGCTAATGGATTCCGTCATTTGTTATGCTGAATCACAGTGGTCTACACACACACATTGTTGGTTAGTTGGTCAGCTCTGTGTTCGGATATTGTTCGCTTCCGGATCTTTCTAACTCAGTAACAGCAAACAAACACCCGTTTAGTGTTATATCAATGAGTAAACAGCGCCGCTGTAATAGATGTCGTTGCTTTTAAGAGCGCTCTGGAGTTTCTTAAGATGTCAATATTTTCCCTGACTCGGTTCTTTGCTCTTAGAATTTATGACCATGGCGTCGATAATTTCGAAAGTTATGAGTTGCTTCTTCAATTTACTGCCTTAAAGCTTTCAAAAATTAGATAAATGCGTAGCCGTGTGTCCTTCCTCTATGTATTCACTCTAAGCAAGGCGGTGTTGCTGTTCTAATAAGAATCTGCCTCGAGATTTGTGTTTTGATTAAATGCCCAGTTTAGTGTCTGGCATTTTGCCAATGCTAGCAATCACGGGCAATTCGAGGAATTTATAATATTGAGAAGATGTCTCGTATCGCTTGAACATCTCTTGGTTTTCATCGCACACATGCATTTTTGCAAATCCAAGTAACGCTGCTTTCAATGACATTTCCTCACAAATTTTAATATTTTTACAAAAAAGCAACATATTTTATTTCTTTATAAAGAAAGTTATTCTAAGCAGAAAGGAGGGGATGCTTCGTGAAGTGGAATACATAGGGTACCGTATTTATATCTAGACAATATCCCATAACTGCTTATCCCAGATTATAAAAGGTTCAACAATTTTAAGTAGAGTACAGTTTTAAAAAAATAATAGAATTTAAATTTAATATAATAAACTGAAATATAGTTCTAAATTTCTAAAAGTTTTAAGTTATTATAAGTTTATAATAAATGACATAAATATAAAAAAAAAGTGTTGGCTTAGTCTGCGATAACTTTCATAACTCTCGATCGGTAGAAGAATGACTTGTAGGTTTATTTCAAGTACCGACTAGAGGATTTTTAAGTTAATTTATTTATTTTATTATTTATCCCAAAACAAGTCGTGTTTTCTTATTCACGAATAAACCCGTGTCTTTAATCTTGCGATTAAAGACACAGGTTTAATTAAATTTAGATTAGATTAAAGACACACTTGCGACTCAAAAAAGTAAAATCAACCGCAGGATATATGGTAAACATATGCTAATAAACTAGTTAGGCTTAGGATGGCGAGTTGGCGGTAGTGTAGCCAAATTCTTCTCACTTTTCCGTTTAGTATACTTAACTGCGATGGTTACAGCAAGGAGGACTGGCTGGCTGATTACTGATATCCAAAACGTATGAATGTGCTCTTTCAGCTGACGGCAAGTTATCTGGTCTCACACAGAGGTGGAAAAGCTGTTTCTTTCATGAAATTCGAGTTGTTCATCCCACAAAACAGACAAACCTTCCTAGGAATACACACAACTGACAGAATATTATACTAGCCTTTAAGTCTTAAGTGCTGTGGCCATAATTTCCAACAACAAAAATCCAACTAAAGTTTACTGAATATTATGTCTAAAATAACATATATCATGTTGTGAAGTATATTATGACTAATTTTTAATTATAATCATAGTTATTACAAATGTAGTGATAATAAATTGATTAACGATGATTATTAAATAACTAATACAGTAAGCAAGTTTTAGTATTCAAATTTATGATTTACTGGTATTTATTGATAAGAGCATCAAATACTGGGATTATTAAGGTTTAAATTAGATGGCTGATATGTAGTTAACATTGGTGAACTATTATTGTTTAGTTGTGTATATATATATATATATATATATATATATATATATATATATATATGAAATAAAAAAATTTAAAAAGTGAAAAAGAAAAAGATGAGATGAAACGGAAGAAAGGTAGCAGTCATGAGCGCAAAAAAATATAAACCAACCTAGTTGAGGTGGTGGTCGTGCTGTGGTAATGGGAAGATTTTCGTGTATCGGTTTTTGTTAGACCACAATGTGGCAACAGTGGGTAAACGCTCACCTGCTGATCGTTTTTATTTCTAGCACTGAGTTAGTTGGTCTCGAATTGCAGTTTTAGAGTAGGTTCTACTCCCTTCCCCCTTCTCAGAAACATAAAACCGACTCCGAACACTTTCCACCCATTTCTAGTAACAAACATTTGAGTTTATGTTAATAAGCAACAGTAATTGGTTCAAGTCGTTGCCTTTATAGCGAGTGTTCACCGTCTATGACGTTTACTTAAAATATTTAAATACAACCATGCATATAAATTTCAAAACCAATATATGAGGTGCCTTCCGAAAGAAATGCCTGCGCGCGCACACAGTGCTTCGAGTATGAGTAGCCTTGAAATAGATTTGGTCTGGTTTTGTTACTTCATCCCTCCGCTACACTTTGGTGTACGACTGAAGTTATATTCTTCGTATCATTACCTATAAAATGAACGTCTTTTAAAAGTTTGTCGAAGTATGTCGACATACTTCGCAAAACAGAGCGCAGTAATTGTATTTTTCACGCATGAAAATTTGAAATTCACCGCCGAACAAGATTTTATGATGAAGCAACTTGATGTGATCCCAACACTGTTCGTTGCTGAAAAGCTGCGTTGGTTCAGTTGACATTAATGACTGATCATGAATTAACAAAAACTGCATTGATGATTTCTTTTAATAAGCAGAAAGATGGGATTATTAATCAGCAAAAATCGATTCATAAGTCAGAGATCACTACCACGGAAACTAAACATTACATCAGCAAGGGTCAACCCAAATCACTTCAACCGCTATTGAAGATAACAGCCTGAAGTTTTACTATGATGGCTTTGAAGAGCATGCGCAGTGTAGAAAATGCATCGAAAGGGAGAGATGTTGAGAAGTAGTGTATGAAAATAAAGCAGAAACTTCAAATTATCCTTTGGTTGTTTTATATCACTGGCATATATATTTTCTGTGGGAAGCAATAACAATGGAAACATTACTTCCGGAACATCCCTCGTAGAAAGTAATAAAGAAAAAGATCTTTAGTCTAATAGCTGAGTCAAAGAATATAATAGCAAGAATATAACGGCTTATACCATATTGTTGGAAGTGGAAATAAGTGTGTGTCATAAACAGATCATTTTATTATAAAATAAGCGGTTATATAAAGAGGCAGATAATTGTCAAAAGAACTAAAAATAGAATTTGGTAGATAATTCTTCGCAAAGATCCCAACACTAATCAGCACACGCGGTCATTAAAAAAAAACCTTGTCTTTTCTCGCTATCAGCATGTGATATAAAGAGTGAACATAAATCGGAAATAATTGCATTTTCAAACGAGGAAACTGTAACCATTAACGAAAATATTTATGCTGTTCGACTGGAAGAACGTGCTGTTAAGATTTCTTTCGGAAATTGAAGTCAGTGACCGGCGAAACGCATTTATTAGAGTTATAGCGAAAGAAATAGATGAACGACCAACGCAATATTGGGTAATGTGACGGAGGAATGCATCAAGAGGAAAGCACTTTTGAGAATATATCGAGTTTTTTTTTTTTTTTTTCTTGCGACAAGTGTTCGATGTTTGATAGGAAGTGAAAATGGAATCCTCCCCCCACCATCTCGCATAAAAATACAATACACACATCTAATGAATCCGGGTAGAAAATGCGATTTACCCTTATAGATCCAGCGCAGTCTTTAAGAAAAATATAAACTGGAAATGGTTATTTATTTAAAGTCGACAGTGAAGTATCCAATGATATCTGCAGCGTACAATTTTGTCCATAAATAGAGAAAAGGAGAGAAGAGGGTGGATCCGATTCTCCAGAAAAAAGTGAGAAACTTAAAAACAAGTATGGCAAATTTATAAAGAAAGATAGGAGGAGGAAAGAAAAGAAAAAGAATTTAACAGACAATTAAAACTAAATTAATGTATCAAAAAACGAACGAGTAGTTAAGTGATACTTGGGGGAGAGGACCACTATGTACAGTAGTCCTCGGGTAGGTCTCAGATCCATATTAAGCTGTTCAGGCACCCTCTACGTCCAGAGTGCTGTGTATTAATCCCTTAACAAACATTACTTTTTCTATATTCGGTTCACAAATCCTCAGATTATCCACTCAATTAATTTCCTGAATAGACTCATTTACTGTTTCTGATATTCATAACTAAACTTTACCGCGTGTTCTCAGGAAGAAAAACTCTTCCACATCCCTATAAGATCGGCTTAATCCTCTACAGTTGAAAAAAGTAATTTTATTTCAGACATACGCTTTTCCACAATCAAATACGAATGGTACGGAATGAACTGAGCATGACAAATGGAAGACTTTTGTGCAAAACATGCAGGAACCATTAAAGAGAACATGTAAATCTAATGAAGACAGAAGATGCGATGGTTAATACAAATAATGAATTGTTAAAATGTGAAAGGGAAAACAAACCAGTAAAAATCCATTTAATAAAATCCTAGAAGAATTATCATCCCATGGAAAAAATACTACAATATCTATGTTTAAAATAAGAACAAAATGACTCCTGAAAAATTACAGAGGAATAATTTAAAAAAAAACATGATAATAAAACTATGAGAGCAAAATAGTTGGAGAGACAAGATTTTAGTAAAGGACGATCATAAAATGCTAATACTGTTCTAAAACAATTTGTAGAAAAATGTAATGATATAAACACCAAAAATAAAAGTATTTGTGCTTTATTGTCTAAGAAAATAAAATCCTATAAAGTGTAGATAAATGATCTTATGATGAGGGAAATCGTACAAACACTTAATAACACAGTAACAATCACTAGCTGCTGCACTATCTAATATGTATGAATTATATAATAAGAAATATCGATGCTCATGAACAGTTAGAAATCAAACAAGGGAAACAAGAGTAATCTATTCAGATGGCATTCTGCTCTCAGCAAAACATGAACAATGATTTACAAAATTTATTTCGTAAATTTGTATTAGAAATTTGAAGAAAAGGACAGAAAAGTGTCGAGTATATCGATATTAAAATGTATGAACATCTTTCTAGAGAAAGTGATTCAAATTCCAGTGAAATAATTAAGAAAATAAACAGTTCATGGAATGCAGGCAATAACTAGATATTAATCAACAGAGTTGGGCTGCTTAGAAATTAAGGCAGAAACAAAAAGCGAAGACTACGAGATCAGCGTGTCTGGTAGTTGCGTGTGGTCCTTTGACTAATTTATCTGATAGAGGGAGGAAAAACCTGCCCTTTTCTCATAGGGACCGAATCCTAGACGAAATTCGAACCCACGTGTTTCCAACCAAATACTGTCGTCGTTACCAGCTGAGCTATATGAGTTCATCTGGAATGTAGAAAAAGTAAGAAACTGGTAACAAAAGCAACGAAAATATCACTATCTAAACGATCTTACATGGAAAAACAGAAATTTACTTACTAATATCAGTTATCAGACTTTGCAGTTATCATAGCGGGTATTATCCACTTGATCAACCAACCAGTCTGGTAGGGAAAAGTGGATAGCTCAACCGCTCTTCATTTAACAGGCTGTGGTTCGAATCCCACCGTGGACATAAAAAAGTTTTATGACTCTCTTTAGGTGGCAGATGGTTTTTGTCATCTGGTGTGAGACTACCAGTCTGTTTAATGGAAGCCTAAAGTGGAATGAAAATGGTGCATGTCGAAGCTTCTTTTATATTTAGGATTACCGAGCTATCCAACTCTCAATCCACCTACGGTATACTAAAATGTTCCATAAGTTTGCGATCTTTCATGGGTTGGAGTGTCATTTAACACACCAAACACATTTAGATTAACACTATATTTAACACATACATAAATAAATAAAATAAAATAAATTGATAACGTGTTTAGCCGAAGCAAGAAGAGATACTAAGAAAATATTGCTAATAGGTGAGATTAACACTTTGGGAAAGCACTGTGACCAAACTACCTACATAAAATAATGAAAGACAACTGGAAGTTGTCTTTCATTATTTTATGTATATTTCATTGTATAAAAATAATAAACGAATGGACAATAATAAGAAACAGAACAGAACAAACTTATTGAAAGAATGACATAACAGCAGGATCATAAAAACGATAAGAGATAGGAATCGAAAGTGTGCAGAGGCGTAAAAGAATAATTAAGATATTGGGAATTTTTTTTTTTAAATATCTGCAAACTGATTTTTTTCGTTAGATGTCAATCGTAAAGTATGTCACTTTTTTTGAAATCATTTATTTCTCCCCATTCCTCCAAATCGCATCACAAATTAAAATTATGTAAGCACATGGTTTTGCTTCTTAAATCTTCCAGATAAAATTTAAAATCTATGCACGTTTATGACTTCAATAATTGCATAAAATAAAATCCACACTACCGTATCTTAAAATCACAAGATAAAATTTTCTGAATTAAAAAAAGAATCAACTTTATGATTTTCACGATTTTTAAAATATGTTAAAATGCTCAGCTTAGGGGTAACCGTCTTATCCTCGTATTACGGTTGAGAAGTCCAAGGGTCCTTGGAAGGCTGTGAGTGCTTATGCTCAGCTACGAAACTTCAAAACGAGCCTGGATAAAGTAAGCGATAATTTAGATGTCGAATGACCTTCGACATAAATTATTATTATTATTTTATTTTATTTATTTATTTATTTTTATTTTTTGGTATTGCACTACTTAAAAGATAACATCGCCAACGAGTCTATATTACGGAAAGCCTTAATTTATGCATTAATAAAAAGGCTATAATGTCAGGTTTCAGGAGATACTGCCTTAATAGGCCTGCAATACCGAGGCAACTGATACCGAAGATTGCATGGTTCCTTATACGAAACTTATTTTGCCTCCTTTTTTGGTCAGAAAACATGGATGAGTAGATAAGTCTGCCGTTTTATTGATTTATTCATTTGTAGTTAGTTTTTTATACTTCGTAAAAATTAACGTTTTTAAATAGCTAAGATGTCACTTTGTCTTTTATAAGCTGAAATGATTCGAGATATGCTTCACGTCAGAATGCCCTTTTCCTTACTCTCTAAGCTAACCATTTCGCTTTTTCTTTCTTTCTTTCTTCTGACATGGGAAGAGAGAAAATAGAAGATACCCAAATATTTCAATCTAAGTGCTAAAAAAGCTAAATTATAAAATAATTTTCGGTTGTTCAATCATACGAGAGCTTTCTAATATGTCGCGCCGTTATTAGGAAGATTAAAATATCTCTATACTCATAATTATGTCAGCGATACAAAACTGCGGGTCTTAGATAGAGATTTAAAGATTACGATATGCTATTGCGAGCGACTCAACTATTAATTTTGTGTCTTTAATACAAGCTTCATGATATCCTAAATGAAGCGAAGCTAAATCTGGAGGGATTATAGTAATACAATGAACGTGGTAACATTTAAGTCAGGAAATAATTGGCTTTTATCACAGCAACAGTACGATCGAATAGCTGCTCGATGTTACGACACACACCAATTAACTGAAAGAGCAAGAAACAAAGCGGAAATGAGAAATATTGTAGCGATGAATAAAATATTTTTATACCGACGATTTTGTGGATTTAATCTGATTTGTTTACGTTTTAAAAGAATTCTCGTCATTTCTCCTATCGAATAAGAACTTATATTATTCAGAAAAATGTTTATAAGCTCAGCGAATATTTTGTGTAATCTGATTCCAGTAAGAGGATCAACCTTTAATTTTGTTTTTCTGAACGATTACACGAGTATTTAAATCTGTGATTTCTTAATTTTGCAGACTACGAACTTTGCTGCTTAAATTTACAAATTCTCCTAACTTGAAACGGCACAGAAATAAAAAGTATTTTTAAAATAATCTAAAATTTAATTAATATTATTTAGAATTACTTTAAACTATGCATATTTTTGTCAGAACTTTATAAAATTCGGTTAAAGCACTGCCCACTATATCATAAAAGATAAATTAATTATATAAACGAGCTTCTTGTGATGCTTCCTTTTCCTTATATCCTTATAAGGACTGGCTTAAAGGGGCGAAGCAAGAATGCTTTTCATCTTCCCCGTTATCTGTAGAGGACAGTGTTGGGATAAGGTGTTATTGAGCTATTAAAGCTCTGATCATGACAGGAGGGTAACAGCAATAGCCAAGCCTCAGTTAGAACTTCATTGGCTACAGCACTGCCATCCATTACCCTCCAAGGGTATTAATCACCGCATCCCACGGTCGATTCAATCCTCTTTCCCTTCACCTCTTCATCATTGTTATTGTATATATAAATATAAAATATTGTATTATATGTATGGGTGTGTGCGTGATTATTGCATTATTTTAATTATTTAAATAAATTAATGTTTATTCTAATTTAAATAACAAAATAAAATTTAATTAACTAAATAATTTCATATTTTATTTTATAAAATTTTACTATGAGTTTACGGTACATCCCTACAGTTGTATTTTTTAAAATTTTCGAATCAAAATTGATATTTAACTAGTAATTTAATTTATATGTAATAAAATGCATTTTCACTAGTAATCTATATACTAATAAATATGAAGTATTTGAACAGGAAACAGCACCAAAATTAAGTAACTGGAAATGCGATTTAATAATTAAAATGATATTTTACTAGTTTTATTTGTTCATTTTAGATACTATGCGATAAAATGTTTTCAAAAAAGTCGAGTAAATATCATTAATATGAGCGTAATATCAATATGCGTTATACACTTTAAAAAAAGAGAGAAGAGACAAAATGATCACGTGATACCATTGAAAACAGCATTGTTGGATATCGATTGTTCAAAATCAAAGTCATCATAAAAGATCAGCACATACTAATATTCTTCACGCAATAATAAACAGATTAAAAAGAAGAAACGATGTATTTTTTTGGGTAAAATCACAGCTAGCAAACGACTGTTGCAGGAAAGCACGTTCAAATGATAGATACCCATCATTACGTTGTTATCTCTGTGGTCGACCGGTCGTTTCGTTATCCTGATAACAATTCTGTCTTACCAAACTCAGTTCTCTCTAAATCATTTCGCGGGCGTGGGTATGTCATAAAAGCGTGAGAGAAAAATGTCAGCAAATCACATTAATTTTCGGATATACAATTGATAGTATTGCTGCTAATCGCACATCGGTATTAGTTCAATGACGTCTGTATTAACTTGCAGCCGTTGTTGGAATTAATGATGACAGGCTCATTATCTTATCCTCACTTACGGCAAGTGTTTCTTTGTTTATATGAAAGATAAACCGAGTTTATTACACTGAAAAATGCTTTTGGGACATTAACCTGAAGAGCCAAACGTTCAACATCCATTTATTGATGTCGGAAAATAAAAGGATATTGGCACATTATTTCTCTATCTCTCGCTAGAAGGAGTAATTACAAGTGTGTTCAAATTTTAATGGTTTCTTTGGAATTCATTTCGATGTTGGGATCAGAAAATATCGCTGAAATTTTCATTAATAAAAGTTCATTTAACTAACATTCATAATATTCCAATATACGTCAGGATAGGCATTTAGCTTTATTCATAATCATTCCTTCAGCCCATACAATTCTTTAGTTTGATCATAAGGAACTTTTCTTTACATTCTCGAAGGTTTAAAAAAACTGACGTCCCTGATGCATGCGATTGATATTTTTTCAAGGTAACCTATATAACGTGTACCTTCATCTATCATGTCTGTTGTAGAACAATGGACATCAGTCTCAAACGACAGTGAGTTAAATGTCAAGAAAACTTCTTAATTCCCGACGATCAACAGCATGAAAAGAACGCAACGTTTTTTTTTTAATTTATTTTAATTATTTTAATTTAATTTAATATTATTTAGCATTTAAACCAGAAAAATTCAAACATTTTCCTGAATGGTGACACTGGTTCAAATTGAAATTTAAAAGCAAAATAAAATAAAATAAATTTTAAAAAGACGATATTTCTCTGGCGAGTATTTTGACTATTCAGTAGCAATACAATTTACTAAACTTTTAATGAAAAAAGTGACGTGGTTTGCAATTTCCACGTTCCTTTTTTTCCTTTTTTTAATAAAAAATTCCGCATTCACAGGCGCAGATTTTACGTGTATTATTATTCATCTTCGATGAAAACATGAATCATGTAATAAGGATCAGACTGTAACACGTTAAAATCTGTAGCATAACTAACACTCATATAATGTAGCATATGGTATACATTTTCATTAGGTTATTTCTATTTTCATGGATGCCAGCTGTTGTCCTAGTGTATTCCCGTGAGAATGTTTAAAGCGTTCTCTAGCACACAAATAATGTAATGCTGCACTTACATTAGCTCTTTATAAGGATTTTCATTTCAATAAAAAAAATATTAAAATTCCAAATCTGTCATATTTATTAAGAATTTAGAAACTAGCAAGAAATTCGTTTTATCTAGAAATTTTACATAATAATAAAGCCTAACATTGCATGTCCTTATTTTATTAACTCTGCAATTCGCCGTTATCAAATGAGGAGAATATCGGCGTCTCTGTCATTATAACATTTCACGATGACATTTAAGATAATCGCAGTTATCGTAACCGAGTTGGTACTGTTAGTAATTTTTTATTGTTGATAAACAGACGACTTCAACAATTAAAACTGTTGAAATTATTGAAGACATCGACAATTGAAACCGACGACAGACAAAACCAACAATTGAAATGGTTGGTTTCGTCAATAATACTATTTGTTATTATTGAAAAATAATAGTAGAACATATTAACAACACGGTATTTTCTATTATGTTATTTCAACAGCATTTTCAATTGTTTTCAATATTTTTTCTAAATACACTATTAAAAACGCAATTTCAAAAGCATGAAGAGGGTCCACAGTTCAGTAGGTTTCGAGGATGCCCTTCGATTTGGAAGACCTGCGTTTGAATACGGTCTAGGACGCGAACAAATCTTTTTCAGGGCTTTTCAACTGGAAATGAGTTAGCCTGTCTCATAAGGCTAACTCATTTCAGGAGGTTTCCCTCCCAGAAACTCGGATTTTTCAACACGCATATTTCAACAGAATTGTCTACATTTCTAAATTTTTTCAATAAAGTGCTCAGTTTTTTCAACAATGCTTGTTATTGTTTGTAAACTGAATTTATGACTTTTTGGTACGACACGCTTGAGCCAACATTAATTTTCCTATGTATCTAACCCCCCCCCCCCTCGCTTCCTATTAATTCTTCCGTGCTATTAGTAGTGACTTTGTTCTTAATATTCTCATAATTCCAATTATGGTTTAGATCACTTTATTAATTTTCTCAATAAGTTCTGGATTCAACTATTAATATCGTTTATCTCTCTGTACTGCGTTCAACTAGTAATTTGTTTTCCCAAATTGTTGCAAGAATATCACTTCTTTATGGTTAGCCATACTTTCTCTATAAACTTTTCATATTAAGTTGACTATTAGGGCTAATGGAATCCATATTTGTAATGAGCCCGCAAGAGCTATCACGCAAGCTAGACTAAACCAAGGAAATCAAGAAAGAGTCTTCGTCATTAAGAGCGGCCAGCTGGATGTTCCACGGACACATTAACACCAGCGATTCTTTGGTAGTTCCCGTCAAGTCGTAGGATCCTTGTTTAATGAATTACTCGTCGGATCCCGGATGAAGAAGAAAAAGAGACGAAGGAGAATGAACTGTACGCAAATTCTCATTACGTTTAATGCCGGAAGAAAGACGTTGAGAAGTTTAGCGGCACCCATTTCAGGATCGTAGTCTCCGCAACACTTGGCCATTTATCTAAACTGTTTCTTAATTGTCCGTACTGCTTAAACTGCAGCTGTTTTGAGTTGCCTTGGAAACAAGTCATAGAAGGCGACAAAAACAGTTCCCGGAATACTGTGACATCGATAAGAAACGGGTCGCTGCTTTTATACATCTTTAGTTTGCTGCGTACATGGAAGGCTTACGGCCATAACTTGATAAAGACACAGTGCTTGCTGCTGCCATTGCAAATAGCAAACGATCTCACATAAGAATGTAGTGTGTTCACAATGAGTGTCGCATTTCACTCTGCTTGTCATTTTCGTCTTGGTCGATCATGGATTTTCTCCTATGAAAGCGAAATATGTAACGCGTTTACTGCCATTTTTGTGTTGGATGTTTCAACTGATACGATAATGTAAAGAGAGTCCAGTCTATCGAAGGCGAAATTCCAATTTGGCACTTTGCCAAAAACCGCAAGTAATGCTACAAACATCGCTTTCTTTTCTCCCCCTCTTCTTATTCCCTTCTTTGCTTTTGCTGTTTGTTGCTTTGCTTTCTTCCATCTGCCGGAAAAAGCAAAGAAAAAACAACTGAACAGCTTTCGGCTATTAGTCCAGTAGAACCATACATGTTTTGTTAATTTTGAAATTACTGTTTGGTTTCTGTTTTAAAACGACTTAGTTAATTCTTCAACTTTTAATTTAAGCATCTTCAATCATATCATGCACACAATAAAAATACTGTTCTTAATGTAGTGCTGTATCACACTAAGGTATGTCCAATTTGCTTGGTATTATACTATCTGAACAGCAATACGTATTGCACGCCCACAGTTCATAAATCGGGGCTGGCAGATTGCCAAGAATAGTCAATTCATGCTGAAGGGGAGAAAGAAATAATGGATGTACGAATTGGTCACCACACGCGAAACCACATGCTTTATACGTAAAGTTTTCCAACTGTTATGCAAGCAAAATAGTTACCACTTTAAAAACTACAAAGTTCATAAAAGGAAAGTTGATTTTTCGACATGTAATAATAAACAACTCATCCCACGAGATGGATTGATTACCCTATTATCGGAATGGATTCTCCTTCTTCTGACATGCGCAGAAGTGTCGAAGGGATCTCGCATGTGTGGGCGTATAGTATGTTTGCACGCTTTCTAAAATAGCGCAATCAAAATTACACAATCTCTTCGAAAGACTGAACAAGGAATTTTATCTAAGCCTTTTCAATTAACCCTAAGTTATCCCTTCTCTGATACAGGTGGAATTTCTCTCTGGAACATCAAGTATTCCACCAGCAATATAAACAAACTAACCTAAGAACAAATACATAAATTTAAGTGATGGTATGCCTCATGACCTTAGCTGTTTTAGAAATAATTCTGAAAATCTAACTCGAATTCTTTTTGGAAAATTAGTATTTGTCTTCAACAGTTTCCTAGTTGATAATAATTTACTGAGTGGAATAGTATATATTTTTGTTTTAGCTCGATTTTATCTCATTAAGTAAATATTTCTCTCTACATTAAAGCAAGTAACCTTTTTCAATGGAAAGAGTGATAAATGAATTTTAATCGTAGTATTATAATGGTTTAAATTGTATATATTATTTTTATTTTTTCAGAATGTTATAATACATTTTAAATTACTCATACTGCTGAATTACAGCTATATATAAAACATCGGTCACGTTATTATTTCTAAGCAAAATTAAATAAATCGCACTAACAAACCGCGCAAACCAGTGGTCTCCAAACTTTTTTGATGGCGTGGGGTACGCGATCAAAACAGAAAAATAAATAGCGCGCCCCCAATTGATTGAGAGAGTTTCTTTGGAGGAAATTTTGTAACCATTTATCCATTTTGTGAGGGTTAATTTGTAAAAATTAAATATAATTCATTTACTGTTGATAATATCAAACACTTTTAAAAAATGTAACCAATTTTGATAATATTAATTCACTATTTCTGGTGTAAAAGTAAAAGTAAGCACAAAAAGGCGTTGGAATTGCACAGAAACAATATATACTTAAAAATCGTTAAACTTACTACTAATAGTCAAATAATTAATACAACTGTGGTGTCATTTGTAGATAGCAGGATAACTAGGCAATTTTCCTTCTCTAGTTGGACTTGTCAACACTAGGATGCTCTACAAACAATGGCAATGATAAGAAGTAAGAGATTTACTCCCTAGCTTTAAAAAACATGACAGCTTTGCCACGGACGATTATGTCCCAATGTGTGCTACTCGCAAATTTAAGTTTACAGGATCTTTATAACGCCTTTGTCTATATTAGATATATTTTTAACTGATGAAAGAAAGTAATATTCTTTATCTTTAATTAATTACTTAATTTTTTTTCTATCAATATAAAACTTTTTGACGTACCCCCACGTATCGACTCGCGTACCCCATGAGGTACGCGTACCACCTTTGGAGACCACTGGCGTAAACGATTAAAAATATACGTATGATGACGTCACGTGTCACAAGCTATTCACAGGACACAGGAAGAAGAGGAAGGGAATACAATTATAATTTTTTCGAAGTCGGAGACTTTTTATTGTAAAAATGCAATGTTGATTGCATCTGCGTATAATTAACAGTTTTTTATGCTTTCCTTAGACTAAAATAATGCTTTTGTTTATTGCAAAACCTACTGTACTTGAGCATCACTGGTACGCTGCAATAAAGCATTAATTAGCATTCTAATAAATGTTGAGTCGTTTCTTTATGTTTTAAAATGAGCTTCGGTTTATGCAATGAGGTGTTTTTAATGTGTTGGAAGGATAGCAATTCGAAAAGCACTTCTACCTTGGCAGATAATTGGTCTTTTTTTAATGAAAACAAAAAACTGATAGGCAAAGGAGGAGATTAAATGCAGTGTCGAAACTGAAGGACACTTTATTCAAAATTGGGCGAAAAAACAAATTGCAAATGCCCACAATAAACAGAGAAAAATTTAAAAAAAAAGTTCTATAACGATTCAAATGGAATTATTCAAAAAAAAATGCTATTTGCAAGGAGCCAAGTTAAATTTACCTAAAAGATATATTGATCAGCAGTATGAAACGCCAAGCATCCCAAAGGTCTTCAAAAAATTTAAATAGTGCGCAAATCTTTGAGTTATATGCATTATTAGTGTTATATTTTCCTAAACTTTATTTTCTGTTATCTTAAAATTCTTGCTTGAACAGTTGGTAACGTATCCGCTTTCCAACTAGCAGGATTTGGGTTCGAATCCCACCGTGCTTGTATGGTATGCGAGTGAATATATAATTATTTAAAATTTTGAATGATAGGTTAAACATAAAATATAAATTACTTTAATGCTTACGATCTGAAATTTTCGTGAACAAAATACAGCAAAGCTTTTACGGTAATGGAGCTGCCCTTGCGTTATAACCTAAGATTCAGATTACGTTCTAATGATTTTTTTTTTTTTTTGGTATTTTTAAAGAATATTAAAAAGACATAAAGAAGGGATGGCACAGTACTTGGTGCCGGAATTGATTGAACCAAAAATGTACAATTTAGGGAAATGTAAGCGTAGAAATATACATACATCCAATAACTGAAATGAAATATGAATAGTAGCAATGCCAAAGGAGATAATAAATTAAATGTACTGTGAATTTTGAAGTTAAAAATTAAACGTTTAAGGGCTAAAATTCAAAGAACAAAAAAGGAACAAATAAACGCGCACTATATAAAAAGCTAGCAGTAACGGTGTGTTGGATGTTTGGTGGGAATCGTCATCAGATTTTATACATGGAATAAACTAACAGTGGCGTCGCGTGATCATTTCGGTTGGGTGTGCTGTCATGTTTTCCAGGAGGGGAGGGGGGAAAGGGAAAGTTTGGAGACAAATAATTACATCAATAAATTTTTATAATTATCGATTTAATTAAATAATTACATCAATAAACGTCTTTTAACTTTTTTTTTTGTGTGTGTAATTATTTGTCGATGTAAACTATAAATACGTTATTTTCATTTTGCATCGATTTTAATGATCTATAATTCTTGGGAGAAAATAAAAAGGTATTCAGAATTAATAGTTTTTAGCACAATTTCATATATCAAAAAATTGACCGGCATATTTTATTAAAAATCAACTAATTAATTAATCCTAAATTAAATTATTTCAGTTTAAAAGTAAATGAAATAAAAAGTTGCTGGGTAGAGCGAATAGCACGATCCTATAAAGTCTAAACATGAATAAGTGAACTTATGATAGCATAATTAATAATAATAATAATAATAATAATAATAATAATAATAATAATAATAAACTCATGAAGAGAGAGAGAGAGAGCGAGTATTGCAGAAATAAATATGGTTTGATGGGGTAGCAAATCATCTCGTAAAATTTGTTGCCCATGTTAAGTGTACTTCTCTGGTCTGTGTATATTTCGCTCCATTTTTCAAGAATTTTATTTTGTTTACTGAGACTCAGTATACATAACATCCGATCATTATCGGAATTATCCACACTTTCGGGAATCCTAAATTCATTTATTTATTTATTTATTTATTTTTTAGTATCAGCGGTTCTTCTGTCTTATCAATCTCACATAAGCTGGTATTTTGTTGTAAATCAACAACATCTTATAATATACATAATATTTATTTTTATCCAGGAATAGATATTTTTTACTGTCTGTTGTTTCCGAAGATTAGAATAAAAATGCCTCTATATACCGTTAAAAAACTTTGCAACCTCAACAGATGCTGTACTGTACAAGCAAAAGAAAAAAACAATTAGCATTTTTCTCCTAACATCCACTTTCAAATTTTCAGTTCCAGAAAACATGTGTAACAGCTGTTTATAATAAAGACATCGGATATAGTGACAAGTGACAACATTCAATTAGATTGGTTGACACAATAACCAATCATAACCGCTAGGTGCTGAGTGAGCTCAAAATTTAAGCTCACCTAATCACGCCTTCTCAGCAGTTTAAAAATAATACAACGCTAAGAATTTGACACGCTGCGCCCTCTTTACATCTTTCGAATTACCTCAAAGGTGTATGCATTTTGAAAGCACACCCGGGCTATTAACGCGAATGAGACACAATGTTTGCGGCGAAAAGCACCTTCTTCATGAAGCACTAATGCTTTATTATCCTCATGAAGAGGACGATGAAGCATTAGTACAGTATATGAAGCATTGAACACAGTATATTGTGTTCACTTTTAGGAATCGCGCGAAGTCTGCAAACAATTGGGTGAGTCTTTAACGGGAATAAATGCAAAAATATCATATCGGTGATACTGATATATATTTCGTGGATGAGCACCGCACACCTAGCACACCCGGAATATTCGCCCCTGATATATATATATATATATATATATTACCTTCCTTCTTCCTATTGGATTTTAACTTATGGTTCTTAAATTTTTAATTCTTAACTTCAAAATTCACAGCCTGTTTAAATTCATTATCTTCTTTGCTAGTGGTTCTTTCATGTTTCATTCCAATTAATTACTGGAATATATTTCTACGCTCACATATTTCTTCTTCATCCTCAACAATTTCCCAAATTATACATTCATTTTCGGCACAACCACGTGTAGCACTAAATAACGTGCCATCCCTTCCTTCAAAAAATGCACATCCAGGTATGTCTTTTTAAAATTCTTTTAATATATAACATTTTAATTAGTTACATCTTAATCTTGAACCTTAGATTAGAACGCAGGGACAACTCCATTACCATAAAAGCCTTGCTATTTTTTCTCCATAAATTACCTTATGTTATTTTCGAGAGAAATAAAATGGATTCAAATCCAACCATGCATGAACGCTTACGAATGTCTTTAAGTGGTAGATGAAGTTCACTGTAGGCTAATAACCTTTCTTGAGTGAAATTTTCTTAAAAAGCTTGGTTCAGCTTATTTTTAATATTTTAACCCTTCTTTTAACAATACCGTAGCTCTTTTCGTGTAGAATTATTATATTTGTGTAAGTAAAGAAGTTCGCATACAGAAATACATTTAGTGAGATATAATAGTATTATGCAAATGAGTTGTAATGTATTTTTTAAATCACACGAAGTTAAACTGACGAATATCATTAGTCTTACACGTAAGTATATTAGTTTTGTTTTGTTCATTCACACAGATTCCAGGATTTATGAAAAGCTGGATGGTGTCGCGTGGCGATGGGTAACAAGTGCGGAGAAATACGAGAGTTTAGAACATAAAGGAGAAACGCACTGTTTTGTTTTCTCTTCTATTTTATTTTGTTTTAGGTAGCTACTGATTATGAGAGAGTACCGTAAATACAATATATAATTTTTTCTCCCCTTTTTTTAAACTAAGATCATTATTTTTAAAGTTAACGTAGAAGAAAGGAGTGCATTATGTCTTTGTGGTTTGTTTTGAGGAACGGGCTCGTGTTCGGAATTAAGACAATGGAACTAAGACTGTGAAGTAAGCGCATTACGTCTGTACATGGAGTGTGTTTTTCTGCGCTACCGAGGTACTTATTTTATTTATTTATTTTTATTTATTTATTTATTTTATTTTATTATTTTTTTTTAAGTTCTTGGAGCAAAACTTCATCTACTTCAGTCTGAAGCGGATTGTTTTGCTTCAGTTGGAAAATTCTTAGAAATTTCCTCGCGTCTCTAACCGGATTCGCACATACACAAAACCAGTGAACCCTACTCATCCGATTATCACATAAAGACAAACATCTTCATAGGATTCTTTATGATAAACGCACCATTCAACCTATCAACCTAATTTTGGTGGTTTCCTTTTAGACTATGATAAACCGTAGACTAGGTGTGTACCCACTATTTGCGAAATAAAACGAGAGAAAAAAAAGCAATAATGTTTCAAAATGAGCCGCATTTAAAAATCATTTTCCAACAGCTAAGTTGAAGAGCAAAGCGAAAATGGATAGGTTTGCTATTATGTATAAAATAATAAAACGCGATCAGTCAGAAATTTGTGACTAATCATATTTTATTTGTACGCAAAGCGTATATCTTTATTCCAAGATATTCTCAATGATACCAAAATTTATGAGAAATCCTTTAGCTCGCAGAAAAATGGATATGAACATACAATATGCGTTTTTTTTTCCAACTATAAAGGTGATCGGTGGTTTGCTCGGGGGTTATTTAAATCTTGTATGCTGAACAATGAATACACCAAAAGTGCTAACAGCTTTTCAGAGGGGAATAATAGGAGGATATCGTATGGAGAGAATATCTGTACTGGGAAGAAATTAATCATTCCGAGGTCCACAATGTAATTAACCTGAAGAAATGGAAATGGAAGGCTAAGGAAAAACAATGAGTCCAAGCATGGTACTTGTCCCGGTTATGAACTCACGAGAATATCTCTGAGATGAACTGTAAGAATTAAGATAAGGCCAAGACATCTCATCATTAATAGAACTGCCTAACGCTTTAAAGAAGTTGGGCATAATGTCACCGACTTCCTAGCCAGAAAATAGCTGAATATCGTTCACAATGCATTGAAGCAGTTATTAATTGCATGCTTTGTTTATATCTGAATGTATCCCATGACTGTTGATAGGATCGTGTACCTTACCTAATCGTGCACTGCCGCCCAGATATGGACTAAACAGTTTGGAAACGTAATCGATGAAAGATCTGAAAAGATAGAGTCTGGATTTATCGAAAACAACGGAAATTTGGGAATGAGAATTAGTAAATACGACATCGAATGATACATAACGCAATCTCGAATCTGCGGATTTGAAATTGAGTCTTAAAATTCGAGTAATTTATTTGTTCATTGTATAACAAAGCTTTGCTATCTCAAACTGCTTTATTTCGTTTGTGCAATTACTCAGAGAATACGCTTTAATCTATCTTAATAATCTGAACGCTGCAATTGTTTCGCAATGGTGAACAACTAATGTCTGAAGATTATATCACTGATTAATTTTAGCTTCATTATAAATTGACCGAAAACTTTTGCTGAAGGAGCAGTTTTCTTAATCGGAGCTTATTTAGGCTGTACACTTCGTAAGATCCCATTTTGTCGTCTTAAGGTATCCTTTGTATTAACTTTTAAACCGTTGAATTATTTACAGAACAAGAAATACCTCTTATAATAATATTTTCGAATTTTAGAGTGAAATTCTTCACAGTTCGCAGATATTATGTGAATGTGGTAGATCAGTTGGTTTCAATGGCGCCCCTTGGTGGTAAAGACTATAAGACGAGAAGAATCTTTATCAGGGCTTTTCAAAAGGGGAGTTCGCCGGTCTCATAAGAAGGCGGACAGATTTTCTCCGTTTTTTTGTCTCTCAAAACAGGAGCGGCCCCATGAAAATAATAAGTATTTTGTATCTACAGACATAAAAAAATACTTATTGTTGGGCGAGGAAAGCAACGGGAAACGCCACCTTATATAATAATAAGGTGGCGTTTCCCGTTGAATTATTTCTCGTTAGTAAAGTTGCTTATGTCACCCCACCAACCACTACGTGGAGAACTCCCCCCCCCCCACACACACACATGCTCACACAACACATACTGTTATGTAGGCAAGGATGGGGAAAAAGCCATACTTTGTTAGAATTGTAACTGCAGAAAATCGATTCGTTTATATCATGATTAAGATAATTTTGATAATTATCCTTGTCATTATGCAAATTGTTAAAGGAGGTAAAACAGTGTAAGACCACAACTGCAGAATACAAATGAATTAAAACAGAAAATAATTATTTGATAATCTTTCGTTAATCATGCTACAGTGTGATAAAATAAATACCTGAACATCCTTTTTTTTTAAAATAAAACATATTATACATGTCGTATATGGCTTATGCACACAGTTATACCCATAGACTTGACAGCATATCAATAACCTATAAATGGGTACTACCTAGAACTTCCAAGTAGTAAGCTATTATAGGATGCAATATATCAGTAGTTATCCGTAAGTAATATTCATTAAACGCCAACAACTAATATCCATTACGTGCAATATTATCAGGTGATGGAGATGTGAAGGAAGCTACTTCGGTGAAGAGATTCACAGATAACATCAAGAGAACTATTTGGAAGGGCGGTACGGAGGTCTGGACACTACAAATGCAGAAACGATCAACCAAGAATTCAGTCTGAAAAGGGATAGACGTTAGTAGGACAGTACTTTAAAAAAGCGTGTAATCTCAGTTTCTACTGAAAGCCACCTGTATCAGCTCAACATCAACTACGGCAATCAACAGGGCAGATTATACCGGTGTAAAGTATATCATGGCTAGCCTGTAGAGTGTTGGACTGGGTTTGTTTTCGAGTTACGGCCGAAGCAACTAAGGCTATGAAGACAGTTTTTCATGTAGATTTTCTCCAGCCGGTGTGTCCTTTCTGAGAGAGGGAATCCATAGCCACAACTGTACAAGGCCGAAGAATCACAGACAGGATTCAAAGCCAGGTGTGTTTCAACAGAAGATAAATGTTGGGATAGCAGAAGAGCGTTGGAAATCAGGAATATACGGAGCAACAAATTATGTCATGCCCTTTTCCTGTGAGGTGGAAAAGGCGAATTTAGCAGATTTACTTGGAACCTCTTATAGACTAGGACATCATCCCAACACTTAAGAGTTTTGATGGCAGAGGTATAATAATCTAGAGTTGTTTCTACTGTAATTGTGACCTTTGTTGTAATGCCTGGAAGATATAATGCTAAAGGATATGCAGCATTTCTTAATAATTCAAATGTCTCCTACATCACGACAGTTTAGGAGCTATTGCGACATGAGTCAAGGAAAATGATGTGGAAAAACTTAACTAATTGCACAGAGTCCTGATCTCAGGCGCATATAATACCTCGGGAAATTTGGGTGTGAGCCATCCAACACGTTTGCTATCGGCACATAAACTGGTGGTAATAATGAAGGAAGAGTAGTCCGCAATGCCTAATTCATATTATCCCAAATTGGCTGAGAGTATGTCTAGAATAGTGGAAAGAGTGGTTTGGGTCAATGGAGTCCTTATGCTATTGAGATGTGTATAGTTTAAGTTTTTTTCCTGAAATACAGTGCTTTCCAATTACTTATTTCAGCTTTATATTATCATGTGACCTGTAAAAATTGGTTTTAAATAGCACCTTCTAGCACAACTGGGAGAATGACGGAACATTGCACCCTTCGACTCCTGGAATGGACCTTGAGTTCGATTTCTATCATGATGAGGGGACTCTTTATTTGTACTTGTCCAATTGAAGGTGAGTTAAAAGGTCTCATACGGAGGTAGCAGTGTTTTGACTTCTCGAAAAGTCAGAAGGATTAAGTAATTAAGTTAAGGAGGATTAAGTAATTAAGGAGGATTAAGTGTAGATTGAGTGAACAGGATAATTATCGTAGTACAACATGACAACGTTACACCATTACTAACTTCAAGAATTTTTCTCTAAATTAATCCGAAACCTATCAAGATTATAATATTATCAGATTTTATATTTCTTTATTTTAAGGCGCTTTTTACTGTCTCAATCCACCTACGTTTTGGTCTTCCTCTGAGTCTTTTTCCTGCCAACCTAGCAGAGAACACTTGTTTTGCTAATCTTTCCTCTCCCATTCTGTTTAAGTGACCATACCACCTGAGATTGGCTCTGCTAACATATTCCTGGATGCTAACAATGGCAAGTTATTCTTTCCTAATATCCCCTTCTTAAATATGATATTGCCATTGATGCGATCTGTTGACTCCAGTAATCTTTCTCAGAGCTCTCATCTCAGTGGTCTCTAGTATTTAATCAAGTGTTTTATTTCTAATCCAGCTCTCAGATCCATAAGTTAAAATTGCCTGAAACACTGTCTTATATATAGCTAATTTAGTGTTTTGACTGATTTCTTTCTTATTCCATATAAATTTATTCAGCTGACTTCCTTACATATGCCAGTTTTGTTGATTCTATTTCCATATTTAATTTGCTATCTTCACTAAAATGTGCCTAAATAGCTGAAATGTTTTACTTGTTCTATGAATTTGAATTTTTTCTTATTTTTTATTTCCTATTTCTGACTGTTCTTTCCAAACAGTCAGAAATATGAAATATATTTCCATGGACAGAGACGCACCAGGGAAAATGGTAATAAAATAAAAGCATTCCGTTGCATTAGATTATTTTCTTTCAAACTTTTTATGAAAATATAGTCACGCATTATTCTTGTGCACCGATCGGAACACATACGCATCCCTCCCTTAATGCTATTCAAAGCAGCTGTTGCATAGTACTTCGGTCTTCGGACCTTATGCCAGGTGTGATTAATGTTAATAAAAACACAACGTTTCAAATTTAATATTCTGTCATTTTATTAACGTTAAAAATTGACACGTGACTGACAAGTGCGAAATCTGAGACCGAAATTTCCATGGCCCTCTTGCGGACAGCAGACATCTCTCGTATTTCTCAGAAAGTCAATAATCTCATTATAATCGATGTGTAACTACGGAGACTCCAATTCCTTAAATTAAATGTTTCTTTTAAATAAGAAGAAATAATTAAAACCAAACCATTTTCTTAACGCATCAATAAATTCCATGTATTGGCAATTCATATCAGGACATCTCTACTTCAAAGCTGGCTTTATAATAAAGTACAAACTCCATCCTTTCTATTGATAATATAATAATAGTAAAAGCATGTCGCGTGAGTTTGAGAATGACGAACTATGAAATTGTTTTCTTCGACAGCGGGACTTCATGATGATATTAAAAAAGGTACGTTCTTGAGAGAAAATCAGAACACTTGATGACGACATTCGGAAAGAACAGTCAGAAACGGGGAAATATACTTCCATGGACAGAAGAGACGAATAAAGTTGGTGATAAAAGAAATGCATTTCGTTGCTTTTGACGACTGAAAGCTTTTCACAAGTAGGAATGGAGATTGATTAAAATTATGAATAACTAAACAGTCTACATTTCTATTTCCACGTTTACATATTCGAAGTTGTTGCTGCTAGGTGTCGAAGTTTCTGAAACAGAAAACAATGTTGGCATTGGAATGTCAACAAATAATTTATTAGCTAAGAATTAATTATTTACAGCCGAATTTTCGCTAGTTTAAGCTAGCACTATAACAGAACGGATGGTATGACTTCAAATAGATTTTGCCGCGCTGTCCTATCTTCCCATCAGCATTGACAACAGAAATCACCACGAAGAGCGCCACTGTCGCTCTCCATGCATGTGACAGCCCTTGTGATCAGGGTCATTTTTAGTTTATGTCTTCACTGAGTGTGTAGTGTCAAATTTCCCCTGATAATGCTAGCATAAGCTAGCGAAACGTCGGCAGCAAATAATTAATTGTAGTTAGTAAATTATTTATTTACATTCCAGTGCCTACATAGTTTTCTGCTCCAGAAACTTCGACATGAAAATGTTTAGTGTACGGTGTTTTTGTTTGTTTGTTTATTTTTAATTATGAGTAACAGCTAATGGGGTTTGGGCGAACTATATTTTATTTTTGTCAAATAACTGCCAATTTTATTTTTTATGTCCATATGCAAATTTCCATAGTTGTTGCTATGGAAATTTATGCGGGACGACAGTGGCACTCCTTTTGTTTGAGAAACTTCGATATAAATGGAACTGCAAACTAAGATATGAGTTTTAAAATAACAACTATTAAACTGTTCAGTAAATGTCTGAGGACTAATACGCTACATATATTTTGGTTTATTAATTTTACAACAGTAAAATTAATATACATATGCATATTCATTCATTTGTACATTCATTTATTTACCTATCGCAAATAATCCTTATTCATGCATTAATACAACACATCAAATATTAATTGGACATAATTGAACCAAAATGTTCACAAAGTTAGTCAACTCTTTCCACGTATTATTAATTCAGCTGAATAAATTCGACTTGAAAGGAATATTTATTAGCAGCGATCATGTTAACAACAAGGATTTGCATATTATATAAAAAGGGGTTAAATTTGAATATGAAAAGTTAATTAAGTGAGAGGAAAGTATTTGCAGAAAAGAATGAAAAAACAAGCAGACAACTACAACAACCAGATGTCTGTAATTTCGTGCATGCTATTGATTTTATGTTGTTGCATTACTTCTATATTATAATTGTTGTAGAATAGAAATATGAGGAACGTGACAGCTCTTTTACATTGTTGCCGCGACAATTGCAAGATTCTAACATGAAGAACTGGGCTACTCTTCTACATACTGTTGCTGGATCGCAGTGCGAAGAACAGTCAACTGATCTTCCAGTCCTCCAGGTGATCGTTTACAGTAATATATTTTCATCTCTAGATTCTCACTTGAGTATTATTTAATAGTCTGCATACTACGAGAATAAACCAGAGAAAACTTTACCGTATAAATAAATAAAACTGGTGAGTCTACACATGGACAATTCGATCGCTAAACCAGACAATACAGGCGATTCTTACTCATGTCACTTCTCCGTTGTGCGTGCCATTATTTGTCTACTGGAAGCTGCCAGAATGACAGAGGGGTAAGAAACAGAGACAAATTGCAGGATAACTGTTTGGCAATTTTCACTCTAATCACAGATGTCCAAAGCAATAAAATCTTTTTATTGGATAATAAAATCTCGGCAGTATTCAAGCCGTTCATGAATAGTTTCTTAGTATCATTCCATGTCACAATTCAATCGTTGACAGTCTTGTTATAAATAAATACATCCAGTTGGCTTTCACATCCTTTCTCTCGAATATACGTTCGATATCATTCTCCGTCTTGTAAGATGTATTTTTTAGAAAGTATCGTCTTGTTACTTTAAATAATGTAATTTCCCTTCAATCTCTCAAATCCTTATGAAATAAATAGGGATTGGTGAATGACTACATAAGAATATTCGATGAAATTAGATTTGAGAAGAAAAACCATACTACACAGCTGGAGGCTAAATAATACTCGTGTATATATAAGAAATCTATTCATTTAATTTATTCAGTACACATATAATAAAACTTTGATCTGGCGGGACTTTTGTTTTTTTTAATTTGGTATTTTGGATCATCATTAAATTTGAAACAGACCACTTTAGTTCCAAAATTAAGCAAAACGATTAAAATTTAAACAAATATAAATAAGAATCTCAAAGCACAAGCCAAACGGTAAGTAAATGATAGTATACAGGACGAGTTTTATATCTTTTTTTTTACTTGCCGACCCCACCATAAAATCATTTCTCCTAGAATACCACCCTAAGAGCTCATTCCCCGATCCTCTTATTCCAATTCGCAGCATACCTTTAATCTGAAATACTGACTGGTTTGGCCTCTAAGTCTGTCATTTCAATTATCTTCTCTTTTAAAATAAATTCAATTTTGAATATACCTAACCAAAGCGTTATAGAATCCAACCCTTTGATTGTGACACATTGAGTGTATGACGTATCAATCCACAGTTCGCTGAACGCTCCGCCACCTCTCAATACTAAATTTCCAAAACCTAAGATTTAAAAGACGTTAGTACAAAAATACATTCATAGATGTATTTTTAAATCAGATATTTTTGCATTTATTATTATAATAATAATACATTTTATAATTATAATTAAAGATTATAATACAACTGGTCCGTCCTCCATTTGACCTTTTAGCATACAGTATATCGACCCAGTTTCCAAATCAACTATCCCAAGACGATACATGTCGACGAGGTTGGAACAGATAAATCGGTCGAAGAATATCTCCTACCCCCCCCCCCCCCACACACAGACAGATTAACAAAGTAAGACGATGTTTGTTTGCTTCATTGTTATCGATTGAACAAACAGTACAGTATTAGTCGAGTATAGCGACCGTATTCATTATCACAACAAATGAATTCAAAACCGTGTTTTGTGTCTGGCCATGCATATATATGGACAGACACAAAAATGTGAATGTGGAAAATGTGAATTCTACCCTGCTAAAGTATTAGTATCATTGGCAGACTATGAATAATAAAATAAGAAATCCTCCTATTGCAACAAACGTAGCATTTTAACCACACAAGTGCTCTAGTAAGCATAGGTAGTGGTCTCGCATTGAGAGACGAAAATTATCTACTACTTAAACACTTTCCGAGACATCCATGCATCATACAGGCCTATTAACAACCATAACCCAATAAAAGAGACTTAAGTTTGAAAATATGAACTCTTTGTAAATACACTAAATACAACTGTATGTGTGTCAGAGGGGAAAAACGTAAAACCAATCTTGGAATTTCTTTAATGGACATCAAGCTACCAAATAAGCGAAGTGGTACTTTCCACCGGGCAAATTAAATTCATTTATCGTCTAAATACATCTTCTGTGCGTTTTCATTCCATAAAGATTCTGTTCTTCTCGATTCTCTAAGCTCAAAGTTTCGCAAGAGTTAATAGACTAATTCTAAAATCGTCTGACAAAAAAGGCATTCGAAAAGAAAAAAAAATCTCCTCTAGAAATAGAATATATAAGGTCTAGCATCACTGCTTCTGAGCCTCCGTAGCTCAGTCGGTATAGACGAAGCCCTTGGGTCGGAAAGACCTGGATTCGATTCCCGTTTATGATGTGAGGAACCTTTATCTGGTCTCTTTCGACGAAAGGTGAGCTTGTCGGTCTTATACGGAGGTAGGGGGGGGGGGGGTTCACCCGGAAACTCGGGTTTTTCGTTCCCCAGAACAGCAAACCGGCCCCATGAACACACACGGACTACAGTCAGAAACACTACCCTTAGGGGATGCAGCAAGGAGTGGCGACCCGGTTGCATTACTTTAGGTGTAAGCCTCCTCGGTAAGAGGAGGGGGGGGGGTAAAAAAAAACCCTTTACTAAAAAAACAAAAAAAAACATTTCTTACTTCTTTACGAAATTCAATGTAATATCGTAATCCGGAAATTTTGAACTAGTCGAGACTATCCATTATCAGAGAACTCTATTCTATTTGCTGGTTTCAGAAACAGAAATACGACATGCTTCTGTGACGTCGTCGCACTATCTGATCCATTTCAGCTAACTGATCTCAAGAACCAGAATATTACATTCTATTAATATAGCAGCACTATATCGTTATTATTTTCTTTGTGATCACTATTTGATTCATTAGAGAAATATTCTATTTTGGCGCAAATGATGCAATGATTATTCATCAGGGTACAGTAAACTACGTTGTCAAGAAGAGGCATCGGAAATCAAAAAAAAAAAAAAAAAAAATCAAAAAGAGTTTTGGTTTAACGAGATGTTAAAACGCATATAACGTATGAATCGTATGCCGTTTATCGAAGCTGAATGAGCTAGTTTTTATATCGAATGTTTTTTTTAAAAAAAACATTCGATTCTATTCAAATTAAAGACTGCATTTCATCATACACTTTCTGCAAGGTATGCCTTTCTGTATGATTTCTGGATTTATTTCCAGATCTTCTGATTATTACTTTTTTCTGTGAATCCAGGCCCACGAGAGGTTGTAGATAATCTGGAAATCCTGCTTTAGAAACGAAAACTAACATGAAATATGAAGAACCACTTCAGGGCAATGGTGGCGATGATATTTATCTATAACCTAAAAATTATTGAAGAAACGTAAAATATTTTCAACATTTGACCTTTCCACATCGCCTTTCCTCCAAGATGTTCACACATAAATCAAATAAATATTTGGATTTAACAACGGGTCAGTATTAGCTATAGAACTAAAATTTTCTTTTGTGTTCCCTGACATGGTTTTTACCAACCCTCATCCAATCAGTGCAGTAGTTCAAAATGCGACCTCTGAATGGTGGCTTCAAATGTTTTTTGCGCTACAGCACAAGTAAAGTAATAAAACTGTCTGACTGTGCTTCGATGCACTTTCCTTTTACAACTCGGAGAGCTTTCTCCCGTCAGTCAAACAGATTAAAGAGGACAAAAAAAAGTGTAGATTTACGTCAAAGAGAGCCGTTTTTTCTTATGACGTCACAGCGATGGTCTTATTCGATCTGGATTTTCAAGGAGTTCTGAAAAATCGACTTTTCTTAACTCAAACAGATTTCAATACTTCACAAATCTCCGAGTTAGAACTAAGGAATAAGGAGAAGCAGCATGATGCAGCCAGAACATTTCTTTTTTCTTCTTTTTTTTAACGAAAAGTTTATCGAAAAACTGATGATGCAGCAAAATTTTAAAGGATATAACAGAGAAGAAAACTCCAACTTAATCATGTTAAAGACTACTTGAATCGTTCTATCTTCCACAGCATTGATGTTGTTTTCCAATGTCATTATAGTATCTCTTATCTGCCATCACTAGATGGCGCGAGTGTGCCTTAAGAAACGTTATTTTTAAAATGTGAAATATTATTTGTATAATTTAAGCTTAAAAGTAATTCATAAAGGTATCAATACTAAATTGATTTAATCCACAAGGGTCTCTTGTGACAGTCACAAAGAATGCAATTTTGTTTAAAAAAAAATAAAATAAACCTGAATGCAACAAATGATGACATATCTTCTCCTCATAAACTTATTACACGAAGGAGAATTCCACAGCGAATTGCATCTCTTACCACAGTCTTTATTTTTTAGTTGTTTTCCACTTCAAAACACATTCGACCAACTGTTTTCGTTATCATCCTGTTGTGGTTTGTTCTGCTCATAAGCCGCTTAGTGATTTTCCTCTTTGCTCCGATCCACTTCGATTCTTTACCTGCATTTCTATCACGTGATACTTTAACCTCCAGTTCACTTCGCATTTATTCCAATCTTTACGCATTTGTTTTCCACTATCGTTCTTACTCATCCGTTTAAGTATTCTGTATCTTTTGGTCGGGTTTTTGAAAACGCTGTGAAACACTTTAATAAATATTCATACGTCGGTGGGTTTCCTTACGCCCCTCAATTTGCATTGCGCTTCGCTACCTCTCAGTTCAAATGTCTCGCACTTTCTCCTGTATTGATCGCTCTTCGGCCTTTCTTCTAAAGCCATATTTCCACTCTTCGCTCCCTTGGTGTTTAAGACAATTTTCTTGGGCTTTCTGCTTTAAAAGATATCTCTTCTCTATTCCTCAATATGCGCTTATTTTCTTCTATCATCTTCCGCATATTCTTTCTCGGTACAGTGAACCCATTTTGTCCGAATGACTTGTATCATACTCAAAAGGATTTTTCCTTACAAATACCGTAAAAATAATTACCTTACCTAAGCATTTCCCTGAAGTTTTTAAATGTAAATTTAAAGTTATTTAAACCAAGATTTTACGACCCAAAACTACTTAGGTTTGCATAAGAGATTACATTATACAAATATATGCTGCAAGCGGCCACCAGTGTGATAAGTCCATCATCAAGAAACATCAAAAACATGATGACTTTTATTTCACTGTGAAGGAGCTCTTTTCATTTAGGATTAGACATTTGCGTGATACGAGTGGTCTTTCCACCTTGCAATTGATCACTCCCCCGTTCTGTCATTTCCCTTTTGGTCTGTAGTTCTACACTTCTTTGGATAGCCAATATCTTTCACGTCTTTATTTTACTTTTTCATGCTATCAAATTTTGTATATCTTTAACTGTTATTAAAAATCTAATTTTTAAGAGATTGTTAAGAGATTAAAGAGTGAGAATGCTATTACTTTATAATATACGAATGCGTATACATTGGGCTTCTCATTTTTTCCCATTGTGTCCTTTTTATTTAAAATTCCACAGATTTTCTGAAACTTATTTATTTTTTAATCTTTGTCTTTTTTTAGATATGTTATTATGCAACTTTAATAATTAAAATGTGTCTGTCAAACTCAGGAGATCAATCGATAACGCCCATTATTTGGAGAGACTTGGGTTCAAATCTCATCTAGGACTCGACGAATATCTACGTGAAAAACCTTGATAGTTTCTTTATGAGTTAATCGGTCTCATACGGACGTGGCAGAATTTCTCCAGAACACTCATCCCACAAAACAGACTTTTCAAATGTAGATCTTTTCAGACATAGAAGAAACTGCACATAGAATTAACTATCCTATAATAAGCAGTAATCAGGTTTCTAAGAAGACAAGATACTTGGATGTGACAGACCATTGAGCCTAACACAGAAAGAAAGATGAGACGGAACGATCTTCTCCTTTAAATGGCATGATTTGTGTTTTCTTTATGCTAAATGTAACGGATATTCTTTTTTTTTCATCCTATTCAATAATTGTTCTTGTATTTTAACAAAGGATTTCTCATAATCTATAAAAGCTAAATGTGTCCCAAATTAAATTCCAGTTTTTTTTTTCAATATTTGTTTTGAGATAAATATTATCTTCGTATACTATATATAATCTTCCTTGACTAAAACCGCTTTATTCTTCTGAAAGGTTGCCTGCAAGATTTTTAAGTCTTTTATTCAAAATTTTATACAAAATTTTAGGACTTACATTACATGTATAATGTAATTCCCACATCATTATTTATATTCATTATAGATATAATCGCAGCTTTTAAGCAATCTGATGATACTTCGACTAAAGGTCAGTTAGCCGGTCTCATACGGAAGTAGAGGGTTTTTGTACTCGGAAACTCGGGTTTTTCGTCCCTTAGAACAGGCAAACCGACCACGTGAACATACAGACATTAAGACACTCCTGAAATAAGGAGTAACCAACCTATTCCGTAGGGATTACGGTTTCGAGTGCCTACACGGTAAAGAGTGGGTCTACGCGTGAGCGTAAATAGGAAGGAGGTACTTCACATTTCCTCAAACTTATTTATTAACCTTAAGAATCTTTGATGTAAATATTCACCACCATACTTCTTATGTAATCTAATCCAGTTTTTTTACACCTTTTCCTTTAGTTCTTCCAATCTATACTAATTTTATATACATCCATCTATAATCTCTATAGCTATAGTATTTCTTCGCTATTATGACTTTTTTTATATTTTATATTTCTTTCGAAGTACTTAATTCATAAGGTGCTACCTTGTGACTACATTTTTGTATTTTTGTATTTTCTTTTCCCCTTTATTTTAACAAAATAGCCACTCCACTCGAAGCTCTGATATGTATGTTCGCCTACTCCATTATAATAATATTATCATCAGTATAGTGTTTTGCTTTCTTTTAGCTTCTTTTCTGTTTCTGTTATCACTTCTATTTTAATATTTTTTTTGTTTTTTAGTTGTTTTATTAGTTCTAAATACCTCTGTTATTATACGTCTCACACTCATGCAGCTACTTTTCGAATGCTCTTCATGTTTTATCTTTATTTTTTCCTGGTCGTAATCCGTTATTTCCGTCCGAAGAAATTTCCGTTTGAAGCTTCTGAGTTAAAGAATTTTTATTAAGTAACTAGCCTTTGACAAACCTTGAATATCGGAATATCTGTTAGTCTGGTATCTACTTCTTCACCCTATCCAGATAGGCAGTCCCTACCAGTAACTTAGACATAAGCCTCCTTCCTACTAAAATTGTTTCATCTTAAACGACTGAACTGCCTGGAAGTTGCTATTTTCTAGTACAATTAACGCCAAAACACGGCTCGAAGACCTGTGATTTAATGCACATCTCACTGAAAAATAAAGACCATTAAGTTGTGAGTGTAATATAGTAATAAAGGAGATGATAATTGCACTAAAATAGATAGTGCGCTGTCTAACAAATCTCACGTCTTTGCTAAGCCTAAAGACATTTAGGCCTAACTTATCACCAGTATTCGCTGCCGACATATGACCTTGCGAGTTTCAGCTCCCACATTGTCACAACTAGGAGATCTTGACATAAAAAAAGACCTATCATCTCATTCCGAGCCACATCCTCCATAGCGAGCACAGAGACGACACCAGATACTGATGTATGGTCAGCAGAGAATGACCCAGATATATGACTAGAAGAATAGTTAGAGCGAAATCGTTCGTGGGTGGGTGGATGTAGGGGGTAGTGCAGAAACATCCTTATCACTTACATCCGGTTCTGTATCAGTCACTAGCCAATGACTACATTTGATGGCTATTTCTATGCGGCAGGTCCCGGGAAAATAGTAAAGAATAGATTTAGATCAGTAAGCGTGTCCTTGAGATTGGGGTTCATTTCCATGATGCAGGCGCACAAGGGAAGTATTTTTTTTGTATAATACGGGTTCCCATGTCAACCAAATGAGGTATCACAATACTAAAAAAATTATAGATGACTACGTGGCAATATCAGAATCAAATTCAATTCACAGAGAAAGGGGTGGCAATATCCAAAGGCCAATACGATATGGAAAGCAACTTATTCTGTCTCTGAGTGTTTTTCTTTTCATTGTTAATGGAAGTATTTTTCGTTTGCCTTTTAAGCAACTTCTGCGAAGTCTTTAGTCTCCCAATCCTCATTCTAAGGTCGATAACCTCCTTTTTCTCATCACATTATCTTCCTCTTTTCTCTGAATCGATAAGCTACTAGCTGAAGTCGTTAAGCTACACAAAAAGGATTTTTGAGAAAATACGTACAAAAATAGTTGATGCGTAAAATCTGATTAGAGACTGAATTTACTCCAAGATAAGCACTACTGTTTTATATCTGAGAGCTTCTAACTCACGACTACTGCCTGTAGAAATTGTATACTACTATTGGACGTGATATTTCGGGCAAAATCGAAGGAAATGAGAAGTTAGAAGGAAACTATCGCGATCATATTCAGAGAACAAAACAACCATTTAGATCAACTACCAACTGTCTGTTCCGCAAGTGTAAAAATAGTTGGAAAACATCTGGAAGAAATTACCTTTTATAAGAAGTTGTTAAACATTATACGTTTCGAAAGGAGACTGCAGCTCTGTGTAATTGCAACAACACTGTCATTAACTGTAACATCGATTCAAATATTGATTTCTTTTATCTTTCCAGGAGAATGATGAATAACATATAAAATGTTAGAAGCTATATACTAAACAGAACTTATTTAAAGTCTTATATGAAGTAAGAGATTTGGAAATCATCGCTGGTGATATTTGCATATTTTTAATATTAATTCTACATAAGAGAGGTTAAGGAGAGAATAGAAATCTACTATTTTCTTTTAATTTTTTTTAACGGCTGAAAGTTGAGGTCCTTGAGGGGGAAAGAACTGTGAAGAAAACTGCCACAAAGACGGGGGAGGGGGGGGGCTGATGGATGATAAGAGGATGTGAAGTCGGTTAACTAGTTTTGTGGAACTGCCAGTTGAAAATATCTACAGAATAGGCACAAGGCAGAAAGAAAGTGATCATAATGCGCGCGCTCCTGTGTGTGTGTGTGTGTGTGTGTGTGTGTAAGTGATCATAATGCGCGCGCTCCTGTGTGTGTGTGTGTGTGTGTGTGTGTGTGTGTGTGTGTGTGTGTGTGTGTGTGTGTGTGTGTGTGTGTGTGTGTGTGTGTGTGTGTGTGTGTGTGTGAGAGAGAGAGAGAGAGAGAGAGAGAGAGGGAGAGAGAAGGACAATCAACTACTAGAGTTCCTTCTTCTAGATATAAACAAGCATTTGTGGTCGAATACAATGTTAATAGTGGTGCAAGTGAGAAGCAGTAGTTGATGAAGGTTGATGAAGTTATGGATGTGATGTGTTTATGTCGGGAAAGCCAAGCAATATAAGGGCATACATGAACAGAAATATGTTTTTGTTTGAAAACTTGAGAATTATCAAAAAAAGGGAAGGTGAAGTCAGATCTTTTCTTCGAGAAATAAAACTGTTTTATTAGCAATGCAATACACGATGATGTACTTACTCCACTGGACAACGTAAGAAGATCAGAGTTTAAGGTATAAGTTATGTAAGATTTTGAAACTTGCATCATTTGAGCATTACGTGGTATGTCAAATGAAGAAGAGGAATGGGGGATAATATCATTAGAGAAATTATGGATAGAATTTGAGATTAGTAAAAACAATTCATTAACCCAATGCAGAGAAGGAAACGCAGGAGAAAATGTAGAAACCAGGGGGTACTCCGGCATTGATGGAGAAATCCATGGCAGTTTGCTAAGTAGACCTCTCTGCTAGAAAGAGATTGCGAAGTGTTGACGTGCATCAACAGATAATCATAAAATTTACGACTGATCTTCCGTTCGATAGTGGACATTACCAGCTACTTTTAAAATGAGGCTCTGGTCGATATATTGACCTTTATGAATACTGATATTTCCTGAGAAGATAGGGATCAAGTTCCACACAGATCCAATTGGCCATTTTTGTGACGGCACCTTATAAGCTACTCTAATGAAAAGCAAAGCAAGGTTAAGTATAGTAATAATGCATAATGTTATTTCTTGTTCAAAGACAGAAAAACCAGTAAGAAAAAATAAACTAATTAAAAGATATTATTCTCTGGCCTCAAAGCTTAAGCTGTAATTCTAAACAACCCAACTCAAGCATAACAATATTTGTAGCAAAGAATTTTAATATTTTTTTCTGATAATCCCATCCAGGTTGGTTAACCTATACTACGTTAGTACCGTGAATAGCTAGAATGCTGTTCACTTGATTTGAAGAGCTGTCGACTGTCTTCTTCCTCGGGAAACACATAAGATGGGAGATTGTTCCGAGCAGCAGTATTAGGAATGAATGAGGAGAAGAAATTTGTTCTATGGGTTTGGAGTTGCCCTGCGAAGGAGTGTTGAACAATTGCTGAACGTGTCCCAATGGACTGGAGCAAGTTCCAACTTCCCTAAACATGTACTAAATTACATTCTTAATTAGCAAGTGTGTGAATATTTAGCTTTAAAAAAAAATTCAAATATCGCAAGTTATTTTGTGTCTTAAGCACCAATACCAACAGGGAGATGAACATGACCTCCTTTCCGAACGAGATTAAGACGAATAATAATTACATTCGAGAAAGGTCATATTACAATCACAAAGCTGCTGCCTGTCAATAGTCATAGGGCCAAAGTATGATGAATTATTATCGACCGTGCTAGAAGCTTGTCTATAATGAATGCATTGCAGAAAGGCTTAATTACCGGGTGATAATATTATTCAGCGATAGGCATACTGGACAATTCTACACTACACTATACTAAGGGTTGATCCGGTAATGCGCTATCCACAAAAGCACTGTTTGCTTAAAACCGTGAATACAGAAAAAAAGTATTAGAACAGTTTTAGATTGACGAAAGTAAATGTTCGAAAAATTCGGCAAGTATGTGGATTTTGGACAGTGTCCTAAACTATTGCATCAGAAAATGGAGGGTCATGTCTTGCAATAAATAAAAATGCCCAGTGACGTATAAGTGGTGTAGCCATGTATCAAACGACCAACTGGCAGCTGGTGATAAGCGGCAATCATGTCGTCAATCTTATGCTCTTCAAGATAGACGGAAAGTGAAACTTTGATGAATTATGTATACCAAGAAGAAGTAGTATGACAAACAAACTCAATTCTTGCACAGAAAAAAAGTTGTTTTATTGCGTGTTTTCTTGAGAACAGATTGATACAAAACTAAATGCACCAACTTTCTCTATTTGTATATCAAATTCTGAGGCGTTTGCAGTTTACAGAATAAACGTTTGCAAGTAAGAATAAGAGTATTCATATTTTGTGGTGGATAATTATGAAAAAAAGGTTTGAATTACGTGAGAAGATGAAACTATCGTATTATCCATCCATCTTAATATATGAATACCAAAAAAGGTGTTTACGATCTTCTGCAACATAAATCTCTCAAGAGAAATTTGGTTTCATGTTACTTCCTCGTTTGCTTACCAACGCTAACTCCTTTAAAAAAAACTTGTCCAAATTTAGAATTCGTTTACAAATTTCAACGAGAATTCTGTTTGAATCAAAGGAGCGTGTTAGGTATTGAAGTGTAACTGCCATTATAATTAATAGAATTAAAAACAATTTTGAAAATTATTATTTTAACAAAAATTCTGAATATGCCGCAATCATATTTATAAGAGCGATTGCGTACCTACGCAAAATTTACAACCAAAGGAAAATAAGACATATCGTCAAGAGGTACTTTTTTTACATAGTTTACGGGTGTAATTTATGGTATTCACGCACGTATTGCGCAATGATATTAGAAATATTCACGTAACTTATATGTTCTTTTTAAAATAACATTGAATAATGAAAATCTAAATCTTTTTTCAGAAATTCTGCATAAAACAGAACACACCTTTCTTTGTTTATTATTATAATTTTACAATTAACCGGTATCATAGACAGTAGGCAAATAAGTATTTTATAAAATATTTATTCTCCGCTAGGAGAATAGAAGATTTCATTTGCAGCAAATCCATTGTTTAAAAAACAAAAACTTTCAAGAAGCAGAAGTGTATTAATAATTAATTTCATCAGTCAAATCTAATAAAAGAAGTGGTTTAATGACTACTTAATACGAGAAAGTATTTAGAGTTATTTCGATCAGGAATTTCATGAGCCACTTAAAGACCGCAAATTGCAAACTGTAAGGGAATGTTATAATGCTCTAGACCGTAGCGTGCGAGGCAAGCAAACCACAGGCAGAAGAGGGCAGTAACTCATTTGAAACTACACCCGAGTAATGTGGTCGCCCTGTGCAACTGTAGTTTGTTTTGTGTAAGCCGGCCTGTCACTGTTATTTCTGATTGCTCGCATCTACGTCAGAATCTTTTTTCCCCTGCTTTCGTGTTTCCTTTTCTTTCTTTCTTTTTTTTTTTTTTTTTTTCTCACACGCTTACTATTTATCGATCTGTTTGTCGGTCGCGCTTGTGTTTTGTTTTCTTCCCTCTCGGAAATTTTCTTGGTAATGCGTTGTGCTTTGCGTTTGGTACACTGGGTAAATACATTTCATTTCTGCTGGTTAACCCTTAATATAAAAGAGGGGCTCGCTGTAAATTTTTTTCTGATTATATTCTGAAACCGTAAAAAATAATTCTATTCACGCTGGATGATTCTTCGGGCGAAGGGGGTTACTAAAATAAAACAATTTAAAATGCGACACTATTCCACGCCTTTGCTAAAGAATGTAGCAAAATAAGTTTAATTCTTGTAAAAATTCAATTCTTTAAAAAACCAATAGTATATCGAATTGTGTAACTCTCTTTCTTCTTGAAAACAACAGTTGTTCTGCCTATTTCAAAAGTTTCTCCTTGTACAAAAGAAGTGTTAGATTTTAAACGAAAATGAACACTTCGTTTTGGAACTATTGGCTATGTTCAATTGTGTTTTGAAAGCAGGTAGCTTTAACTGACTGTCTGATGTTTTATATAATAATTCAGTAGTATATCAGGATATTACAATAATCCAACAAAAACTTAATATTTTATAACGGTTTACGATCAACCATTTTCTTTCAAACAGTTCTGTTATTTGTCGAGTCACTGATTAGCACAACTCCAACAGTAGGAATTTCCTAGTAATCCTAATTGTCAAGATTGCTAATTCTAACCAGATGTTGTTTTGCTAATCTGTTACCTATGTGACCATACCATCTCTGCTTATGTACTCTTAAATATCAATAATGTTCAGGTGTTTTCAGATAGCCTCATTTTTTAAGATAATCTTGCACTGATGCCATCTGTTCGCTCTTCTCATTTTTCTCAAGGCTTTCATATCAGTAGTCTCCCGTTCTGTGCTTTACTTAATCAAAATTTCGTAAATGTTTTGGATCCTGAGGCTACATTATAGACACGGTACTCTTTAAATATTTCTAAATTGTCCTTTAATTATCTTAAAATGACTATGCATTTCGCTAATGACCAGGACTGAAAAATAGACTACTGGATGCATAAAGCATTATTATTATTATTATTATTATTATTATTATTATTATTATTATTATTATGTACTTTTTAAACACAGTTTTACTTAAAATGTGCAGGCGAGAAAATTACAGCTCTTGTTTAACTTTATCCATTAGTGGTTTATTTAATTTTTTTTCCTCCTGAACTTTACACCAAGCATGATGTTGGTGCCTTGCTTCTCAACCCAAATCAGTCGAAGATGACAAATATGTTTATTTTTGACACGGAATTTGAAATGTTATAACCTTATTGGAAAATTATTATTTATAAATATATTTATGTCACTCCCACTCACGAAAGGTTTTATAAACCTATATTACATTAGTACCGCGCGTGGGATAAGAATTTTTCTCTATGAGTTTTTCTATTTTTTTTAATTTATTTTTTACATAATCCGGAACTGGGCGATGCAATTCATCTACCACCTAAGGAAAATCTCAAATATCCTGCCTGTTGGTCAGAGAGCGAATACGCCCAGCAATCAGCCAACCAAGCGGAAATGAAATAAATACTTATATTTTATATACTTATAATAAAATAAATCAATGACATATAGGGTCATTTTTAGTCGCCGAGCAGAGGAACGTTTTTTTCAGCTAATTTCAGATTTAGCCGATATTTGGCTTTTTTCCCTCCCCATGGAAAAAAATGGGATTTTTTTTTATAGAACTCTGAAAAAGTAAGAGAATGACTACAGTAGTCTTGCAGTACTCTTGGCAATAGCATTCCTGTGTAATAACACCAGACTGAACCTACTGCTGTTTGTGGCAAATGTACCGTAGACATAATACTGTTTTCAATAATTCTGCAATTAAAATAGTTCAGTTGAAACACTAAATTTTAACAGTGATCTAAGATATGAAATCGTTAAATTTTATCAAACTAGAGAGGAAATATATCTTCATTTCAAGTCGTTCTGATAAAAAAAAAATATGCAAACTTACAGTGAAAAATAATATGTAAGCATAGTCCAACATTAGAGCAAAATTAGTCTAATAGACTAATTTTGCATCACAGTCCAATTAGAGCTGATATTATTATTATTATTATTATTATTATTATTATTATTTTAAATCGTTTTGTGAAACTCTTTCAAGGTTAACATGCAAAATAATTACGTATAGATTTGACTTGACTTCTGTTTTTGCCAAAACTATCAGGAATCATATCCGAGACTAATTTACATTCCTCAGAAAGTTCTAACTAGTAAAGATACTTTTTTGTAAAATTTCGACGATTGTGTCAAAAGTTATAATTCCTTTATGTACTTGCTTTAGATATTTCATTTTATTTACTAATTTTTTCACTAGAAATGATCTACGTGAAGCCAAAATTAAAAGTATTAGACAAATGCTAATAGAGATAAAATACAAGATTCCATTATATTACATTAAAGCCAGTGCGGCATTATCATTATCAGTTCGAAACATTTTGCCAATAAAAAAAGATCCGATTGAGATGAAAACTAAACCACCTGGAAATTTTCTTGTGTATACATCCTTAAAACCACATTTTATTAAATTCCACCACGCCAAAGTTAAGATATTACATGAAGAAATTGTCGTATTTTGTCCCGTTGTGTTTTGTAAGTGTTCTGATTGACATAAAAATTAGGATTGTTCGTCATCCCATGAATTCCAAATATCAAACATAAATTTAAAAAACGTTTAATCAGAGTCCCAGAATAACTTGCATACGAATGTATGGATAAGATGAATCCAACAATATTTAATTAATACTAGCTAGGATTTGGAACACGGGATTGCGAGAGCGTTTGCTGTATCCCAGTGAGTTTTCGTCTAATCGAAACGGCAAGAGCAAGGTCGGATTGACCTACTGACGATAAAGAAGGTGAACGCTAAACTAATTTCCAAAAGCGTTCGGAATTGAGTGATTTATATTTTTGTCATTTTTATAAGACTCCCTTCTACGAAAGGTATATATATAGATATATATATATATATATATATATATATATATATATATTACATAAGGGCAGCTAGGGGTATAACTGTCCGCGGCTGAACTCGGAAACACCTGCAGTGGCTTACTACAGGTCCAACAAGTTTTTGTGTTTGATACAATGAAACAAACGTTTTATTTATTCTAATTTTTTCTCTGAATTGACATCATTATACAGCGCTTGTATGAGCAATACGATAATAAAAACGATGGTTACCAAAGTAGTTCGACTGAATGAATGAATGCAGAAGGAATAAAAACAGCAACAATAACAACCTCATTAAATTACTTGATTACAGATCACTTTTTTTCTTGTTCTTCTTCTTCTTAGTGCGTTCTAGATCGATTACGTGTAAGTCCTGTCCTTCTTTCATGTTAAACAACGTTTCGTGAGTTTCCTACTGTGACCTTTGACATCGTTGCATAAACATCGTAACCCAATTTTTTTTCTCTTTGCTAAAATTGGTCGCCTACGTTAATTGACCGTACGTTTACCTGACCTGACTTGTATAAATGTTCTTATTTCGGAAAGAACACGAAGTTCCTTTCATTTTATAGAAAAAAAAATAATAACCTTCTGTTTGTGGGGAATGAATAAACATACAAGTCATAAATAACCTCGTTGTTTAATACTGTATTTTAATATTTCCTATTATATCTTTACATTCGGCCTATTCGTCACGATGGTCAGCATTTATGATCATGACCAGCAGCAAAAACTAAACCTGTCTCCGTCTAGTCAGAAAAACACTTCGTTAGTTATAATATGACTCTTGTTTTGATATTCGAGCAGTATGGGAGACTCCGGCAAATGACAAAATAAGATATGTGTCGTGTAGGAGAAATGAGTAGCGAACTGAGGGACGGAGCTTGAGCTACCTCACCCAACCCTCAGAATTAAAGCTTAAAAAAAAGAGAAAAAAAAAAGACTGCTATTAAATCATCTGATATAGAAGTTACGCCCCTACCTCACAAATATTCCTGGGCATCACTGCTTGATTCATGGATTTTTTTTTTCCTTTCAGAAAGTCAACGACTTTTGTGGTTTAGATGTGGGAGGCTGTCACGACTCACATTTGTGCATTACAAACCATAGCAACAGCTTGGAAAAGAAAAACCAAGGTCTGTGCATTGGGGGAACAAAAAAAAACTATAAAAAGTAAATCCGATAGTCGCTATTTACAAGAGGCGGAACGCAGTCTGTCTAAGGGATGTAGGTGGGTCGATAAGCACTAAATTAAGCACGGAGACAGCGGCATTGTATCATTTCCGTCTTCTCGCATCTTGCCGCCTCCTCTTCAGTTTCGAAAGAAATAACTCTCTGTGAAGTCATCCGTATTACTGATGGTGGATGAGGTCTCACGGAACCGAAATTAAAGGCAAAGAAGTAGTCTTATTAGTCACACATCCTAGGGGACCCCTGGAGCAATTACCAAACCCACTTCCAGTAAACGGAACACAAGATTACATTGGAATTTATACCGATAAAACAATTTTTTAAAGAGACTTCATATTCTGTCTTTTACGTCCAGATTAAGGAGAATAAAACTAACTAAAGAACTGATAAATTAAAGCTCTCTTCAAAATATTTGCGCAGTTTTATGAATCAAGAAAACTAGATAACATCTACATAAAAAAACTATGATTCAATTCAGATATAGATGAAATTGGGATGGGATGTCTGCGTACAAACCTGTGAGTATCCGCTTAGATATATCAACAAATGTAAAGTTTAAAATTTTTTAATTTTATTCTATTTTTTATTTAAAAATAATAATAACTTTACTGTATATTTCAAAATGATCACTATGACCTAATACATGTGATGCTGCAGTCATTTTCCATGTCGAGAAAGTATTTGATTTGAAATGTTAGCTCGAGAGAGATCGTGCTCAGTCAAATAAAGAAGATTACGTGATTTCCCGCGAAATACTTCTTGTCAGAGATTGGCTGCAAAGAGAAATGCTGTCATATCGCCAAGTTATACTGCACATGATCGATATTATGATGTCAACTAGATTTCCAGGGATTTAGAATAGGAAAAATGGCTTGAGTCCCTCAAGTATGAGTCGTATTTACTATAAAATTTGCAGGAAGGCCTCTTTGACTGAACACAATGGATTTCTGGGATGCATTCTGATCAAAGCCTTGCGAAACACGGAGAATGGTTGAATTGAGAAAAATGGTTATTTTTTTAGAAGTGCCTTTTATTTTCTCCAGTATTTCAGTGCCAAAAGAATTCAGTACAGAAAAATTCGGTTTGTTTAAGCAATAATCTCGTAACATTATTCTATACAGAGATCTTTGTTTAAATACGTCTTATGTTTTCAAACAAAAATCTAAATTTCATTGTAACATTGCTAATTTAATAGTGTGCTCAGCTGTTTGAGAGAACGAATTTTTTTAACTTTATAATATTTTTTAACTTAGGTCGATTTTGCATCGCAAATGACTCCAGACTTTTGAATTTAAAGTTCTATATTTCAAGAATGTGTTTGCTTTGCTTATTCCACCCTCACACAAATTCTCTTTGCGTGTTAGGCATAATGGCCTGTCACTTCTTCTTTGCAACTTAATTAATGATTTAGTGCTCTGATAAGGCGATTAAGTACAATAGCAATTAATAGCCATAACAAACCATGCAGATTAACAATCTGCATGATATATTATGGCTGTTTATGTGGCAAAATTGTCAATCAGCAACAATACCATACGTGGCTTAAAAAAAAAAAGCTAAGAGAGATGATGCGAGAAGAAAAAGTCCGGATAATTAGTAAAATGAAAATCCGCTTCTCCACATGACAATTCTCCCTTCTACCCACCCCCAGAGAAAATGGTGGGGCATTTCTACGACTTCTAGTTCCCAAACTGGAAGAAGAAGATTCCTTTAAAAGGAACGAAGGTTAAATCCCACAGTTCAACTAAAGTGAATACGACGAGAGAATGTAAACCATTCCAAAATACGACGTTACCAGAAGTAATACTCGCCATAATTTCGGATAAATCAATTCCAGCTATAGATGCCGAAAGGAATTTAAAGGTAATCACAAACATTAGCAGGTAGGGTTCAGTCTTTCATCGCCAGTCTGAAAAATTTTGGAATATCTCGCTGCGTCTGGAAGACAAACTGGAGTGTGGGGTGAGGGAAAGAAACATCCCTGTTAAAGAGGAATACGTTCTGAATATGGTTTATATTTTGTGGACAGTTTAAGGACTGTTTATTTCAGCATTGGCATTATGCATCATGATTGCTCGGAATGATCCTATGTGTCATGATCTTCCTCCAATCACATTAGCTTTTATGTTTCCTCATACTACAGGAGGCCTCTTTTTCGATTGACAAATCCGAAATGCCTTTTTCTGGCACAAACACATTTCAAACATATAGCTATGCAGCCGCCAAAACATTTGGTGTACTTTTTCGCACAAGATACTATTTCACACCTTCAAAGCTTCTAACTCTATACAAATCCCAAATTCGTCCAATCATGGAATATTTCTCCCGTATTTGGGGTGGTGCACCAAACTCTTCTCTAAGATCCCTCGATTCTGTTCAGAAAGAGTAAATCCTGTTAATTAATGATCCCTCTCTTACATATCTACTTCAATCCTTCTTTCACAGATTTTGCATTGTCTCTGCCTTGTGCCTCTTCTTAAGATATCTTCATGGACGGTGCTCTGCTGAATCTATCATTACCGACTCCCCTTTCCTCCAAAATCATTAGAACAAGCGCTGATGCTTAATCAACACGCTTTTCAGTCCATCTTGAAACTAACCGAACCAACTTCACTGCCTCCTCTTCTTTCATTCCATCTATTTCTGTTCTTTTGAAACCTCCCCCACTCTGCCTTCCCCAAATAACACAACCTTCAGTTGTTCAAAAAATGTAAACAGATTCCTCCTTTCTTCTTATCCTTTTGCTCGCATACGGCACTGGTCTGCTCTAGGTCTTGCGACCTTACATGTTTGGGTCAGATAAATAATAAATAACAGAAACTTCTCACGTCATCTTAACTCCCTACATGTGAGAATCGCTATATTAACAACTTTTCTTTTTCTCTTACTGTTTTTTTAACTTTACGAACGACAAATAAGGGACACATTTCAGCTGACCATAGCAATCGTCTCTGCTACAGAATCACTTGCTAAGATTACTACAATCACGATTCTTTGAAATACTGCGCGTTCAGAAACAGCATCTTGGAGATAGCGATGTTCTCATTTTTAAGCTTAAACCAGAACTTTCTACCCCCCCCCCCTAAACTTACCGACGTTAAGTCTTTTTGACGTATTTCAGTTGCACAAGATTCTGTTTACAACAATCTTTTGCATCTATTCGGTTTTACAAGCTTTATTGCGTTGCACGATTTCTTTTTTTATGTAGCTCAAGTTAGAAAGCAACGATTTGATTATTCTGGTTGTTGTGGTCACCAAAATGCAACTATTCAAATTGTACAGCTATTTCTGTGTTCAAGGCAGTTTGCTTATTCCTGTGTTATTCGTGGTTTTTTTCTTTTGTTGAAAAGGATTGGGGGGAATAGAAATATCTATTGAGTTGCATTCGCTATCTCAAATGTTTATACAGCGAAGTCTTTTTTTTTTGTATTGCAAGGATGCTTATAGTGTTTGATGTGAATGACTTTAGTTAATCTTCAGTTATATATATATATATATATATATATATATATATATATATATATATATATATATATATATATATATATATATATATATATATATATATATATATATATATAAAGATCATCTCTTATTTTCTCTCGAAAAAATCGAAATCTAACGCAAATATATCGTTTTTAATATGCACTTATGCACAAATCTCGCGCGCACACACAAAGGAATCTGCACAGAAAAAAGTTATTTGGTGAATAGCTTGGCTTAAGGGAACACGTTAGTTATCAATCTACACCATTAAAAGCTTTTAACCATTTCAACAATAAATTGTCACTTTTACAGATAAGAGATGTACACTTTTTACTGCACTTAGAATTGTTTTTAACAACTGCAACAACAATAGTGCGAGTGAAGTTTAGCCCGTGGCCTCTCTCTCTCTCTCTCTCTCGTTATTCGATACACCGTCTTCACTAAATTTAATCATTTTTAGTATGTAACAGGTTTAGTTTACGAGTCTTCTTTTCAGTAGAGCAACAGTACCCTTACTTTGAATTTCATCTCCGTTTCATGGCACTGCGGGAAATGAAGAATGGAAAGGCCCCAGGAGAAGATGGAACTATGGTAGACTTCTTAAAACTGGGAGGAAGCCGTGTCATCGAACAGCTGACTAAACTCTTTAATAAATGCCTAAAACAGAGAAAAATTACGAAAAATTGGAACTTCGCTTCTAATATTAATTTTTAAAAAGGGCAATAAGGAAGAAATTAAAAACTACAGACCTATAAGCCTACTTCCCACCATATATAAAGTTTTCACAAAAATTATAAATAATAGAATAAAATTTAAACTAGAGGGAATGCAATCCTGTGAACAAGCTGGATTTAGAAAGAAATACAATACTTTGGACCATATTCACACATTAAGACAGCTCATTGAAAATTCTATTGAATAAAATAAACCCTTATGTCTGGCCTATATAGACTATGAAAAAGCATTTGATTCGGTTAAAACATCTGCAACACTAAAAGCACTGAAACCCAGGGAACTGAGAAACCATATATTGAAACACTAAAACATATTTATTACAATAATGCAACTTCTGTAATTGAATTATATAAAAACAGTTAAAAGTTCCCAATACAAAAAGGCATCCGGCAAGGTGACACCATATCTCACAAATTATTTGCAGCTGCACTAGAGGAAGTCTTTAGAACCCTTGATTTGGAAACAAAATGAATAAACATAAATGGAGAAAGACTGCATCATCTTACATTTGCAGATAATATTGTCCAGATAGCAGATAATCTTGAAGATCTGGAAGAAACGCTAAATCAGCTAAATGAAGCCTCCAGAGAAATTCGATTAAAAATGAATAGAGAAAAAACAAAAATAATGAAGAATAAATATATTAACCATAGAAGTGTCAAAGTTGAAAACCATGAAATAGAACAAGTTACTTCATATGTATATCTGGACCAATTGTTATCCTTTGAGGAGTGCCAAAGAAAAGAGATTGAGCGAAGAATTCACCTTGGATGGATGGCTTATGGGAAAATGAGAGACATGTTCAGAAGTGAGATCTCTATGAGTCTAAAAAGGAAAGCTTTCGACCAGTGCATACTTCCTGTCCTAACATATGGAGGAGAAACATGGACTTTAATAGAAGCCCTAAACAAAAAGCTGAGAACAACAAAACATCGCATGGAAAGAAGTATGCTAAAAATAACATTAAGAGATAGGAAGACAAATATCTGGATAAGATCTCAAACAGGTGTCATGGATATTATAAAATACATTAAACAGGCTAAGTGGAGATCTGGCCATATTGCCAGATGCAGTGACGGGAGATGGACTAGAAAAACAACAGAGTGGAGACCAATGGATGGAGCAAAACAAAGAGAAAGACCGAGAAGAAGGTGGAGAAATGAACTGGAACAAATTGCAGGAGTGAGATGGATGGGAGAGGCAGAAAACCGAGTGATCTGGAAAATCATGGGGGGAGACCTTCGTCCAGCAATGGACAGAACCAGAAGATTGAAGAAGAAGAAGAAGAGTTACAACAATAAAATAAAATAACAGTTCTGAAGAGTTTAATTCACAGCGAAACACCAAAATATACAACACTGTAGCGAGCAAAGACGTGGTACAAAGTGGATTCATGAATATTGCACATCGGTCAATTAATAGCAGTGTCTTATGAGTAAATGCCGCATTGGTCATAAATGAAAAGCGTCATACGAGCGTATCTTCATAAACCAAAGCGTCGTAATGCGGGGTATTAATGCATTCACAAACACAAAAGGATCTAGCATTGAGTTCTAAGGGGGTTGCCAATTACTTCTGATTATTATGATATTTTATTCAGTTTTAATAAGATTCTTTCTGATGATAATGATTACGCTGTGGCCGAAGCATGTTTAGTTAAAAAAAATAGAATATAATGTATTAAATCATAGAAATATTTTAGAAATGAGTGTATTTTAATGGTCGAGAAGACTGTGAAAAACATGTGAGTAGCATGCAACCATACAGCTACTATTAATTAAAAACACAGATGAGCCCGGGGATTAAAACACACGGAAATGGGGATTCACAAAATGATTTAAAAAGAGGTCCGTGATGGAGAAAAAGTTTGGAAACAATATAAGAAATCGAAAGGAGAAAAATAAAAATAAATAAAACTATTTTATATTTTCAGTAACCATGAAACTTTTCTTGGAGCAAACAGAATTCTTAACTATAATTCTACTTAAAATATCAAACTGTTTGCTCGTTCCCTATATAGTAAGATAGAAAACCACCTTCAGTGGAATATTTTCATCATCCTGCGCAGAAAATGTGTGCGCATTTCCCTCAGACTCGTTCTGAGACTTCAATCAAATCCGCCATCTAGTAAGATAAGACTGTTGTTTTATTCCTTCTCTTTTCTGCAGTTCATGTCAACGTCGTATAAACTTTCGGAGAATTTTTCGAATTTTGTTTCAAGACCGATGCTTTCAAAAACCCTAATGCTAAGTTAAAGACCTAGAATGATCATAGTTTGAACTGCGGAGACACCCTTAAAATAGATGTTCAGGCCTTCTGGCCATTTTTTTAAATTCGTCTCCTAAATCCAGGAACAGACATTTCGCAAATTTATTCAGACACAGCAGGTGATATAGTTGCACTAAAATTAACAAATGACTGCAATACAAAAATAAAAAAACGGGGGTAAGCCTTTGCCTGCTCGAAATCGAACTACAACGATGAATTCGTTGTAGTTCGATTCGATGAATTCGTAACCAAAAGGTCAGCAGACTGTCATGGTAACTGAAGAGCAACAATTACTATGGGAGCAATACTACTACAAGGCGTTGTGTTCCACTCAGTGGCTGAAGACGAGAGTGCAACCTGGCGGAGAGAGCACAAAACGATCATTAAAGTCAACATCAAGATAACTGATTGCATACTTTTGAATGAATAGTATCAGAATACTCAATTATTCTCAAACAAACCCCAAAAATGTATCTACTTTTTTGAAGTATTTCTTCAGTTTTCTGGTTATGTAGTCCAAAATTTGTCGCAAACTAAGAAACTATTTTTTTGTCTCCGACGAAAACTAACAAACAAACAACACACACACACACACACACACACACACACACACACACACACACACACACACACACACACACACACACACACACACACACACACACACACACACACACACACACACACACGCACGCACGCACACACACACACGCACACACACACACACACACACACACACACTTATAACTAGATCCTTCGATGCCTAAGGTTGAGCAGTAACAGTTGAATTTTCAAACTACCAAAGAAAATATTTATCTATTACAAGACAGAATGTGAGGTTTAAAGAAATTTTTCCCTTACAACTCACATTATTTTCCTTAAAAAAACGTTTTATCTTTTTTTTTTTCGGATTATGTAGCTTCGATATTATTAATCACCAGCTAGATGGTTATTTCTCTCGCAATACGTGACAACCGAAAAATTCCATACACAGAGCTTCTGAAGGTCTATTGACGCCTACAATATTTTATTAGCGTTAAAAATGTGTTCCAAAGAAAGGTTCTTTCATATTAGTAAAGCAGCAAAAACTACTGTAAATTGTCAAAGGAAGAGAACACCGATGATCATTTTTCATCCGCGAAGTCATGTGACAGGTTCTGTCATATAGCTTCGTGATTGTCATTCAGCGTACTGGATTGCAGATGATGCTAAGAGAAAAAAATAATAATGTGGTTTCTTAGGATTACATCAAGAGAGCTACAAGCACAAGTACATGATGTTTTCGTCATTCGCGAATCGAAATCCTTAGAAGAGACTCTTCAAAAAAAGGGCTCTATAATATTCTTGACATCTTCAGTAGGATTCAAGTAAAGGCTGCTCCCATCAGAGAACAGTTAACTTTGATAAATACTGGAAACGGGCAACTATTTCTTCGTACCCCCCAGTACAAACAATATATTCCAGTTAAAGCAGGGAAGTATCTTGTCTTACTCCTTTTACTTATATATATGAACGGTGTTTATGAGACCGTTCCTCCCTTACCCAAAATACGCAAATAGACCCGTTTAATCAACTGACAGATTCTGTCATCATGCTAAATGTTTGTTGTAAGTGGATAGCATTCTGATAGAGAAAGACCAAAGGTTAGTTTATGAAAAAAATTACTATCATCCTAGAAAAGTCCTGCGTATCACCGATATGCGCATACATTTATCGTTATTAAAGAGGAAAATAAAAAACAGTCAGAAGCAATTTACATGTAAATATAATGCGATATATTAGAACAGTATCCTAAGATCATCAATGCTTATCATGTAGTTGAACATCCGCGAGGTTAGCCTAGTGGCTGTGCGCTTCGCAACCATATGACTGGGGAAGGAGTGTTCCAGGTTCGATTCCCGTCGAATACGTGAGGAATTTGAGGATCTTCCTCAGCCATAGCCAAGTTAGCCGGTCTTGGGCGGGGGCAGTAGGGTTTTTTCCGCAAGTTTATCTGGCGTTTTTCATCCCGGAAGCAGGCAACCGGCCCCGTGAACACACACGGATCTACAGTCATAAATACCTAACTTCATGAGGGGCTCAACTCGCTCCAATAGGCACGGGGGGGAAAAAAGGGAGGAAACTCCATACGAATAAATAAATAAATGTAGTTGAACGAGTCTAAATATGTCTTCTCAGTTTCCAGACCTTCTTGCGTCTCGTACATCATCTCTGTTTTCCAACTTACTACTGCCATATTTTTGTGCTCAGAGGGAGAGTCAGAACACTGAGGCCGAACTCGAGCGTCTTGAGTTATTAAAACAATTCAATAACTTAAGTTTGAAATCATTCCTCATTCACGCTGTAATCCCAATCTGCATGCACATTATCACCATTTCACTCTTCCAAGAATTGTTTAAAATGATAAAGTCAAACTCCATCACCGAAATGACTGCGAAACGACTGAATATGTTATTCTTAAGACGACATTAAGAAGTGAATCGATTTTAAAACTGTTTGATAAAAAGCAAGCGAATGGCATTGATAAATAATACTAAACGTTGGTACGTTTTTACTTTTGGCAACTTATTAAATGCCTCACTTATTTATTTGCCAAGTATATTATTTATCTGTTGTGCACAATGATAAATCCTCTTACAAGTTTATCATGTTTTGTACTTCATATGCGGTTGTGTGTTTCGATGGACGCAAAGTCATGAAATCAGAGATTGTGGGTCATCGCGGCCTACTACAGGAAACTGACCGGATGAATCTAAATGCGTCACCACCACCAATGTGTCGCCTTTCATTACTCCTCTATGTGTACTCCATTGTGTGTTTCTAGTGGGCCAAGTACAATAAATACCGGGGCGATCTCCACCCAAGCACGCCATAACATGACAACGGCCCATTGAACTTCCGACCGTGTAACGGAGAGCCAATGGAGTAGTGAACGGTCCAAGTAACTTCCTTTTGCACGTGATGAGATACTAGTGACAGTGGAATAGATTAAATCCACGTGGGTGAGCACTCTCCCCTTCTATCTGCGGTGTGTTTACTGATATTTCCGTTGCTTTCTGCATCATCAACTTTCAGTTTTCGTAGCGAACGCTGGAATGAAGGGAGGATGTCATAATTGATGTCGAGAAAACGGAGACTATGAGAAGAAGTGTTGAGTTGAATTCCTTCTACTTATATATGCAAAGGAATTTTATGTGCCTTGCTTTCAATATTTTAAGACAGGCTGCAGAAGAGCTGATGCCGTAAATGCATAGATAACGGAGCATAAAATCAAACGTACGAAAATAGATGGAGAAAGTGATGGACTGAAATAAGGAAAATTATAGGAAACAAAATGGAATGAATAAAGATAGAATACACCCGTGTGTTGTGCTTATTTAGAGTTAACACGAGGAAACTAAGGCCATAAGAGAGTGTTATGTCTGTGAATCGTCTGGAATGTTTATTTTGCGTGGGATAATAACTGCAGTTTTCGAAAGATAAAACCCAAAGTCGTTCTTCCAATTAGAGCGCGCGCGCGCGCGCACACACACACACACACACACACACACACACACACACACACACACACACACACACACACACACACACACACACACACACACACACACACACACACAGAGAGAGAGAGAGAGAGAGAGAGAGAAGAGCGCTTGGTCAAACAGAATGGAGAAGTGATGGACTTACCAATGTTGAACGACGCTGAGAAACAGAGGAAGATACGTCATCGAAATCTAACTTCCATTTACAGTTTAAAATGCTGACATTCATATCATGTATCGTTCAAATTTTTTCTGAAGTTTTTGATAGCAGCATCAAGAAATTCTCAGCTCATATCTTCAAAAATACTGGGGAGCCTATTAATAATCATCAGAATAAGTTATCCAGGTGCAAACTCTGCATGAAAAACTAAAGATGACTGCATGACGATTATCTTTATGTATTACAGGTGACCAGAGATGAAAACAAGGGATTAAAAACTAAATTTTAAACTTCAAAGCAGAAAACTATACCGTTCATTTACTATTCTACTTCAAATACGACCAAATTAACCGTGTATTCATCTTTATTCATATCCAGTTTGCGAGAAAAACGTTTCTTTATATTGGGAGCTGTAATCCTGAAATACAGAATCCTGCTGTTTCAAAATTTCAAATATTTCAAATGAGTAACTTTTTCTCGAAGATTCACTAATTTCATTACGAGTTTAAATTTTTGGTGAGTAAAACTTGAAAAAAATATATTGTTGAAATTATTGTTCTATTACCTACGTATACTGGAAAGATCATCAACAAATCTCATTTCTATTTTCTATAACAAACTTGGTTCAAATTCTCATTAACCCTCTTATACTTGTGCAGTTTCTTCCAGATCTAGCAAGATATGGTAAGCAGAGCCTTACATATTTTTTTTAAGTTTTGGGAGCAGACGATAAACTCTGCACTCTGCTGCATATTTTGCATAATTTGTGATATCTCAGAGAGTAATATAGCATCTAGTAAGTTTCATTCTACATAAAGATTTTATCATTACGATATCGAAAATTTCGAATAATTAAAGTAATACAGACAATAAATAAAATAAAAGCCGAAATAAAAACAACTGGCAAACCTAGGTCAAAATCAGTGCTCTTCTATGCAAGTATAGGTAGTAAGTTCCTTGTAAGTAATACAAGAAAGAGAAATGATTCCTAGAATTGCATTACAGTATTTTTGTGTGAAGTAAACTGTATCTCAGCTACTGTGAACGAAATTTCAGACTATAAAAATTATATAATCTTCTAAAGATTTACTATTATTATTACGTGACACCTCCAAGGAGTCCAAAGACTCATCGAGGAAGAGCATCTACTCTACAACTCTGTCTCCGCCACTCAATCCACCATCTACAACGAGCCGCAACTGCACCAACGCCATTTACCGCTAGTAGTTTCACAGACAATAACAAATATCCATGCCCACGGCGGGATTCGAACCCGCAACCTTTTGGCTGGAGAGTGGATATGCTAACCACTCGGCCAACCAGGCCTTCTCTTCCACAGATAACTGTGGAAGAGAAGCATGAAGAGAAATTATACTCTTCTACCAGCACTGCAAAAGACGCCGAGGAAATGGCGAAATCCTAATGTGAAGAATCACCAATGATAAATGAAGCTAAGGAACAGAGAAAGATACGATAGCTTTAAGATGCCAATTAACTGATTCAGAATGCCGAAATGACAATCTGTAGTCTTGCTAAGATCATTTAGTCAGCTGGATGGCCGAATGATTAGCATATCCGCACTGCAGATAACATGTTAACTGGGTTAGAATCCAGCAATAAACATGGATGTTTGTCTTTAGGTGACAAATCAATTTCATCGGTCGGTGTGAGGTCACCGCCCCTTCTTAGAGGCCTGAAGTTGTTTGAAAAGGTTCCATGTTTAGTTCCTAGAGCTTAGTTTCCAGATTATCTAACTTGAGTACACTCGCAATACTAATTTAATATAGATTTGCAACTTTTCCTGAGTGAGGTTCATATAAGAAATGCTTCGTATTCCTCTAACTGGTGTTGAATCTGAAAAGGAGTTTATCTGTTGGCAATTTTTGTGTACAAAACCGAGATCAATAAGGAATGGAAGTGCTTTAGATTTACTTTGTTTTTTTTAAGAACCTACTTTAGGTATTTTCACTACCAATTCTTATGATAGCTACTTTGATGATTAGCCACGACCGCCCCCCCCCCTACAGGGAGCGGTCGTGATTATTCATAAAAAAAGAAAGAAATGGGAATGAGCTGTGTAATTGTGCAACATCTTTATCAATATAGACTATTTTACAGAGCTAAGCTGAATTTTTAATAAAATGGATATGAATTTAAAATAACGATTAAAAAGTGCACGACTCTATTTGCCTCAGGTATCGCAAAGCGTAGGTCTGGCTCCGATTATAATTATTTATTTTGAAATTCCTGTCTCTCTTTTGTAAATACATTTTATAATATACTTTATCAGTAATAAATATTTGATTTAAATATTATAAAAAGTAAACATCCGCATACGCTGCCAAGTTTTGTCTCCATTTATTAATCTGAGGAAAGAAAGAATTGTGCTAATAAGAAAAAAAAAGAAAACGAAGAAATAATAGTTTCCCCAACTTAAACAAACACATCCAGTAAAAGAGACTACAGAGTTCTGTACGTATCCTTTGATGTTTTACAAACAGTCAGATAAAAGCTTAAAGACCTTATGTACAGAATAATTAATAGGAAATTACAATCAATTTGACGAAGAAACCGTGCAATGGGAGTTAGCTGTGTAATTGTGCAACACCTCTAAACTAACACATCACTCTTTCCTGAACTACTGTGTTGATTTAGTCGAGGTAGGTGCTTAATAGATTTAATGGAGTCGCTATTAAAACAACCAGACTGGCCGTTGGCTATTGTACTTCGCATGCGTTGTATAAGGAGGTAATAAAAGCACCAAAAGTGATTCGTGTTTAATTTGCTTATAATAACACTGTCGAAGCTTCAACTACTTCCAGCACAAAACTCCCTTTTTCTTTCTTTTTAGTCTTTTTAAACTACTCCAAACCTCAATCCCTACTTTTACAACAATAAACTGACTTCCCTCATTACACAATCTTTCACTGCTGGCTTCTATTAGCAAATGCAAACTTCTTGTTATTCCACTTTAGGGAAATAAATCCAAGTGCTAATCAAACATCTCTTTGATAATGACTCTAACAAAACTTTATGTGTAGGGATGGTAATCATATTTACGCATTTAGTACTATAAAACTAATTTATAATTTGATTCTAATTTTATTAATTAAATTTTAGCTATAATCAAACAACTAATACATTTTAGAATAATTGTTACAATTAAAATTTAAAAAAAAATAATGGTAACAATTATGAAAAAAAAATTGAAAACAAAAAATAATCCATTAAGTTTGTTTTAAATGAAATATGTTTGACTGTATAATAATAAAACGCATTTTTTAATTTTGTTATTTTCTTCTAGTGGCTGTAGTAGTATCATTTTTTATCTGCTGGTCGCCTTTTCATGCTCAGCGACTACTGGCTACCTACATCCAACATCCGACTCCGGCAATCATTGCTACATTTACTGTACTAACGCATATATCCGGAGTTACTTACTACCTCAGCGCCACTATGAATCCAATTCTATACCAGCTGATGTCTGTGAAATATCGTCAGGCATTCAGAGATACGTTCAGCTCCTGTTGTCCATGTTTTATACAGAAAAAGATCCCGGATGTTTCATTTTCGACTCTCAACCACTACACCGAGTGTCATCCGAACAAAGATTTTCGACTCAGCTTTGCCAGTCAACAGAATACAGATATCCCTTTAAGAAGGTCACTCTCTTGCAACTTGACCGTTCATCATAAAGCCGTTTCTAGATCGTGCAGTAATATCTGCGAAGCAGAGAAAACTCCGGAGAAAGTGGCTCTCCTCGACGGCCATTTAGCAGTGCCAGTGTCAAATGTTTGATCTTTCTCTCCGCATCTCAAGAATACGATGAATGTGATCTTCCAACAACTCAAATACTCCGAGAAAGTATTTTAGTTCCTGTTGTGTCATAACTGTGTTGTGATGTAAGTCACTTGGTATGAATGTCAAGTGGTCATTAAACTGCACGCCTCCACAATTCTCGAAGTTTAACAAAGTACCGAATTTTCAATAAATATTCCGAATAACTAAGACCAGGCGAATTACCTAATTCTAATATAAAATGAACTTAAAATCAAATTTCCGACACATTAAGCAATGTTTTGTTTTTAATGTTTTCAAAAGAGGGCCTAAATAAAAACGAAAAAAATATAAATACCGAAAAAAACTCTCCTGGAAGAGTAACAGATAAAAAAAATGTTGCATTGTAAATCAACAATGTAATAAATATCTTTAAATATGTCCAAGCTCAAACTATGTAGAAAGAGATTTCTGAAGCGTTAAAAACTTGCTTTATCGCTTTATTCATTTGTGTAGTTCGTAGCATTGAGAGGAATTTGTGCCAAGCTTTGTAAGCGTAATATCAAAAAGTTATATTCAATTTCAGTTATCGCAATTAGATGTCGTGGTATTGGTTAAAATGAAGTCTTTCTCTATAATCGAAAACACGTGCGCGCGCTGGATAACAATAAATCGTGAAAACTAAATATTAAAAAAAAAGCCATTTATTTTGATACCAGTCATTACATTGTCTCATGCCTTACTGCACGCAACTTTGAATATAATCCATAATATGCATCGTCTGCGAATTTTGGTTATAAGTCACTACAAGTGGATATTCATGACGTTACCAAAGTTTATAGCCACTTTTTATGTGCGGTGTGCGAAATAATAAAATTGAATAACCATCTTCGTCACGGTTAGGCTATAAATATGTCGAAACCAAGGAAGAAAATAATATTGCAATTTAATTCATAACACTCAAGGAACAAAACAAATACGATAAATATTTAGATATTTATATGCTAATAGTTCGCTGATTTTTATATTCACTATCATTCAGAGCAAAAAATAGTGGTCACACTCCGAAAACATTAACAATCAGTTATTATTGGGAAAAGTTCTGAATCTATTTTAATTTGATGCCATCTATTATAAGATAATGAGAAACTCACGCATATTAAATTGATCTTACAATGATTCTCTCCCAGAGTTTTGGTGAATTAAAACACCCATACTTGATAAGGGAGTTTCATGCATGCTGATAGTTTCAAAAATAGTCTCGCCTACTTGAACTGCGTTCTGTGTACCAATTTGGTTTTCTTTCGTCTAATCATGTGGGGGGGACGTCAGTCAAGAGCAGTTATGACAAAGTGGATCCTCCAGTCCCGAATGCACTTTTAAGTTCTCAGAGATGAGTGTTAACTGCCTTGTCTGTCCATGCAAGTTAATTCACAATTAAGGCTCATCATACACACGTCTGGATGTGATAAAGGATGGAGAGTGTTCTTAAGATGAATGGGCGAAGGTTGTTAGTTTGATATATGGTTTGAATGTTGCGTGGAGCTTAATATTTATTAAGCAATCTATTTTTTCAAAATATATCATGGATATAAGGGACTTTTTTGGATATGGTTTTCAATATAGTTTCAAAGTGAACAGAATTTTTTTATAAAGAGAAGGGGGGGGTTGCCTGTGAGCGGAGATACGAGTGATTTTGCTCACTGTTTAGCAACTTTGTAAGTAGGACTGCCTAACTTTTGTTCCTTTAGTGTCGTGAATTAAACTTAAAGTTTCAAATGAACAGCTGCCAACACATATTATCTAAATTTCAAGCATCTACTAATTTATTCAGTTTTATTAAGTCTTCAGTTTAGGTATTTGAATGGAACTGAAATATATATGAAACTCAATCGATGTAAATATAAAATAAGTTTATAGTATTTTTGTTCATTTTATTTAACATCACAAATCATTCAATAAAAATTCAGTTACTTCGAAATGTATATTCTAAGTGATATTAACTTTTAAATAATTCAATTTGTTTAATTGTTAACAATAATTTTTAATGTTAGTAGTGTGGTCTATTTTTTACTACAATTATTTGGTCATTATGTGCAGTAGCCCAAAATTTGCTTCAAACAAATTTCTGGCATAGCAATGATTGACTGGATTTAATTTTCTTGATTATTTTGTAATCACTCACGACTTCTTACGCCAATGACAAGATATAGCTTTCTAGAATGCGTTAAACTTGAGGATGTTAATGACATTTATCAATAAATGCAATATGCTTTAAAGATATTTATTATAAAAACACATGTGTACAACGTATACAATTTTATACTTGCACAGCCACTCAAGTTCAGAGAAAAAATTTAACTAGAACAAAACCATCTCGATTTGAATGTAGCTAGTGACTGTTTCGGTGCTCAAAATGATGAGCTGCTAATCTATTCCGTTTGTTGGAAACTTTCTCTGTATCCAACACTTACAAAAAGCAAGCTGCGAACAAGAGATAAGGAGCAGTTCTTTTGGAATATGTGAACGATACTAACTCGGTAAGCGAGGACCAAATGGATTTGAATAAGCTGGGTTTTTTTCCTAGTCAGCTGAAAAATGTATTTACATCGCTTACATTTTTTGGTCTTTCAATTTTTCTTTATTTCTGTGTCGCAAATTTTCTTCAACTGTATTTTTCATTTCTCTCTCTTCATGCTCTATATCATACGAACATATCAGATATACGTACACAAATGGACAAAATTGAACTTTTTCCCCCTCCACCCGAGTGCAATTAAACAGTTAATCCAGTAATGCATGGTGATATTCTTTAATCAGATTTTATTCCGACTGTTTAATAGGTCCTCAGAACTATATTCCCAATACACTCTTCTTCTTTTTTATGAGTTGCACAGGAGATCATCTAGTCCTTCTCTAATTAGAACAATACAATAAGTCTGACCAATAACAAAATTATTTCAAATTACCTACTGGATTAATATCTCCATCCAATATCATAAGACTCTACAAAGGCGCTTCTTCCATCTTTATTATCCCGTAACGCAGACAACAAATGCCTGAGAGGTGATAGCACTCAGAAAATACTTTGTCACTTGGAGAAAGCTTAATGGTAGCGATAGAGATGAAAATCCTATTTGGCTGGGAGCAATTGATCTCCTGTGAACATAATTTGTTTGCTTTTTTTATTTTCTCTCCGACCAATAACCATCCCTTGGCGTAGCTAAACGATGGAGGACTTATAAACAGGAAGAAACTATGTACTCCAGTGTGCTGGCTCCAGTGGTGTCACCAAGACTAATCGATTACTTTATAGCGACTATCCCTTCTTCCTTGGCATAGTAGCAGATAATCCTGCTCCGTGATGGCTATTTTCGTACCTCCCTCATTTTACGTGTTCCATACTGATATGTTGGATGAAAAACTCTTCACAGTACTCTAATGTGTTTCACAGTTGAAACTACAGCCGTGATGGAAATACGAAACAGGATGAAGGGCCGTGATTACACTAGACAGAAATAGTGTATCCATCTCTTTATTACTTTTTTCCTGCATTTTTTTAAAATCTGTAATAACTTTTTCCCATTTCTATTACTTCCCATTTCATTCCCACTTACTTGACACATTTGATATTTCTAATCTCTCCGTGTCTTCCTTTTCCTTGTCTTTTGATATTCTCTGTTATGTTCTCTTTTATTTTTCCTGTATATTCTGAACTCAGTTCTCTCTTTCAAATTTCTCTGCTCTTTTTTTTTTTTTTTTTTTGCTACGAAGGTATTGTTGATTTCTCCTCTCCGTTCCTTCCTCAAGTGGAAATAATCATCATGTGGAATTCACTGTTTCACTAATACATAAAATGCTATATGTGTTGATGTAGCAAATCTGTGAAATGCAAGTCGGCAAAAATAACATTCTTTGCGCAAGCCTTCATGTTTCGCTGAACTTCTTAGTATAACAGCACACAAACCTAATAAAAGATAGAGTTATGACCAGTCTGCAGTTAGTTGGGTTGAAACAGATTCGAAATTAACACCGAGGCAGTAAACACGTTAATAAGAGTGTCTTACTTATATTAAATGAGTAAGATGCTCATAATTAGGCAGTTTGTCTGTTTTCCAGGATGTAAATTATACGAATCCTTCGGAGACATCATTGGAAAGAGCAAATTCCATGATTCTATACACAACCTGTGCATATATATATATATATATATATATCAAGCTGAACAACAAACAGATAATGTTAAGTGTATGAATGATGCACAACCTGATATTAGTATTTTAATGTGTAGGTTATTCTTGATTTTCTGATGCATCACAGTAGAAACTATAAAATCGCTAAAAATGCGAATGGTCGAACCCTCTGCTAAAGAAGAGAACTCTATCCGAGAAAGGTGCTTGGTGATAAAGTAGGAAACGACTGATGAGTGCACCTTGAAGAAATCGAATAAGATTAGAAAATTCCATCGCATTCTTCAAGTAAAACCATTTATGATCGTCTCTGATCCCAAAAGGTGCTGAGTTCTTTTCGTACAGTGCTTCAATTCCTAAGCTCAACCAGAGCTAGAGCAGTTCTACAACATTTACCCTCGTTCTCATTGAGCGTTTGTGGAATTCATCCGGAGAAGTTTCTATGACGAAGTGCTACCTAATCTAGGGTTCTTGTAAATGTTGAATACTGTTGAAAAATAGTTAACCAATCACTGTCTGTTCGTTCTCACCTGTATTTCAATGCCTCGATATGGAGCAGTCCTAACTGCAGCCTTATACTGGTTTATTCTGTAATCTTTTGTAAGGTGTGTGTGTGTGTGTGTGTGTGTGTGTGTGTGTGTGTGTGTGTGTGTGTGTGTGTGTGTGTGTGTGTGTGTGTGTGTGTGTGTGTGTGTGTGTGTGTGTGTGTGTGATGCGTTTACGTCATAAGTATCGTGCATGAAATTCAGTTAATTTGTAATATTTATTTCAGTTTTTGTGAGTTAATGTGCGTGACATACACTGATATAAAGTGTCATCTTCCCATCTTCCGCATTCGGTCTATTAAAGAATGAACTAAGTACACAAAAAAAAAAACTTTTAAAAATTGAAATGCATTTAAGACACCAAATAAATGAGGGTTCGTAATAGTGATGGAGACAATTCGACAACGATAGCCGAACGAAGACATACTTTAAGCATAGTTAAAGTGATACGCATGAAGCAAAACAAAACACAAATCAACTTCTAAACAATTTTCAACAAACCTCCAATCCTATTTAAAATATTCTTCGTAATTCTAATTAATACTTCCTCAAAATTTCTATTGGAGAATTATCTTCAAATCATTTACTTAACTATTGTTATTAATATTTAATGGACTTAAATAGGATCCTAAATGAACCTGAAACATAACGCTTGCTGTGACACATTGCTGGTTATATTAACTTGCTTCATGTGGCCATAACCAAGTATACACGAATATGCTGAATTTCATTTCTAAATGTACTGCCTTTTGATCCTCCTGTTTGTATTCCTCCCGTAATTTATGTTTGCTGTATTATTAAAATTCCTGTATCCAATGAGATAATTAAATATATTTATTGCATCTGGTGCTTACTTATTCATAGTATAGAAACACTAATGACCACCGTTATATCTATGAAACACTAAACATTTGTATTAATACATCAAGTGGCAATAATTAATAGATAACTAATCGTTGAAATAAGTAAGATTATAGTTATAAATGTTCATTATATACTTTGAGATATAATATTTTTAATTACCTTTTATTGCTGCAAAATTAACCTAGCAAAAATTAACACTTTGGTCACGAAGTGTTACTTTTTTATACTAACAGAAGATGACCACTCAAAATCGTACCGCAATCTTCATTCGCTGTAACCTGAAATTATTCTTATGATATTTAGAAATAACTTATCTGATTAATTTTGTATTATATTTTGTAATATATTTTTCCTCAAATTTATATGCAATTATTTAGGTAAGAATATACAATATCCTAATATACAATATCCCCAAGTGAAAAAATTAATTACACACATATATACAGGGTGTTCGGGATAAATTTGACAGTTTCGTAAGGAAAAAGAAAATCTTCTTTGTATCTATTAAATTTAATGAATTGACAAAAAAACATTACAGGCAGAGTTAATTACAATACTATCAACAAGATTTACTTAAAATAACCACCATTAGCATCGATCACAGCTTCAATTCTGCTTCGGAACCTCGAACAAGCTGATGCTACAGTCTCCCTGGGAAGGGCCGCAAAAACTGTTTTAATTTTATCCATTAACTGGGCTTTTGTATTACTGGAAGTGCGATTGGTGTCTTTTTCAACTGCGCCCCATACAAAATAATCCATGGGGTTAAGGTCTGGGGAGTTTGGAGGCCAAACATTTGGACTGGTGAAGTCGTAGAAATTTTCAGACAACCATTTTTGACTTTTCCCAGAGGTGTGGCAAGGGGCCGAATCCTGCTGCCATACATACGGCCTACCATTGGCTACCCTTGTTATCCAGGGCTTGACTACAGTTAGCAACTCCACGAACAAAGCCCGAATTCCAATGCCAGGGTTCTTCAACACCTGTTCCTGCAGATTTGCGAGGAATTCTGCTGTACGAACGCAATCAGATCGTCTGCTAGGGATCTTTCTTCTTGCTACATCCTCGTAGTCACCATTGCAAGTCTCTAGTTCATGCCTGATTGTTTTTACTGTATTCAGGGAGCATTGGGCAGCAGTCGTAATATCCTTATTTTGATGGCGGGCACGAATCATCATGATACAAGTTATTCTCTTCCATGATTCAGGTGGGTTCCAGCTATCCATCCTTTCTGACATCTTGTATATGAATGAAGAAGGGTCCAAACTTTTAAATGAAGAGAAGTGTGTGTTAATACATGTAACTTACGGAAAAATATAATTAATTATAAATATGTCAAATTTATCCCGAACACCCTGTATATATATATATCTTTGTTTTTAAGCGGTATTCTAAGAAAACCAAATTAATTTAGTCTTTCAGCTAAAGTATCGATCCTATCCGACACACACAGCTTGCAATTAATTATTTGAAAGGAATACGCCTAACCGAGTCCGTAAATCCACACTTCGTTGATCGTCAACTATACTTCAACGGTTTCCTTTCAAATAAGGTAGGTTTAACTAATTTGGTATTTAAATTTAATTTAAAAAGAGGAATTAGGGTCCATCCACGATACTAATGGACAAAAAGTTTACTACAAACTTTAATGGGTGGAATTCATATCAAAAATTAAATCCTGCATTAACTTAGTCATGAATAAACTGGAAAAACCATGTCATATCCTAACATTCATCTTACATCTTGATCCAATTCTAAACCTCTTCTTGGGCTTTACTAAGAAGTTTACATCACAGCTCGATTGATGTCTTCATTTTTAAGTTTGGTAAGCTACAAACTTAAGAGAATGTGAAGAATTAAATACAAACTAGCTGACTCGACAACAGCAATTGATTGCTATAGTGCTTAGGAAGCAGCTTTCTACTGCAGAAGATATGTATCTGAATGCAAAATCCTAAATGGAGTATATTAATATTTTTGAAATATTCTTTAATGGTAAAGCAACGAAGAACTCTCAGTATATTTATATAATTCATTATGCTTAACACGAAAGTATATTCTTGAATTGATTTCATCCGTCTTTTAACCCAGTGCAAGCAAATTCGAATTCAAGTATGGAAGGAAATATTTTCGCATTTTCTAGAAATGCTATTTAATATCGTTATAAATTGAAAGAGTTTGCAGCCACTGAAAGAAATCTTTTAATACTTTAACGAAGCATTTGTGAGTCTTGGTTTATATTTATGCTTTTCGTGGATTGAACTTTCAGTACAAGAGCCTTAAACGTTGTGACTAGTCTTTTTTTATTTCTTTATCCTGTCCTGTGATTTTCGTGAGCAATGGTTGGAATGCCATTTTATGAATGCCGCAGGCTGTAGTTTCAGTTATGTTGTGGCACTTTTCAATAGTTTTCATACTTGTTTCTTCATGATCACAGTTGTGTTGGTTTTTGACTGCGTTTACTGCGTTTTTTAAGGGTTAACCGTTTCACAAGTGACGATCTTGCATGCAATAAAGTGTTTGCTATCGCAGTGAATATCTCTTAGTGAGAAAGTTTTTATCGATGCCTCTACTTATTGGATCTATTTTTAGGATATATTTCGGTGTTATGACGTAGTTCACAACATTTTAGCCTCGAAAATTTTCTTTCAATAAGCTGCTCCTTAAGCTTTCGATTTTCTCCGTTGGTGGCAGTCAATTCGCCTTCTTTTATTTATTTACAAATGTATTTTAGATCTGAAGTTCTTTTGTATGTAAATCTACAAAAACTGAGAAAGGAGAATTGCGTAAGAATATAAATCTTAATTTGTCATACCTGCTCTTGAATTCAGCAAGTGTACTGTGCACTCTTGGTATATAAAGACATGAATTTTAAACTAACAACATGGATTTGTTTGTTATAAATAAATAAAAACTTCATATCTCGTAAATTTGCAACATTATCGGAATAGGATGTAACAGTATGTACGTACTTGTATAATAGTAACAACCAGACTACATGTTATGTTAGAAGAATGAAAGAATCCAAGAAATTGAATACGTTGTGTTAGCGAAATTTGAAAGTTCGCTTTTCAAATAACCTTGTAGTAAGCACAGCGAATAAAAGAATTACAGAGGTCCCAGTGAAGTACTTAACATTATTCATAAATATTGATTTTAAGGTAACGACAAGAAGAGGAAATAAATAATTTATATCTCGAAATATTATTGCAGAAATAGCCTTGCTTCAGACTGTATATCAAACACAGTGAAGTTAAAATTATTTCGAATCAGAAACTGTGTCCATGCTTCCTTATATCGCATTTTCTACTGCTAGGCTAACCCTGACCGACGAAAGGATGAAAATCTGTACACTAACGCAGTGGGTGGAGCAAGTTACATAATTTGGGTCAGGTTGTTAATTTGAATTGGTCGAAGCAACTAAGGCCGTATCTGAGGTTAATGTCTGGGGTGTGTTAATTTCGTGTTCTCTGGCTGGCCGGCTTGCGTGTTTTTCAGAATGAAAAACCGAGTTTCGGGGAAGAAGAAGAACCTTAACAGCTCCGTATGAGACTGGTTAACGTAATATTACACAAATTGGTAATATTAACACCAAACATCGAACGATGTTTAGTGTTACGATCCTTCAGTATCTAATGGTTCGTGCTAGATAATGAAAGATATTCGAGATCCAGATAGAACCCAATAGAGTTGGTTTGTATTAATATTCATGCATTACACTCTCTAGTGTAATGTACTGAGGCTAAATGGCACTAAACGATTCAAACACTAATTTTTTTTCATTCACGTTACAACGCAACATTTCAACAGTTTCCAGATAAAATAGTCAACTACTTTATGAAAGCAACAAGTTATACGCTTAATAATAATAATAATAATAATAATAATAATAAGCTAAGATTTTATTAAAATAGTAATATACAATATTTTACTTAAAAATGCGATTTCTTTACTTCATTAAAAAGTTTAAAAATCATAAAACTATATATCACAGATAAAGTAATTATCTGTGATGTATAGCAATTTTATTGTTTTATTTGTTCTTTTTATTGCTTCTTCCTATGGCTTGTTTCCAAATTAATTCTCTAAAATTATTATTAATATTCTACCTTTGATTTCATCGCAGAAGTATCTTATAATCCACGTATATATCTTGCTTTTTTAAAGCAGATTATCTACTTCCATTGCCCTCTATGAATTAAAACTGCTAAATAAAAGCGCTCCGATTATCACCTTCACGAGTTTTTATCACATTTTAATAAACCTAAAAATCAAAACATCTCATTAACGTACCCTCTATCTCTCCCTCTCTCTCTCTCTCTCTCTCACTCTGCCTGTCTCCCTCATACTAATTATAAAAAGGTGAGTACACTACTTTGAAGAACAGGGAGCTCAAACGGAGGAGGGGGGGGGTTCCTCGCAATTTTCATATCATCCGTCGATTTCTATTAAGTGAAGGGTACTTATCATCGAGACAAAGAAGACTTCGAATACCTTCCTCAAAGGTTTAATCAAGAGCTCTAATTATCTAGTTATTTCTCCTCAGTTTTTTTCACCTATATGAGGACACTAAAATCATCTTTTATCAAGAGCACTACAATGTTTGTTTGTTTTTTAAAAAGGCTCAAAACTTTCATTACAGAAGCTCTTTTTTATTGTGTAAAATAAATGTTAGTGATAGATTTTTAGAACTTCCATTAGTTCAAATATAAACTTATTTCAATTGAGTCAAAGTTAAGATATTTTAAGATTTAAGGTTAAAGATTAAGATTTTTTTAATCTAAATATACCGCAATCTTTTAATTTTTCATAAGCAGCTGAATGTCTTAAGAACACTTTACGTGTGCATATTCTAAGATCTCCCAGCCAAGTACATACAATTGACTGCCCTTTAAATAATGAAGTTTATTTGCAAAAAGAAGTGCTGCGTATAATTAATTAAGTGGTTAACGTATCTCATTACCCTAATTAGAACGAGACATCTCTTTAGAGACGTTAATTTAATGAATAGTATGGTTTAATTTGGTGCCAAAAGTAATTTTTTGGAAAACTAAGTGAAAGCGTACACGCAGTAAAATGTATCATGTACCACATACACGAGAGTGGTGAGGAGAAGCCGTCATTAAAGGGGAAACAATAGTTTTTTTTTTTTTTTTTTGCTAAGAATAACTTAACATTATATCTGCTCTTATTCGTATCTTTGCATAAGTTTTTGCTGCTGGTTTCGTGGGATTCTCTGAAGAATTAAGTTGTATAAGTGGAATATCTGACATTCAGATTTTTCTGGTTTGCAGAAACGCATTTAGTTGTTTGTTGAAGCCCGAAATGATTTATGGGTTTCCATTTTTGTAAACATGCTTTCCGAGCATGTTTGTTCTCATTTTATTGTTGACATTTTTTTTATAACCGATACTTTAACGCTGGCAGTGTCTTGCGATGCTCTTTGCTTTAGTATGTTATGACGGATGTCTTCATCTCTCTTTAATGGAGGAAACCATTTGCTTTGTTGGAAAGAAACAGGGTCATCGTGTAAGATACAACACTTTTTATTTACTACAGTTATCAAAAAAGATGGCTCCATCAGTTACTGATAGCGATGAGTTCATAAATATACATATACGATGTTGGCCATGTTTCCATATATGAATGAGCTAATGTCGGATGTTCTAATATAGACTAGCTGCATACAAGTGCACAAATATAAACTGCCAAATAAAATATGTAGCGCAAAAATTAAATGTCTTACCGCTAATGTTAAACTGTACCTTCTATCATTTTGATATTTGATGTATAATGACAATAGGTTCAAATTTTCATAAAAATCCGGATTGTTAAAAATTACCTCGTGGGATTAATAGACTAATTGTAAAATTGCATGCGGTAAATACTTGTTAGAAAAAATAAATGTTTAATGTTTGTAGACATGGCAGTAATTTCAACGAGAGATCCGCTAAGATATACGCACATGATAATCGAAATAAAATAGTTGCAAGACTGTAGAATTAAACACGAGATAAGAGATATTATTCGTTTCTTTTGAATGAAGAGTTCACAATTACCAGGAAAAAAGCTCCTGTATGCTGCAGTGCAATCCGAAATAGATGTGAGAACTTGATTCTAAAGACCACTCACCCACATCAGATGAAAATAACCATCTCCTTGAAGGTGCAATCCACTATTCTGAAATAATCTCTTATTTCATTCCATCTCTAGGTAAGGTGAACAATGAAATGGAGTTAGTGAAATCCGAGTAAACGCAGTTTATTGGACAACAAAATTGTGCTGTCAGATGTGCGCTATAGTGATATTCATTTGGGTTTTGATAGCCACTATAATACTGGTCTCAACTTTCCCACAACGATGCTATTGATGTCAAGTCTTGTCCAGATACTGAATACATTTCAGGATATTGAGTATTTTAAATTTATAAATAAGTGTATAGAACTTTAACGGCATGACTGTATTCTCCTTGAAATCCACATTAAACGATGATATTTTAGTCTATGCACATTTTACACTGAACGACCTGTTTTGTACTGTGAAAGAAAGTAAAACAAAAGTTTCAATAACACCTAAAGGAAAGAAAAATTCATGAAAGGGAGAAATGTGGAAGCCAGGAGATACGATATTAATATTTATTAACTTAATTTTTCCATCAGATTTTCTACTACCTCTATTTGAAAGGGTGCATTATATCTCATGTATAAAATGAATATATACAGCACGTAACCCATGTATCAATGCACACCATCAATCGAAGAAAAGAAGAAATTTATCCACTATGAATAAAGTTATTTTAGTTGAATATTTGACCACAGAGGCTCTACATACCGATGACGTTCTAACATCTTTGATATCATAAACGAAAGCCATTGGAAGTATATTCAGGATAAACAGTCGCGATCTGAACGGGTAGGTATTGAGATAAAATAAATACCATACACTTACTATTTAAACATTAATAGATATAATTTAGCATGTAATATATAACAATATATCAGGTTGAATATTAGTATATGTAATATCACATTGCTGATAAAATAATTTGTATGCACCATTTTATGAATTTAATGCAAAAATATTTTCGGAGAAACTTTATTTGAATCATCCTTCCTAATTCTCAAGAAACTTGATTTAAATTTGTTGAAAATTCCTTTCGTACAAAATCAAAAGGGAAAGCTTGTCTCACACTGAAATACCAGCCGTACTTTCTTATCCAGGTGCAACCTTTTCAAAAAAGGTTGCACCTGGAACAGACGTCTTTTTGACGAAGTCTGCAACGTCGTCAAAAAGAGGGGCCTAATAAATAAATAAATATATATATATATATATATATATATATATATTGAAAGCAATTACTAAAGAAATGACTTTTGTACTTCATTTGATGTACATACACCGTCGAAGAATTGTAAATAATTCATCATTGGTTGTGATTTGATCAAAGGGTGACTTTTGATGTTATTCGTTTCTGGGAATATTATTCCGATCTTTTAACCACACTAGACGAAAAACGTCGTGAGAAAAGATCCGGTTTGCAGAATTAAAAAATCATCTTTCATCAAGACAATGCACCTCCCCACAAAAGTGCTTTGGCAATTAGGAAAATTAAGAGATCTGCACTATGAATTGTTGGAACATCCACCCTGTTCCCCATATTTGGCTCCCTCTGACTTCCATCTCTTCCCAAAACTAAAACTCTTCCTCGCTGGTCAGCGTTTTTCTTCGAATCAAGAGGTGATTGCGGCTGTAGAGGACTATTTTGCAGATCTTACTGAGAACGCTACATGGACGGAATAATGGCGCTGGAGCATAGCTGGAATAAATGTTTAGTCTTAAGGCAGATTATGTTGAAAAATAAAAATAATTTTGAAATTATAAATTCGTTTTTTCATTGTTAGGACGAGATCTTTTCAGACCACCCTCATATTTATACTAACAGATGTAACCTACAGTTACGTTAAGTATAATAATCACAAAATATCTTTTCAGAATACAGAATACGGATGATAACATTATAAAACATATATATATGTATATATATATATATATGTGTATATATATATATATATATGTGTATGTATATATATATGTGTGTGTGTGTGTGTGTGTGTGTGTGTGTGTGTGTGTGTGTGTGTGTGTGTGTGTGTGTGTGTGTGTGTGTGTGTGTGTGTGTGTGTGTGTGTGTCAGCAGGCAATCACACACATGCAAATCATCGTTTGGGCATGTTCTGTTCTTTTTTTTTTTCAGTTAGGTGATCAGCTTATAAATATAACAAAAAGATGGAAGAAATTCAAAGGAACACAAGGTTAAAGTGTTTGCAGATCCTGTATGAAAAAATATTCTCAGTTATGAAATCTTTAGTTAAAAATAATCTGAATGCTATATTAATTTTAAATATTCAAATTCTTTGAGTTGACCTTGTCTAATGGTGAGTTTAACAAAAATACATGAATATACGTGTATTAAGAAGCGCAAAAACATTAGAATTATTTCGTCATTAATGGAAGTGCTTTAAATTGAATTAGTTCTACACTGTCTGCAGTTGTAAGTATAATCAATGATATTTACAAAATAGAATACCTTTGTGTGATTAAAATATTCGAGTATTTAAAAAATGGTTCCAGACATCATTTCCTTTAACTTTTACATCAATGTACTGTGATGGGATTTTCATCTCATAAGATTTTATCTACGTCTGAGATCCACGTCTGATATTTTCTAGAAAACGGTCGCTTAAGTACGTATGGGAAATAAATAAAGGTGTGAGGTAAAAGAAACAGAATGCTTACATATGCATTAAAATATCAAAACCTATATGTGTGAAAGTCGAAAATTAATTTTATTTTCTAGCTGAATATATACTTTGATAGTACTAGAAACATATACGAGTTGATAAACACTAACGTATTCACATGTTACGCTATTGGTCTCATTTACTATTAAAAAATCACCGCGATAACCTTTGTTTTTTACGCGAAATATTCATATAAATGTACCAATTAAATTCTTAAATTTTCAGTGCCTATGCTAATCCCCTCTGGAACGATAAAATATAAAGCCAGTTATAATGAAGGAATTGGCAACCGGCAAACATACGAAGTAGTTTTTACTTAATTTTTCCTTAACTATATTTCTACATACACAACGAGAAGGTTTACCAATTAATACTGGAGAAACGTTTTCTTAGAATAAGATTAAATTATTTTTCGTTTAATAATTTTGAGAGAAGATATCAATAAATACAGAAATTGAGTTAAATAAGTGGAAAAAAACCTTTCTTTCTTCCTTTCTTGATCAATTTCACTCCTTACGATTAAAAGTTTCAAAAGACTAACTGCTAATTTATTCAGCGCATTCTGGTGATAATTATCTCAATTTATTATTTTCGCAATAAGATATTCTTCTGTCCGAACTCATTATATTTCATAATAATAATAATCGACTTATGTAAATTTTATTATAAAGATAAAAATGAGATAATTACTTCTATTCGTGTCACATGCATTCTCACATCGCCAATCTAAAACTGAGTTGAGTTTTCGTTGCTTGTTTAAAGCACAACGATACCATTTTGCATTGTTGTTATTAGATTTGTAAATTACAACTAATAATGAGCTGAATCCTAATGAGTCGGTCGAAAATGCAGTTATAAATTACATTTATAAACTGCATGCCGAAGATGTTTCAAACAGAAGAATTTAGCTTATTGAATTCTTTAGAAAATATTCAAAATCCCGCTAATAATAGTAACGAGTGCCTTGCTTTGTTTACCACAAACTTTTCAGTTAAGTGGAAATAATTCAAGCATATTATAAAATAAAAGGATGAAAGGCACCGGAAAACAAACTTTTCAGATTTACTTGAAGTATTATATTTGAATTAAAGTGACTAATTACGACATGAATTTTAAGGAGATCCCCAAAAGAAAAGTCAGGTGATAACACTCTAAAGCAATCATGATATCGAAACCTAATAAAGATTGAATAAAAGAATTCGTAGGAAGGGTAACTTTCATGATACTAGATCAGCGGAAGAATAACACAGGCGGAATTATCATTAGTAAACATTATCATCAGTCATCAGCGAAAAAAAGTTCGATTCCTGCTACAAACTAACGGAATATATCGAGCAATTAGATTATATACGAAGGCAGTCTGGAAAGTTCTCGTTCTAACAATGAAAAAACGAATTTATAATTTCAAAATTATTTTTATTTTTCAACATAATCTCCCATAAGACTAATACATTTATTCCAGCGATGCTACAGCGCCATTATCCCGTCCGTGTAGTGGTTTTCAATAAGATCTGCAAAATATCCCTCTATAGCTGCGATCACCTCTTGATTCGAAGAAAAACGCTGACCAGCGAGGAAGAGTTTTTAGTTTTGAGAAGAGATAGAAGTCAGAGATAGCCAAATCTGGAGAATAGGGTGGATGTTCCAAGAATTCATTGTGCAAATCCCTTAATTTTCCTATTGCCAAAACACTTTGTGGACAGGTGCATTGTCCTGATGAAAGATGATTTGTTTATTCTGTAAACCGGGTCTTTTCTCACAATTTTTTTCATCTAGTCTGGTTAAAAGATCGGAATAATATTCTCCGGTTATTGTTTACCTTTTCATAATTAATAGACAAAATGCCTTTAGCATCCCAAAACACCGAAGCCATGACCTTTCCTGCTGATGGAACCGACTTTGTCTTCCTTGGCGCTGAACAACCGGCTTCTGTCCACTGTCTTGATCGCTGTTCGGATTCTAGTGTGTAATGGTGAATCCAAGTCTCATCCATAGTAATAACTCGACGCACAAAATCAGTTTTATTCTTATTAAAACGCTCCAAACACTGTTCAGAGATTTTCATGCGAGTGAGTTTTTTATCTGCTGAGAGCACACGCGACACCCATCTTACGCAAAGCTTTTTCATTTGCAATTCTTCATGCAAAATATATCCTACACATTCTTTTGAAATGCCTATAGTCTCATCAATTTCAAGCACTTTGACTCGCCGGTCATCGAATACCACATCGTGCACTAAATCAATGATTTTTGGAGTTGTTGTTACACTTTTTGGACGTCCTCCACATGTATCAAACTCGGCAGTCATTTCTTAATGTCGAAAACGAAAGTGAAGAGTACCCATAAACATTCATGAACTTCGAATGAATTTCTTTTGGCGTTAAACCTTCTTTTACAAAGAATTTTATAACCGCACGATACTCAATTGTATCCATTTCAAGGGATACAGACAACACTTTTGCTTCAGACAGCTGTATAAAACAAACTACTTGATAGAATGACTTGCAATTTCACATGGATGCTTATGACAGATGTACCAACTTAGAAAACAATCTCTTGCCGATAGCGTTGCCATCTGTGGTCGAGGCCTAGGACTTTTCAGACCACCCTCGTATGTCGATAGGTAAGAAAGGTTTTCACTCGACAATAAGAGGAGTTCTTTATCTCACAACATATAATTATATCTACCGTATATAATAAATTAAAGTTACGAACACGAAGTAGTAGCAGTGGTCTTCCATATTCTCACTGCCTTTCACCTAGCACACAGGAAGATAATTTAGTGAACTGCCGAGATGGGGAAAGATAAAAGCCCGCCAGTCTACCGACTTTCGGAGATTAGAATTAAAAGATTACCACCTCTTATTCTTTAAAAGAAGGTCAAACGCTGTAGATATTCACAATTTCCCTGATGAGAGAATACACAGTAAAACCGTTTCGCAGGCCGGCGGCTAGACAGTCCACGAGGCTTCATGGTAAATAATTAAAGGCTTCCCAACCAGTTAGTAAATAATCTTGTTATATCTTAATCTTACTGAAATATACCTGGAGGGATAGTATAAGTACGGCATTATTTGGAAGGATTGCTGAGGCCATACATAAATGGGGGACTGGGTTACCTTTGTGTGTGTGATATATTCGGAGTTATGTTGTGTACACTTTTCCTGTACTCTTTAACTCTTCTTCAATATTAAAATTGAAAGACAACATTAAAAAACATGGTTCGTCTCTGAATAAGAAAACAAAACTCTCACAAAAATCGTACAAAAAAACAACAAATATTCAATCAAACATCATACAAAACTATAAACATACATCCACAATACTACTGGTCTAAATACCAAAACAAGAAAACAATGTGCACCACAACTCACAGTCATCAAAATCTGATTCAAAATTCTCTTAATGTGCACTTTTTAACATTCCATTGTTGTCTTTATTACTCTCCAAATTCTGATAATCACTCTGACTCTTTGATTTTTTTATCTAAAGTTTGATTTTCTGCAGTTCAAAAACCTTGAACAGTGAGATCTCTTCCTTGGGGATTTCAAAGTCTACAACTCGAACTCGCTTCTTTTCTCTAATTCCACAAATCAAGCTGGCAAAGATCCAGAAGTATTTTCTGTTAACAACGACCTAACAGAAATTGTCCATCCACTCAACTGAGTAGTAGATAACCATCAAAATTCTTTGAACAACATTGATATTTTCTTAACCAACTCTCTTCCAAATATAATAAGTCATCGATTTGCACAGATGTTATGGGGATTGCCGTACTTCGGCTTATGACTTGCAACGCCATCTATTAGGCATCACTTTGTGAACATAATAGATAAAATATAGAGCCGAAATGCTTCAGTTTGGCATATCTAAGATATTATGGATCCATCCATATTTAGCTAAACAGAGAAACAAACTGAAAAACGTTTGGAAAATTTGCGACAGAGTTTATGATAAGATAAGCTTTGGCATTGGAGTTAGCTTGGCTTGCACTACGAGTACTTAAAAGACACAAGCTAACTCCGATTTCGAAGGTTATACTCTCATATTCTCTCTCTGATAATTTTTCGAAACTTTTTTTTAATTTATTTCTATATTTCGCTATAAAATATGGCTGGGTCCATAATATCCTCCATTTTATTGTAATAGATGACTTTCCTAAACTGACGTACAGTTCATAGCACCATCGCCATTTCGTTTGTTTCTGCCTCAAGCACAAGTTGTGTGTTGTTAGGGAAATTAGATAGGTAGTTATTGTAAACGAAATACAAACCCTAAATATGATGATGATACGTGTATTCACAATGATACGAAGAGGTGCATTATAGCTAAGGAGACTTTTTAGCTTAAAAATGGAAACTGTTAAATGACATGATAAGGTAATAAGTTCGTAGATTTTGAGCGTGCTCACGAAATGAATGAATGAATCCACTGTTAGAACTATTATAAAAGAAAAAGTTCGCATTATACAACATATACGTTCAGCATATGCAATTCCCGATCACTTCCAAGAAAAGAGACGAAGCACATTAATAGAAGAAATGGAAAAGATTATTGGCGATTTTGATTAAATACAAACAACAACGAATCACAAAAGAAAACACAGGATGCTTATAGCATGCTATAAACTGATTTACGACGAGGGGAGAACATTACGTATCTATGAATACGTAATAATGTCCCCCCCCCTTGTTGTATATCAAATTCAATTTGATATATCAAAACTGCATCGTATTTTAGCATCCTTCGACTTATTTTACGCGGATTTTCACCTTACAAGGAACTCTTCGGAATGAATTAACCGCGTCCAGTAAGTCTAGGACTTACTGTATACTGTAGATTATCATTTCTCTTCTTGTAACTAAGATCATAACCTCGACCAAGAATTCTTTACAACGAAGCCACTTTATCCAGCTTCCCAGTCTCGTTTCTTTTGGCACCACAGTGGTTTCAAACAGAATCACCTCCATGATTTCTATGTTTTAAACTGGAACACCATCCTTCATACTAGAAATCTGTGCACCATCCAAGTTTTGGTTCTCCAAGTGGGAAAAGACAGTCCAAGAAAAAACTTCAGTGTCATAAGTGTCTCAAAACTAGAACGTCAGCTTCACATGGCCTAAACTAGAGCTCGTAACAACTTCAAAAACATCAACGAATCAAAATCTGATTTTGAAGGGGAAATGATCTCAAAAGTTTTACAATGTGTAGTGTCTGGGCCAATAATAATAATAATTAACATACTGCTATTAACCAACCAATAGATGGCAGCAGTTCTACTAGTGGCGCCATCTGTTGATTACCTGTAATGACACAACAATAGCGTTCAGATTTCTAGCTTTCGATCAAAAGTAATCAGTTAGATACTCAGCATGTGCATAAAGCTCCAAGAATTACTAAAAGTTTCACAATTTTTTTTTTATTAAGTATATTCATTTTTGGAAAAGATTATTTATTATAGATATTATTTATTATTTATTATAGAAAAGATATTGGATATTCGACTGACGCGAATGGTAATCAAACTGAAGATAAAATTTCATTTGCTATCCAATCAATACTGTGTGTATATGAACATGCTTATAACTGAAATTAGATCATTTACGAAAATTAAGTAAAATAACAGAGTGATGGAAAGAAATGCTTATATCTTTATTTCTGTTTTATCCTATGCTATTCCATGGATACCGCTTTGGCATCAAAGGGGTAAAAACCAATTATCATTTCTGGAAGCTGATTTTCTGTACCACTTGCGACAATTGGTATCTGACAAGAAACTGCTTTGATACTGTAACCAATACGAATATATAATTATAAACATTTCCTTTCCTGCACGCACAATTATACCTGATCTTCCTCTGTTGCATTAGTTGGTTTCATCAGTTACTATTTTCCGACGATAGCCGAATACTTTTTTACAGGCTTTTATTGTATTTTAATACGAATATAACAGACGTTACCTAATATAGTTCAAAATGAAATGGGATGATCCACAAACACAGTTAGAAATAATGAGAACGTACTAAGTACAATCAAATTCATGCATGTTAACAGTTAACATTCAAGAAAATGTCTGGAGTTTACATACAATTTTGTTCTAATGGAGATAAAATCGAATTTTCTTGATGAAATCCTCTCCATCTAGGTATCACATCGACTTACCTCTATAAATGTTTATCTCACTGTAAACAGAATTCACATTCAGGTTCTTTCCGACCAAAGACATTTTCGTTCGTCCGACAATACTAGAGATTTAACCTTCAGTGATAATCGTAATACTTCCTAGTGCTTTCTCTATACTATCCTCACTCATAAATCGAAGATAGAATTGACTTCGTATCATCAAAAAAGGCTTTCTAGAATGAGAAGACTTAGAACAAATTGAGGATCAAACTTTCTCGAAGTCCGCCAAAATCACGTAAATTTTAGAATCAGCACAATGATTCGAATACACGAAGACAAACATTTTTGAAATCTAGTTAACAAGCGCATCTAAAATTTCATTGAAACCGCTTACATTACATACGCATTACCGATGGAAAAATATTAGGTGATATTTGTAATAAGAAAAAGTGTTATTTACAATCAATGGACTAAATAACAATTTTTTTTTCCCAAAAGAAGTAATAATTTATTAGCAACTGACCCTGATCTCAAGGGAATATTCTTTTTAATGTTTATGCCAATGGTACTTGAAATTACTTTTTTCAAATGTTCCTTTTGAAAAGTTGCCATACTTATTATGACTGTTTATATACACTGAATAGCCATTTTTGGAATCTTGATCCTTTTCTGAAAAAATTCACTCATACTAAAAATCCTACCTTTAGTGGCATTCAGTTGCGACAATCATTCAGTGGTATCTAAAATGCCTAAAAGTGGTTAAAATCAACTAAGAGTAAGTGTTTATCTATGGAAGTTATCTGTACTTAGGAAGTTCAACTATCTCATTCAAAGAATGTTAATTTTCATAAGTGTCAGAAAGTGAAGAAAGAAATTTATTATTAATAATGCACAAACTGTGAAATCCTTTTAGTATAATTTTTAAGAAATCGTGTAACATGAATACATAAGGTGATGTAAAAATATTACTGTGCTGAATAAACATTTTTACTCATTATATATTCTTAGCAGGTATATAAAACAAAAGTATCAACTTAGCTAAAGTCATCTATCTTGTAGCATCACCACTTAGTCTAAGTGATAAGCAAAATTAATTTCACAGCATTATAAACTTTTCCATGGAAACAACTACAAAGAACCCATTTTTATTAAAATGCACAATAAAATTATCGCTCGATTCTTATAAAATAATTGAGCAATTTATATCACGTATGCCAATGCACTTATGCTTTGAAAGAACAATGGGAAGGAATAAAAGTGTGCCTAAAAGGAGAGTTAACATAATAATTTGACCAAACCTTTTATGTAGTTACGGCCTCCAAGTAAAAATTTATAACAACTAATGTTTATAGCATTTATGACGTCATCATATACGTATTTGCGTACTTAGCGAGTATAGTTTATTTTTTTTAAATCCGAATACCACGTTCTTGAAAATAATGATGCTATTGTTTTAGTTGTTCAAAATATGAGTGATTATGTTCTAAGGTATCGATCGATCTTTCCGCAAGCAGTTCAATTCTCCCCCCCCACACACACACACGAGACTATGCGAGGAATTTTCCCTACCTAATCTCGACTTCCTCAACATTGATCAATTCTTTTCACTCCAAAAAATAATCGTATATCTGAATACGAGATAATCACAATGTGTCAGGTTTGGATCGACACATTGTAGAGAAGAAAAGAAGCTCCATCTCCAATTTCTTCAATACTGCAACCCACGTTTGATTGACTGGTGTCGCAAAGCGTTCACATTGCACAACACAACTCGTCTAGTTGTTGAGAATAAAGGTAGTCGTGCCTTTCTGGAAACAGTTGAAAGTAGACTAAATTCCATCAGACGCGCATCACGACCTTGTTCTCGTATCTACCAAGAAGTGCTGCTGTACGTAGGTTGATCGGGTTAATAAAGCAGGCCCATTTTTCATCGGAAGTAGCAATTTGTTTGATGAAACGATCGTCCGTAGGATTTGCGGCTAGTTCTCTATATTTCGAGTATGCCAAAATATATACTAGTGATGTGACCAGATCTACTTTGATCCGGGATTAAATAAACTCTAAGTGACTGTCCTTATGTGGTTGGTCTTAAGATAATCTGCTGGAATTGAGCTAATCAAATCCTCTTCATAACATTTTGGACTTTCACCAGGCAGCTGTTTAACTACTCCAGCTGTCCTAGTTCAAAATCACAAAAGAAAAGTTCTAAACTGTGGCCGCTTTAAACAATAAAACATCACTTAAGCAGTGAACATAGTAATAAACAAATGAAAAAAATAAATATTTAAATTGATATAAAGTAATTAAGCATATTAACAAACAATAACATTACAAAAATTAAAATATCAATACAAATTCTCCAAAAAACGTTTGGCTGCCACTTGTAATAAAGTATAATCGAAGATTGAAATATACTCTCTCAGATTTTAAACAAAACAGGAACTGCATTTAAATATGTCTTCGGCATTAAATATTCAGCTGATGAGTCTGCTCTACTTCCTAATAATATCTATGGCTAGTTTTATTTATGCGATCATTTACTATTCCATAATTCACGTGTGCATACCCTCGCCTCTGTAGAGGAAAACCGGGTGAGCGATGTAAGAGGCGAAGATGTTGTAGTGTGAACATAGCAAGACTCCAGCATAGACCATCGGTCGCCAGCACACTTAAGAATTGGAATGGATCCAATCGCTTTATACTGATTATTTTAATAAATTAAAGCTATGCATAGCAAGCAGCACTTGATGGGCCATGTGATGAATTGTGCACAACAGAAACAGTTTTGTTCGTAACCGCCCCTAGGATACCAGTACGGTGTTCTACTTTAGATGAAACATTCGTATTTATCTTATGAATATTTCATCGCACGTCAACTCCTCCTCTTTATCTGCCATTAGTTAGCATGAAACATTATCTAAGCGCAGATCTTTGCTGTCTTGTTTAATAAAACTTTTTATGGTTCGTTCAGAATCCAATATTTCTTTCGGTTTGGTATAATAATAAACAAAACAGAGATAATAAATAAAGTGTGGTGACAGTTCTAGGAAGAAACAGCAGCAAGAATACATCGACAATCAAATAGTTAAGATTTAAGATCGTAACAAAAGAAAATAATTTTAAGAGAAAATTGTAGTTCATTATAAAATTAACGTAAAGATTAATAAGACTAATGATGCAATTTCTTTCATGATATTAGAGGGCGCTAAAATCGATTAAAACAATTTCCTTTTACAAAACGTATTCGGAATCTTCTATTAGGAATAGCCTCATAAAAATACGCCAAAACTATTTCTGTCCGCTAAGGGGAATCGGAGAAATTCGAATTTAAAAAATATCATCAAATCGTATAATTCCCAGTAGTGACTGGAACAATTACTCACCTTATCTTCTCCGACTGGGATATGTTAATATCGCAGTCTGCGTCCACTTTTGAATCTTCGCTCTGGAGAGGACGTACGTACGTCTTCATTGCGAATACACTTGCGCTCACTCAACAGGAGGGTTGGCGGCCTTTCAAGTCAAATCCCGTGTCAGATATCAATGATTCTGAACATTGATTAAGAATCGCATGAAGAAATCTGAAAATAAAAAAAGGAAAAACAATATAGTAGCTTGAAGTGAGATGGCACCACGATCGACTGGAAAAAATTGTTAAAAAAAAATTAAAATAGCATTTAATTCATTTAGCGATTTAAATAGAATATATGCTGCATATAAAATAAAGGAATTATACACGGAAAAGTAAATTTTCATTTAAAAAAATCCAATACTGGATTTGTAGATAGGGAAAGAGAATTTTAAATAATATTTAAAATTCTCTTAATTAATTAATATTTTAATTAGACAACAGTGATTAACTCTACACTCTACTTCTAGTGATGTAATCCTCCTTAATAACAGCCAAATGCATTTCTATAACTTGCTTCTCTTTTTATATCGAAATAAATAACCATAAGTTCCAACGGTGAACATCGTAATCTCTTACAGGATGATCTATTTTTCAAAGTTCAACCTCAATTATTGCTCAACTCTTAATAATCTCTTTAAATCCGCTTTTTCACATTTAACTAGAGCAGCAATATAATTAGATAGCTTGGTTATTCAAATATTTTTATATTAATATGTAATGCTTGTCTGTTACTTTACTAATTGAACTGACGTTTAAAATTATCAAAATAACTTACTAATGAATCTTGAACAGATCATAACGATTCTCTACATTCACTAATATTTTTGCTAAATGGAAAGGAACAAATGAATGGTTAGGTACTTCTTTCTTTCCATTAAACAAAACCATAAGTGATAATAGGCGTCTAAGTCTCCACATTAGGTCCTTTAGATGATTCAAGCTGCAGACCTTCTCGAGAACACTTCTATACATCCAAAGCTACTTAAGTTTTCACTGTGTATACGAGGGTGGTCTGAAATGTCCTCGGCCTAACAATGAAAAAACGAATTTATAATTTCAAAATTATTTTTATGTTTCAACATAATCTCCCTTAAGACTAATATATTTATTCCAGCGATGCTCCAGCGCCATTATCCCGTCCCTGTAGTGGTTCTCAGTAACATCTGCAAAATATCCCTCTACAGCTGCAATCACCTCTTGATTCGAAGAAAAATGCTGGCCAGCGAGGAAGAGCTTTAGTTTTGAGAAGAGACAGAAGTCAGAGGGAGCCAAATCTGAAGAATAGGGTGGATGTTCCAAGAATTCATAGTGCAGATCCCTTAATTTTCCCATTGCCAAAACACTTTTGTGGGCAGGTGCACTGTCCTCCTGAAAGATGAATTTTTACTTCTGCAAACAGGGTTTCACGAATGTTTTCGTCTAGTCTGGTTAAAAGATCGCAATAATACTCCCAGGTTATTGTTTTACCCTTTTCAAGATAATTAATAAACAAATTCCTTTAATATCTTAAAACACCGATGCCATGACCTTTCCGCTGATGAAACTGACTTTGTCTTCTTTGGTGTTGAACAACCGGCTTCTGTCCACTGTTTTGACTGCTGTTTGGATTCTCGTGTGTAATGGTGAATCCAAGTATCATCCACAGAAATAAAACAACGCACAAAATCAGTTTTATTCTTGTTAAAACGCTCCAAACACTGTTAAGAGATTTTCATGCGAATGCGTTTTTGATCTGCTGTGAGCAAGCGTAGCACCCATCTTGAGCAAAGCTTTTTCACATGCAATTCTTTATGCAAAATATTACATGTTCTTTTGAAATGCCTATAGTCTCAACAATTTCATGCACTTTGACTCACCGGTCATCCAATACCATATCGTGCACTTGATCAGTGATTTCTGGTGTTGTTACACTTTTTTGGATATCCTTCAAGTTGATCATCTTCAAGGCGGCACGGCCACGTTTAAACTCGGCAGCCCATTTCTTAATTATCGAAAACGAAGGAGAAGAGTGCCCATAAACTTTTATGAACTTCGAATGAATTTGGTTTGGCGTTAAACTTTCTTTTAGAAAGAATTTTATAGCAGCACAATACTCAATTTTATCCATTTCAAGGTATACAGACAACACGTTTGCTTCGGACAGCTGTATGAAACAAACTACTTGATAGAATGACTTGCAATTTCAAATGGATGCTTATGACAGATGTACCAACTTAGGAAAAAAACATCTTGCCGATAGTGTTGCCATCTATAGTCGAGGCCGAGAACTTTTCAGACCACCATCGTATATAAACGTATGTTGAAATAAGTAATGGGACATATACTATTTTAGAAGAAATATGCTGATATGAATATCGGTGTGCTTCTAAAACGGGGCGATAATGCATCATGTCACAGGAGCTATTGCGCCATGGTTTGAGGAACGTAATGTGGAAAAACTTAACTTGGAACATATACACTCTTGTGTCAAAGCATTATGGCAACCTATCTAGTAGCGTGTTGAGCCTTCTTTCGCCGAGATAATTGCTTGAATCCATCTTAGCCTTGACTCACCATACAACGGAAGGTGCTCTGAGGTATTCTGCACCAACTAGACAGAATAACGTATCGGCAGTTAGAGAGCGAGGCGCTGGCGTTCGACCGGCGAATACTATGTTCCACATGATCCCACAAAAGTTCGATGGGATTAAAATCAGGAGAGTTGGGGGGGGGTCAGGGAAGCACACGGAATGCTTGATAGGCTCTTCGAAACACGCTTGCATTACGCTAACCTTGTAGTAGGAAGGGGGGGTTGACTTGGTGGAAGAGTCCAGACCTGTCGGGTCACATTGTCATTATGTTAGGACATACCTGGTCCAGAACAATCCCCAGGTGAGAATTAGCGGCCGAGAGGAGTTCAATGGGGTGAGAGGACTCAGTGATGTCCATGAGACCAATCCCCAAATCAGGATACCACTACAATCAGACTGTTTCTGGCCAACCCTGCAGTCTGGTTGGCTATATACATTTGAACATCACTCTTTACACGGTTTTAGATTTTAAAATTAAGAATTAAATTATAAATTTTAGTATTTCATTTCACTTCACGATTGAAACCCCAGTGAAATGTCTACTCGGTGGAATGAGACAAAGTTTTTTTTTAAAAAAAAAAAAAAACAGTTTAATAAAGTATAAAATATAAGTATAACTTTTTAAACTAAGGATATTAACAGAAGCAGTGAGGGGAAAATGACATATAAACTTGTGCTAATCTGAATCTACCATGAGAGAGAAATGGCACACTGGCAACTGAAGCCATCAGGTCTGGTCCGTAAATTACACATTTAATTTACAGTCCACAGATCGCTTACTTTGATGTGCTTATAAGTCTACAACCCATGTCTGTGTAAAGTGATGCATATAGTAAACAGTGTATCACTTAAAACGACTTAACACACGCAAAAGTGTTGTTAAGTTAGTTACTTTTATATGTATATATGTATTCGACAGTTTTAAAATTTGTTTTTATGTTAATCCACGATCCATCCACCCACAGATCTATCCATCTTCTTCCCACACACACAAAGAGGTAGCAGTACCTATATGCTGGTGCCTTGTGTGGGCAAATGAAATAGTGATTATTAATCATAAAACAAGCTAATAGCAAGCATAATATGCAGGTGAGAACGTTTGCTGGTTAGCTGTTAACTTTAACTTAATATGATAGCCAAGAGTGTGGTTCATAGTAGCTCTTAGATTGAGTTATAATTCTAAAAGAGACAAATACAAATGATTGACTAAGCTATGAATAAAGTTTCCAACCCTTCAGGATTTGGATAAACTCTATTCATAACTTAGGCAATCAATCATTCACTGCATGTTTAGTCTGTTATTGTAATTCCATTAAGAAACGGTTGTAAATATCTTGACTGTTTTATTACCATTATTATTATTACGTGACACCTCCAGAGAGTCCAGTCCAAGGACTCATCGAGGGAGGGCACCTACTCTACAGCCCTCTGTCTCCACCACTCAATCCACCAACTACAACGAACTTCAACTATACCAAAGCCATCTACTACTCACCACCACTAATATTTTTACAGACAATCACAGACATCCATGCCCAAGGTGGGATTCGAACCAGCAGCCTTTTGGCTGGAGAGTGGATACGCTAACCACTCGGCCAACCAGGCCTTCTTCGTTAATTTCCTCTCTATGCATTTCTTTTTTGAAAACTCTATCCTGCTGAAAAATCATCCAAGTTTAATAATGAGTTTCTTATATAGTGAGAGTAACCAGTTTATTAGCTACATCTACCCAATTGCAAACATTAATCATTTAGTTTTCAAAACAACTGCAATTCCTGGTACGTGTACTCTGAAAGAGCCCACAGTGACGAAGGCTCATGTAGAACTCGAATGATTTTGCAGCTACCTCAGACAGGTCTGTGCAATAGGACATGCAACAGACATGTCCTATTGCACATCTTCTTTCCATCTCATCTTACAAATGTTCAGTTGGCGTTTTGTAACATGACACATGTTCTTGAACGAAGCAACTGTTACAAAATTACAACATGAAGAGAATCTCGTTGGACATTCCATCATCGTTCTACCAGAATCAGGAGTCATAAAATGGATTAAGCAAAACACGTCTTGCATCACTACCGCACATGAAATGTTGCTCCTAGGTAAGATGGATCCACTAATTCATGTTTTTGTCAACATTAATAAGTATCACCATCAGGATAGGATAGCTGACAGATGGATCATATTACTGACCCATCTGTCACCTATCCTAATTCCTGTCTTAAGCTCATCCAATGCGATATCTATGATATTCTCAGTATTAAGCAGATGAAAAGAAAGTAGGCATCCTTGCCTACTTTCCCTCCTTGCCTGAAGCCAATCAATTAATCTGACACCTTTTGACTGAGCTCCACATTACTCAAGGAAGTCTAAACTCTTTATACTTCTCAATGATCTGATCTCTGGTACCTCTGCCTTTATGCATGTGAATGATAAGCGAAGTCTCTGAATTAATAAATTTAAACCAAAATATTAATTAAAAAGAAGAATCCACATAAAAAAACAAACTCTTGGAAAGATAAGAAAAATAAACAATCTGTTTTCTTTAAAAAGATCGAGTTGTGTATTTGTCAGGTAAAACGTAATTATAGCGAATATGACAAAATTTCTGGAAGAATAAAAAAAATTCTGTGAATTCCGAGCGAAATATTTTCCAACATACGGAAGCAAAACAATGTGAGAAGGTGGAGAAAAAATTCGAATGAAATACGGTGAAGGTTATAAGTTTCTTTGCTTTCGCTACAGTTGAAATTGGACACTCCCCTTTCCTTGTCAAATATCAACAAAGTGGTTTTTCTTACCTAGAAAACTACCTTTATTAAAGTTTCATATTCCTAACGGAGAAACTTAGCTTAAGAAATAGTTCCACGAAAACACTTTTAAAATGCGTGCCCTACTAATATATTTCTTAATTAAAATTTTGATCCTTACTCTTGCTCAGAGAGGTAGAAAGCCAAATATTATCTTGCAAGAAACAGAAAGAAATTCGAGGGCTTAAACTTTCATGCATCTCTTAAATATTTCTTGACATCACTATTACACTTAAGTAGTTTTATGGCCAGGCTCTTAGCGAAAAAGTCTCGCTAGAGGAAACAGCTCCTAATGACTTTGAAAAACCTACTTCGCATTTGGGAAGTAAAAATATTACCTTCCTAAAGTCTGATCGCAGCATCGCCTTTTGGACACGGCCACAGTAAATATCTTGACATAACGATGCTAAACCACGGATCACTATACGGGAAAGAGTAAATCACACTGTCAATTATGAGAGCTAACGAATAGCCTGCCATAGCAATTCAAAGCCAGGTAATTTGGAGCTCTTTAATAGTTCAACAATTGCCGCATTAACAACAATGAACCTCTTTTAGTTTTTAGCACGTTCTATCACAAAAGACGAGCTCGTGTTGCGAGCTCTTTTGCTTTTTCATTACAGACTGGTAGTCTCTGTCAATTATTTTTTCATCACTCAGTTTTCAAGTAAGAACAATCGCATCTCTACGGACCTATCAAGTCTGTTCGCCCGTCATATTTCCCTTTTTGTCTGTCATCGAATGAAAGAGAATTGCTAGCAGTCGATGTCAAACTCTCCAAGTTACATGTACTTTTTTTTCTGAGGCTAGAAAAACTCAAACTGAAGATGTTATTATTGATTATAGAGATGTGATTTTCTTTTCTTTCTTTCAGTCTTTATTGAGACTCGGTGTTCGACTTGAGAAAAACATTTAACAAGAGGAGATATAAACAAAAAAATTCAGAAAAGGCGATAAAGTTCTGGAGGTTTTTTTACCCTCTTAGACGGTTCTCGTAATAATTTTTGACAAATGAGATACTCACGCTTTATCCCTTATATCTAACCGAATCAGATTTATGGACAAACCTAGATAAGTTTTTTGTATCTGTATACCTATCTGTCTTCAATACTTGACAACCGATGCATTATGGGGAAAAAGTAACATTAAAATTTCTCCATAAGACTGGAACGTGCAATAAAGTTGATGGACAATTTATGGATACTGTTTATGGATGAATATCTTAATATATCTTTGTAATCGTATAACATAAGGAATTACCAAAAAATGGTTCCTTTATTAATGTTTTCATATACACAGCCAGTAGTCTTTCCTATTATCTTACTTGCATACGAGATTAAATTTAACACAAACTTTGATGGCCATCTGATCACTATCTAGGAAAGTAAACCGAAAGATTTTACTACTGACACACATTTCATAGTCTTATTTATGCATTGAAGGATAAATAAGACCCCCCCTCTCAAGAAAAGAAGGATGGCAACACATGAATATAATGAAATTCCTTGATATCATATAACGTTTTCACATTCTGTAATTCTTTATGGTTGCATAAATGGTTTGTCCTCTATAGAAAGTTATTGCTACTTATTTTTGTTTTAGAACGACCTTCGTTCATAAGCAGTAGGTCAAGAAAACAATAATGCTAAACTCGAAACGTAGTTGTTATGAAAGACACTCCACATGGAACATGAGTACTTTAAATAACACTCCGTGAGCAACATAACTCTTCTATTTTGAATCACCCTTCATATGAGCATGATTCAAAATACTCGTGTCCATCTAAGGCATGATTCTTAAATATGTAATTTTTTTCCCTCTTAACTTAAATCTGAGAAAATAATACATAGAGATACGATACGCAAAGAAATACGATACGCAAAGAAATACGATCGTATAAAATATTTAAAATAAACTAAGAAAGAAAATAAAATAAAAATACACTGTTTGTCCACGTAACAGATTCCGTGTGGACTTGACATTTTCAATCCAGTGTATGACAATGTTTGAACTACTTACGTGTCCTGGGGTAGCAAATATTCACCTTTGCTCTTATCTAAATCGCATATCACCGTTCCTGAATTGTTGTAAACACGCGAACACATGTAGCCACTCTCATGCAATCTGGTCCATTGTTGACTCTCTATCACTTTACCTATCTCGGTGTGAATGTGTGTTGAGGAAAACGTGTTAGATTTAACAACTTCGATTCCGCGTATTATCTGTCTGGCGACACGATGTTGACACAACGTATCAATTGCTAACATTTTAACTAATCGATTACACAAGAAGCTTATGGTTGTTATTTTCTCTTCTGACAAAACTCTAGATGTTATAACCACGTACAGTACAGTACAAAAATTAATCACGAAAAGAATATGAGGACGAACATTAATTGATAACATAGGAATGTTCCACTTAAAAAAGTCAGATGAATCATATGTATACATTTAAAAAAAAACTGGTCACTATTAGACACCGGTATACTTTATTTTATTAGTTTGTACCTATTACTGACCACCAGAGACACATCGTACTAATTTACAATAATTACAAGTCCAGAACGTTACGCTATTTGTATTCCAGCCCTCACTAATCTCTCTGATTACAGGAAGTGGAAATACTTCACAAAATTCCTGGCATGGCCTAGCAGATGTTTAATTATCAGCTTATAATATTAATGGATGAAAGTTGTAGTTACTAACCCACTGTTTCTTTCATATGTTTTCGTATTACTTGAATGATATTCATCGGATTGACTTTTGCGCTCTTTAACCCTATCAAATCCCCATGTGCCACTCCTTATATACCCTAAAAACAGAAGTAAAGAGAAGATTCTAATTAAGGAAAGCAATTTTCTGCATGATGCACTTCGAGCATTGTAATTAAATGGCACCAGTGGAGAAACGAGTGTAAAAAAAAAGAGCGACCTTTAGCTTGGAAATCTCATTCGGAAATCGCTTCGCATTAGAATTAAATCCAAAGTAAATATTTCACATTAAGGCGTAAAAATCACGTACCAAAATTGAATGCCTCTCAAAATATGCTGCGATGACGAAGTCGGAAGCTATTTTTAAAATTAATGGATATTAACAAAAGACAAGAAAGCTGTTAGCGAATAATATATATTTTAAATGTGTCAACTTATGCAGAATGATTTAGGATAATGCGACTATATTCAACTTCCCTTTCAATTAACTTAATCAGTCCTTAGAATGACTTTTAGCGCTGAGTGGAACTAATATGTCATAGAGATAAACATCATTCGATAACAAAATATTCACTGAAATCTGCGCTTAACCATCGTTCTTTGTAGATAACAGTGAAATCCAAAGTCCTGAAATAAAACCTGTTCCCATTCAATTGTAATAGTAAAATAGAATATATTTAATGGTGTATTCTATTCGTTTAGAATTTTAAAAAAATATTTCTGAAATTGTAACTTTTTTCGAATAAACTTTTAAATAATATAAAATTTACAAAATTATTTCTAAATATATTTATACAGTTAGAAAATAAACCAAATAATAAACATAAATGCATAGATGCGACGTTGCAGTGTTTCCAACTATTTAATCTCTTCTAGCATTGAGTTAGATCAAATTCACACGTTTACTTCTTAGTTAAGTGCAAACTCAATTCTTGAATATTTTTAATATGATCAGCTGAATGATGAAATACTGTTTACTATATGGAAATCCATAATAAGATGAATTCGATCGAAGATTTGTGAATTTCAGTAGAATGGAAGTTTAAATGCAGATGTTATTGAATGCAGTTTAACTGCAATTCAATAACATCTGCATTTAAACTAGAATAACACATCTAATCTCGTCATCATCAATAAACCTGCACTGCAGATGAAAATGACTGACTTTCAAAAGGATGACAAAGGGATGAAAATGCCTTCTAATAGCTCGCAAATATATATCATAGATATAGAAAAGGCATTCAAGGGCCATTGACCAAAACAGACCTTTTTTGAAAACAACGAATATCCTAAGATGCAACATATTATATTCAGGACCAAATGCGTGCCTAAAACTTTTCTGCTCCAAAATTATCGTAGAGAATTTAAGATTATACTCATCATATGCACTATCCGCCTCTGCCCAGAAATTCTTAGTAGCTAGGATAGTAATTTCGCTTCAAACCCAAGAGGATTTCTAGAGCTATTTGGAACAAATCTGTTCACATTAGCATGACTACACAAAAGCAAAGCGGTGATCTGAAAAATTCTACTTTCTAGCGCAAGAAAAAATCTGCAGTGAAGATAACGCTCTCTGTCACAACAACAGAAGCGGAAAGATAGGCCTAGCTTTCCAACATGAGCCGTTCCCATTCCGTCTTATCGAAATCCGGGAAACGAGAATAGTGAAGATGAAAAGAAGTATCTGCATATACAGTACAAACAGAAAAAATGCCAAATATTTCTCGTGTTAAAATATTTAAAAAGAGTGTAAATATTGGAGGATTTCGATAAATATTAGTTATAGCAAATTTACTGACAACCTTTTCTCAATTAACCGCCAAATATTATTAAAGGAAAAACATTAGCGTTGTCATAGCAACCATGATAATGACTACCATAATTGACTGAAAAACATTGGATATTGTTACTTTACGTAGTAAGACTGAAAGAAAACATTGTTGTTTTAACACTGAAATTATTGGTGTTTAAAATACAGTCGATTCCGTTTAATTGGGCCACCCGCTTTTTTGGGGCCAAATCTCAAAGAACGGAAACTAAACTAACATATTAATACATAATTTAAACGCTACGCTTTTGGGACAACTTTTCGCTTAATTGGGACAGTAGCTGAAAAGGAATTTAGCAATTTTTGATATATTTTATGGATGTTTCGAAAATATGGCAACACTAGCCTGATGCGAATCAGTTTTCTTTCGTCGTGCGTCTGGAAAGTACGCGTCTGCTTAAGAATCTACCCTTACTATATACTGTACCTAGCGATATCGATTTATTGTGTCAATTTTATTTAAAATTTTTAAATCTTTGCCAAGAAATGATTTTACACTTTCGAGTAAATTGCTTTGCTGGATAAAATTAAAAGCCAGTCATTAAATACAAGCCATCGTAGACTTGCTGATATAACTGGTGTACCAAAATCTACCATAGCGCGTCTCCTACAACAAGGAAATCAACTGCGTGAGGAGTGGACATTGCAGAAAGAAATTCCAGGAACATCCAAAAGAAAGCGTGATGGAAAGGATCCAGAAGTCGAAGAAGCATTAAATCAATGGTTTTCTATAGTTAGCAGGCGAGGCGTGAATATCAGCGACCCAGTGTTGAAGGCGAAGTCAGAGGAGATCGCTAAAAAGCTGGACCACAACGATTTTAAAGCAACTGCTGGCTGTCTCGACGGAAAGCGAGACACAATATCAAATTTAAAAAAGCGCACGGCGAAAAGGGCAGTGCCGACAATGTAAGCGCTGAACAATGGCAAAATACTAAAATCCTTACTTTTTTAGAGAATTTCTGCTCAGGTGATATTTACAACGCTGATGAAACTGGCCTCTATTATCGTGCTACGTCAGACGGCTCCCTGTGTTATAAGCACATTGTACTGTCAGGGTATAAAAGGGCAATGGACCGCATTACTGTGTTATGCTGCGCAAGTATGTTGGGTACGGACAAACGAAAACTACTAATCGCAAGAGAAAATGCTAAGTCTCGATGCTTTAATGGGTTAAGAATAGAGAGTTTACCAGGAGAGTACCATGCCAATAGTAATGCGTGGATGACTTCTGAAATTTTTCGGAATTGGCTTACGAGTTGGGACGTAGAATTACAACGTAAGCAGAGGAAAATTTTGTTGCTTCTCGATAATTGTGCTGCACACCTTCATTTAGATAATCTAAAAAATATAGGGCTGGAATTTCTTCCTCCTAATACAACATCCTTAGTGCAACCAATGGGCATGGGGATAATAAAAAATTTAAAGACGGTATATCGAGGAAAATTGGTTAATTACATACTGGAATCCATTGATGAAACCTATTAACAAGTTCATCAACAGCCAGAGAGATCAGCGCAAAAATTTCCATTTCGCATGCAATACACTTTTGTCTCTGACAGTTGGAGAGCTATAAAAAGCAGCACAATACAAAACTGCTTTGCTGTTTAAAACCTTTGGAGGTTCTTGAAATTTTGAGTAGTGATGAACATGAAGACATATTGCAAGCTCTTATCATGAATAAGGAAGAATTTTCAACAAGAGATGACAATTTACCATGTTACGATGAAAATGAAAACTTTGAATATGCAATTGTTGAAGTCATTAAATCCAAACGTCAAACATTTGACGAAGAATGCGATGATGAGGATGATGACCCACCTGTGCTTGTAACTAATCGTGAGGCCAAAAAAAATTATAGTCGGGTTACAGCGTTATTTTATGCAGGAAGGTAATGAAGGAAGCCCTACATCCGCACTGAATATCTGTGCTGATTTTGTAGAACTGCAAAATTTCAAAAGCAAAAAACCGACTACACTTGGTGCATTTTTGAAGATTTAAAATTTGAAATTGTAAAAGTTATCATGTATGCGTTATTTTTTCTGCACAATTTATAGTATTTTGGTTTAATAAAGCATTACAATTGGTACGTACCTAATTATTATATTTTACCTACTTATTCATTTACCCGTGTATTACATATTTTATTTTAGAATTTATTATTAGTTCGTTTAATTGGGACAGCCGCTTAATTGGGCCAAAATGGATTAGTCCCAACGTGTCCCATTTAAGCGGAATCGACTGTATTTGTTATCACAACTAGGATTGTTCCAAATAAAAAAGCGATTCATGAATATTTATTGATATGTCTTCCAAGTGTGTGTTCTTAGATTTTTCTTCTTATATTTCCACAGAAGAATTATATACATTTTAAGTCGAGCGTAAATTAAAAATAAAAATGGTAGTGGCATGTACTGTAAAATACCCAATTCCCATTACAAATATTGAAAATATGAAAAAAATCAATAATAATCTTTTTAAAAGTAACTTTTGTCTGTTTCATTTGTTAATATTGTCTTACAAGTATCAACTGTTCCTGCTTTGAACATATCAAATTTGTTTCAAAAAAAGACATAATTTTCGTTGTCCGTAAGTCTTAATTCCTTCCAAGAGCACATTGTGATGATAAAGAAGATAGTTGACATCGAAAAAAGTATGACAACAGTAAAAGAAGTCGATCTTCATCTTACAGATTGAGATATGTAATGTTAATTTTTATTTTGCAAATATATATCATAGATATACAACAGCATTACGATGTATCCTAATAATGCCATGATTCAGGCGAAAATATTCTTGATTAACTTGCATGATATGCATATCGAAAAGCTCCAATGTAGCTAAGACCAAATTCTTAGAGAACTTTAAGACCAGTAAAAACGATCATAAATTATGTGCTGCATTGGAGCTTTTAGATATGCAAACAAACAAATGAAAACAAAAGAAAGATAAGTAGGGAGAGTGCAATGAACATTATGATAAACTATAAGAATAATGAAATATAAGAAGACAAACAGACTATTTTAAATATAGTTGAATTAATAACGATTCCTATCATTCTGGGTGGTCGCTAGAATCTTCACGCACTTTATCATTAGAATTCTATCCATTCTACATGTTTTTTTTTTTTTTACTTCAAACCAGTGGCGGCAAGTGGCTTGAAATGGTGGGGGATGCTTCAACTTTCGAAATATACATACACACTATACGTACAGTGTATACATGTTTAAAAAAATATCAAAATTATGGTAAAAATTTAAAAAAAATTAAACATGAAAAAATATTGTTTATTAACGACAAAATTATAGAGTTTGGTATAATTCAAAATTACTTAAAAATAAAATCCATTCTTCTTGTTTTGTTTCATGAAAAAATATTGTTTATTATGGATAAAATCATAGTTTAGTATAATTCAAAATTACTTAAAAATTACTATAACAAATGTTACGTCTTTACTTGTAATGTCCAAATATTTAAAAAGACGGACTAAACACGATAAGCACTGCGAACACTCCACTACTGGCGCAAACTGCATATAAACAACAGTGGAACTGAGCGACGGACAGTGCCGCATTACACTAATACCTCGCAAGTAGTACGGTAGCCATTCGTGACCAGATCAAGCTCAAGATAAGATAAGGAATCGTGACATGATTGGTTGTTCAAATGATGATGTCTTGTGTGCATGACGTCATGAGTTTGGAATGTTTGGAATTCCTCTGGGGGCATAAGTGTCAATGGCTTCAGTTCTTGTGTTTTGGTTCGCGTATGGGATTATGGGTGATGGTAGAGATAAGTATTCGTGTTGTGATTGGTGGTGCACTTCTGACCAGATCAAGATAAGATAAGGAATCGTGTCGTGGGTGTGCGTTGTTATCAGATGTAGATAAGTGACGTAATTTGTTAGTTGTAAATAAGTGACGTCATTTGTTAGTTGTAAATAAGTGACGTTATTCTTTTGAATGGAAAGGAAGATATATTAGTGGATAAGGAATCGTGTCGTGATTGGTGGGACACTTTTAATCAGATCAAGATAAGTGATGTAATTTGTTAGTTGTATAAAGTGACGTTATTGTTTTGAATGGAAAAGGAATATATATTAGTGGATAAGATTCGTATCGTGATTTGTGGGACACTATGAACAAAGTAGGGGTAGGATAAATGGGGGGAAGCGACGTCAGTGTCATGGATGTGTATTATTATGAGTTGTAGATAAGTAAATGGTTTGCATATGGCATTACGGGTGATGGATAGAGATAAGATAAAGTTGTGAATGTTTGGAATTTCGCTGGGGGCCCTCATCTGTCAGGGACATCACGTGGTGTGTTTGGTTCGTGTTTAGCATTTTGGATGATGTTTAGAGATAAGGAATCATGGAGTTTTGTGTTTGGAAATTCTGGGGAACATGTGTCTCTTTGTGATATCACATGGTGTTTTGGTTTGCCTATGGAATTGTGGGCGATGTTTTTTGAGATAAGATATCTTGGAATTTTCCCAGGGTGACACACATCCCTCATTGTTGTCATGTTTTGTCTTTGGTTGTCTATAGATGGCTGTACTAATTTTCCAATACATTTTGGGGTATTTCTTTCTTGTTAAAGGGTGAGAATTTTTAGAGTAGAGTTCTTAGAATTCTTAGATATGGCGGCAGCGTTATGAAAAAAAAAAAATCCAGTATTAGAATTGCACTTACCCAAACATATGACCAGCGGTTATTGTAATTAGAAATCACTTGTTATGTTTACGTTTTTTAAAAAAAAATATTACCTTACATTTCTTTCCAGAATGGGACATCTTGAAACTATTGAGGTCTTCTGAATATTCCAAATTGCTGATTTTAACATATATTCACAGCACAAAACACACAAACACAAGATCTGAAATGCAGTTGACTCTTTTTTCATTATAGGTTACTGGGGCTAACAAATATTCACAGCCCCAAAACATACAAAACATAGGAGTTGAAAGATATTTCTCCAAATAACCAGAAAAGCTAGTTGACTACTTAAGATAGATTATTATCTGATTGGGTCTCTGTATTAATTCCTTCCCGCAGTTGCTCATGCTATGTTTTCCCAAGCTTCGTAGGAATGTCTCTGCAACGTTTTGTTTAGGGTAAGTGTTATTTCCGGTTTCGAATTCTGAATGCTGTTGGAGTATGGAATTCTGAAAGTGAAATGATTTTTTTCTTTTTCAAATTGATTGGTTATTTTCTCTGTTTTACTTTTAAAATTCAGTTTAATTACATATTCTAACAGAAGAACTGAGCAAAATTAATACATAAATAAAATGTATGTGAATTTATTTTCCAACACTGTAGATTTCTCATTAAGTTTTATCTTAAAGATATCTCTCTTATCTGGTCGCCAAATTGTTGTAAGTAGGCGAGAAATCATGTGTTTAGGTTGGAACTCTTCGTTCCCAAGTACGACTGTTAGAATTTGGTTATGTTACAGAGAGACATTAGATATTAAAAACAAACACACTACTAAAACTCTTAAAAGACTGCTGTAGAAAAAAGGTATCATAGTGTGTGTACATAAAATCAAGTGAATCAACATGCATATATCAAATAATATGCGTTATTGGAAGAGAAAATAAAAATAAAAAACGTTAACGAACGTAATAGCCAGACCCGTTCTTCATTTAAATGATATCAAATGATGAAAACAATATTTGCATGAATTTAAAAATTTGAAAAAGCTGATGAATTTCTCGTTCACCTGTAATCATAAATATTTATTTGAGGGTAAAGATTTCTTTTTTCTTTCTTACTTTCTGAGCTATGTTTCATTTGAAATAAGAATAAATAATTATTTATTTGTATTGGAAAGAATATCTAATATACTAATTGTGTTAAAAAAAAAAAATATATATATATATATATATCCCTACTGTGAAATAAATGTCGGGCTGAGAGGACACGAGTCAATTAGGACTAATGGAGATGAGTTTTATATAGTTAAACTATGTAAAAACCATAATTCAACTTGATTTGAAATATCACATGGAGAAAAATCACATGAATTACACGTAAACAGCAGTGGAAATCATACACTATGAACATCAGCGCAAATGTTCATAAATCAGAAGAATAAGGGGGGGGGGGAATAATGTCTTTTTCTCTTTATTTAATTTCTGTATGTTAGATTCAGTAAATGAAATTTGTTAATAATATTACAGTCAAATAAAAGATAACAGAAATTAACAAAGTATATATTACAGAGCTAATATTCACTTGAAGTAATAAGAAATTACTATTTATTTGTTGTGCTGGCAAAAGAAGTTTCTAAAAGAAAACGCTACGAAGAGTTCAAAACCTTGTTTGTCTCATATCAGCTATTTAAAATTACTAATGCTAAAGAAAAAAATAAATAAATAACTTTCAGTTACAGAAATAGGTTAAGTGCACAAGGAATCGAAGGTAAAATTAATAGTCATATTGATTTTAAAAAAATAAATGTTAGCATTAATTTACTACAGCAATAATTTCCCATGGGAACGAAGAGTTCCAACCGAAACACATGATTTCTCGCCTACTTACAACAATTTGGCGACCAGATAAGAGAGAGATATCTTTAAGATAAAACTTAATGAGAAATCTACAGTGTTGGAAAATAAATTCACATACATTTTATTTATGTATTAATTTTGCTCAGTTCTTCTGTTAGAATATGTAGTTAAACTGAATTTTAAAAGTAAAATAGAGAAAATAACCAATCAATTTGAAAAAGAAAAAAATCATTTCACTTTCAGAATTCCATACTCCAACAGCATTCAGAATTCGAAACCGGAAATAACACTTACCCTAAACAAAACGTTGCAGAGACATTCCTACGAAGCTTGGGAAAACATAGCATGAGCAACTGCGGGAAGGAATTAATACAGAGACCCAATCAGATAATAATCTATATTAAGCAGTCAACTAGCTTTTCTGGTTATTTGGAGAAATATCTTTCAACTCCTATGTTTTGTGTGTTTTTGGGCTGTGAATATTTGTTAATATTCACAGTTAATATAATGAAAAAAGAGTCAACTGCATTTCAGATCTTGTGTTTGTGTGTTTTGTGCTGTGAATATATGTTAAAATCAGCAATTTGGAATATTCAGAAGACCTCAGTTTCAAGATGTCCCATTCTGGAAAGAAATGTAAGCTAATCTTTTTTTTAAAACGTAAACATAACAAGTGATTTCTAATTACAATAATCGCTGGTCATGTGTTTGGGTAAGCGCAATTCTAATACTGGATTTTTTTTTTCATAACGCTGCCGCCATATCTAAGAATTCTAAGAACTCTATTCTAAGAATTTTCACCCTTTAACAGGAAAGAAATACCCCAAAATATGTTGGAAAATTAGTACAGCCATCTATAGACAACCAAAGACAAAACATGACAACAATGAGGGATGTGTGTCACCCTGGGAAAATTCCAAGATATCTTATCTCAAAAAACATCGCCCACAATTCCATAGGCAAACCAAAACACCATGTGATATCACAAAGAGACACATGTTCCTCAGAATTTCCAAACACAAAACGCCATGATTCCTTATCTCTAAACATCATCCAAAATGCTAAACACGAACCAAACACACCACGTGATGTCCCTGACAGATGAGGGCCCCCAGCGAAATTCCAAACATTCACAACTTTATCTTATCTCTATCCATCACCCGTAATGCCATATGCAAACCATTTACTTATCTACAACTCATAACAATACACATCCATGACACTGACGTCGCTTCCCCCCATTTATCCTACCCCTACTTTGTTCATAGTGTCCCACAAATCACGATACGAATCTTATCCACTAATATATATTCCTTTTCCATTCAAAACAATAACGTCACTTTATACAACTAACAAATTACATCACTTATCTTCATCTGATAATGACACACATCCACGTCACGATTCCTTATATTATCTTGATCTGATTAAAAGTGTCCCACCAATCACGACACGATTCCTTATCCACTAATATATCTTCCTTTCCATTCAAAAGAATAACGTCACTTATTTACAACTAACAAACTACGTCACTTATCTACATCTGATAACAACGCACACCCACGACACGATTCCTTATCTTATCTTGATCTGGTCAGAAGTGCACCACCAATCACGACACGAATGCTTATCTCTACCATCACCCATAATCCCATACGCGAACCAAAACACAAGAACTGAAGCCATTGACACATATGCCCCCAGGGAAATTCCAAACCCATGATGTCATACACACAATGACGTCATCATCTGAACAACCAATCACGTCCCGATTCCTTATTTATCATCATCAACATCTTGATCTGGTTACTAGTGGCTACCATACTACTCTCGCATCTCGCTATGACGTGCATATGCTTGCGCGCGTAGCAATATGGCACTGTGGAAAACACAGTATCGCTAGCGTCCTTCGCCCTCCTAAGTGTAACAAGATGGATGTTTATTATTTTTTTTTACGAAATAAGATAACTGTATAGGATTGTTGATGATAAAATGAAATATTACGAGCATATATAAATAAATTAATAAATATGTTTATATATCGAAAAAAATTGGGAGTGCTGCAGTTCCTTAGTGCCAGTGCACGAGCCGCCCCTGCTTCAAACTCAATCTCAGACTATATTTGAATGCTTAGTGTATTAAAAGTAAGTAAACGTAAGCGGAGAATCTTATTTTAAAGTTAGCAAATGCAGCTAGCTTTGATTAAAAAAGCCATAGTGTGCGGGCCGAATGTTACTCCCCAAAACTTTGAATACATATAGCATACTAATTTAATACAACTATATGCAAAATACGATTAAGCCTGCTGGTTAATTATTTCTGCATTCAACAATAGCACTGAAAATATATATGTAAGCTTACACGTTTACACGTGATATATACGAAATGAAAGAAACTTAATCGTTTAAAAAAAAAAAAAAACGAAATTTGGAAAGATTTTTAATATCAGTTAAGAAAAACTTAAGATGGGAGAGAAAGAAAGAAGTTAAAAGTAAGCAATTCAAAACAGAAATCACGTTTGCCAGCTAGAAGAACGACAAAGCCATTTAGCTCGTGTTCTATCGAACCAGCAAGGGAAAAATAAAATATTGACGTTTAATATCGCTAAGCTAAGGAGAAAAGCTCTCAACAGATTGCTAAAAACACTTATGAAGAGGAAATATACTGAGGGTTATTTCCGGGAGAGAATAAGGAAAAAAAAAACATGCTTTATTCATGGTACTTTTTCAAAAACAAAACAAGTTTAAGGCATTACTTCAACTTGCTGTGTGGAATTGAGCAAGCATAGAATTACAAGCTGACAAGAGTACGCATCTGACCTTTGTCCAGACGCAGATACGGGCCTTGTCAGGGCCCGATTCTGTGTCCTGACAATGTCTACAATCAGCGGCATCTATTGGCGCCAAAGTAGTTACGTTCCTGCATGAATCACGGCAAGACTTCGATTGAAACGACTTGAGCGATTTAAAGCTATATGTTACGCTGACAGCCTGCTAGAGATCATTTCCCTCCCCCTAGTCCCAGCTCTAACGAACAGCCGTCTCCATGCAGCACCTAATGTGTATAATAAATCCTTCTTCCAAAGGCAAAAATCGACTTAAGCGACAACAGCTAACAATCGACCTACGCAACCATGCAAGTCCATTGCCTTTGCAAGCAACACTCTTACTACGTCCTACCAAACAGTTCCTACACTCCCGCTAGCGCAGGATCTGTTTTTCGACATTTAAAAAACATGTATTAATAAACATTCCTTCTAGCAGCTTTTTCGATTATTTATGCTTATATGATATCTGCACAGCACAGCACAGAAAGGAACTTTTAGTTGCAATGCATAAATATGTAAGCTTTTTTTTTTTATAAAACTAAAAATTTCATTTCTCCTATTATACTCGTAAATGCGCACGAATTAAAGCTTCATCATATTCTCTGCTTACATCGATAGAGGAAGCACAGGATAGTATTATCAAAGGAACATCCGTTAAAAATTTCAATAACTCACATAGAGCATAAGATCTGAAAAGTTAAATAAATGTAAATCTTTTAAAAGACAAGTAACTACAATAAAGCACATCGTATGGGAAAAGCCCGAAGGTTAGCATATTACCTTTTAAAGTTAGACACTCAGCATTCTGTCTTGCCTGTTTACACTGCAAGTCGATGCTTTCTCGCTTATCAAGAAGCACGGTAGGTTGAACAACGAACGAACATTGTTAAAAAAAATTAACAGTATGGGAATAAATTTCAGTATAGAACACCCAGCTATAACTAACATGCCAATATTTCTGTAGAGTATACCAACAGCTTATGCTATTTAATGTAATACGATCCAAGAAGTAAATAAAATGAATAACGACCTATATTGATAATTATACAAATGACTGGTACGACAACTGTACATTTAGGAAAATTCTGAACTTCCTAAGTACAGAGATTGCGTGTCTTCACAGAAAATTAACTGTCTGAGGATAAGTTTATATATTTTTAAAGTTTAATCATCAATTTGTATCTTCTGGAGTGCAAATTTTATTATTTTTTCATTTGGAAAGTGACAAAGATAGATAGATAGAATAATTTACACTCCTTTTATTATAGTTTCTTCTTTCGTAGCGTAGTGCGCAGAAAATAGAATTACCTTTCAATGTCAATTAGCCATCGACTTCAGGTTCGATATTAATAATTGATTTCTAAAAGGTGTATACCGTGAACAGTGAAACTCCGCAACGGTTTGATCGTCCTCAAAAAAACATTAGTTATTTAAAGCGACCTAAAACAATATAACTTTTCACGCTTTCTACGCAATATTTAGCAAAGAAGGAACAAGTTGTAACTAATGCATGACATTTAAGGTAATCATAAATGCATCTTCATAGCTTAAACGAATTCAACAGAATAAAACATTATTAAAGAAAATGAATGACGATAACATCACGCATTTCTTTTCACAGTTTGAGGATATAATGTATTTTATTTCTCTTAGATATAATGGCTGAACTTATATTTTACTTAAAACTTTTGTAAGTCATAATTTTAAATTAAAATTAAAAGTTTTCAAATTATAAACGTAAAATTTATAATTATATATTTTTATAGTTTAAACTGTTTTTCAAAATTCTAAGAATACAATACACACCTTTAAATATTCCGTATCATAATATTATATTAATTTTACAAAGAAAAGTAATAGAGTCAGTAATACCTCAGTAATTTCTTTCTATAAGCTGGTGTGAATTTGTTGGGCGCGTATGAAAGAATGCTTATCCATAAAATAACACGAATAATGTCTATTGAGTTTTTGTTTAGATCCGCAATCAAGCAGCAGAGCAGAAGTATGTATAAATGAAGTTGTTTGGTAAGTAGTTTTATTCAAAAAACTTTTAAGTGGAAAATTTTGCTACCTATGCTGGTAGATCGATTTGATCTACGGGATATTTATATTGGGCTCTAGGACCCATTTCTCAAACTTTATTGTAACAAAATTATTACCTCCTATCAGACATGTCAAAGCCTCTCAATGAAAGCATATTCGAAGAAGTTTACATAGAATTTCTAAGATTAGGAAAACTATTGAGCGACAACTGGCCAGGGAAAGTAAAGCTGTTAGATACATTCCCCCCTACAGCAGTCACAGAGGATGGGATGGATGATTTAAATAATGGAAGTATGTTGACTGAACCAGAATTAGGACACTCCACGAATATAGAGGATGCTGCATCCCTAGATAGTACTCAGCAGTTTTTGGAAACAACACAGAATTCCAAATAGTCAAAAAGAAAAGGAAAATCTCCTCTACTGCAGATACACCCAAAACAGCGGAGATAGAACCAGATAATGAACTGAAAGAAAGGATACCCCAGTCATCCTAAGGGCAAAGGAGCACTGGACATTCGTTGCATCTGCACTGAAATCTTCAGATATCACCTTCATGAAAGCCACAAACACAGAAGAAGGGATACGTATACAACCAAAAACGTCGTCAGACTACAGAAACATAACCAAACTCCTAGACGACAACAACCTGCCATACCACACTTTTCCACTCAACAGTGAGAAAAATCTAAAAGTTGAGTCACTGAAACATAAATCAACTACAACCCAGTGTTATAAATGCCAAAAGATTTGGCACGCACAACAATGCTGCAAAGCTGAATTTCGTTGCGTGAAATGTGGTGGCAAACACGCATCAAATGAATGTCAAAACCCTGCACACTTCCAGCAAAGTGTACAAACTGCGGAGGACCACACCCTGCAAACTATAGGGACTGTATAGCATTTCCCCAAAACCAAACGATACAACTCAAAACCAGTAAACCTATACAAGAACGTACGTCCTCCCATCAAACCATAGTCCCCACAACGGATGAAAGATCGTATGCTGAAGTTACAAGATCAACCTTCCAAAAATACCCAAAACCAAATCAGTCACAACAAACCTATCCTACTGAACATAACAAGCCACTTAGGTGAAATGCTTGCTGAACTCCGACAAACCAAACCCAACTCAAGAAGCCAAGGATGTCATCTTAAGGCACACACAATCACTCTTTGTGGAAATTCTTAATGGATAAGTCTAAAAGAAAACCGAAATCGCTACAAATTGTTTCATGGAACGCAAATGATTTATCTATCAAATTACAGAAGTTTGCAGCAGAAACCCAAGCAGACATCATACTCATAAATGAATCGCATCTTCGTCCAAGTGACAAAATCAGAATTAACGGTTATAGCACTTACCGTACAGACAGATGCTTTGCCAGAGGTGGAGGCACTGCCATCTTTGTGAAACGAAACATAAAACATAATTCAATAGCCGAACTCCAAACAGAACACATGGAAACTACAGGAATAGAAATGCATATGGAAATCACAAACAGCATTACGATATATGCAGCCTACAACCCCCCAAATAAAAAACTCCTTGAATCTGACTTAGATGTGATACTAAATACAGGCAGAGCAGTGATTATAGCCGGAGATTTTAATGCCAAACATTCAGTCTGGAATAGCAGAAACTCAAATATTAACGGAAGAATACTAAACTTTTACACCACTTCAAGAAATATAACAGTAATAGGACCCACTGAACCCACACATTATGAAGCAACCGGACGTCCTGATGTACTAGATATACATTAAAAAACATAGCGCACAGCTATCAGATACAAGCAATCAACGACTTAAGTTCTGATCATAACCTCATCATAACTAGGCACCATACAAGATTTAACGGAAAACACCACCATATTTATAAATGTGGTGGTGTTTTCCGTTAAATATTGTTGGACACAACTTCCCTCAGCCTCCCAGGAAAACCTTGGTCCAATACCGCATATAACATCCACCGAAGATATAGAAAAAGGCAGTGAAAACTCTTGAAAAACAACTACTGACAGCTATAACACAGGTAACAAATATAACCAAATGTGCACCATCAAATAAACTCCCAGAGAATATAAAACGTCTTATCCAAGAGAAAAACAGATTAAGAAGACAATATCAGAGAATGGATCCAGCGGATGAATAAAAACTGCAGTGAATAGAGCAACAAACCAGGTTCGATATGCCCTAAAAGACCACCGTAACCAACTCTGGAATATAACAAAATTCACCAATTAAACACAGAGATCAATCAATATGGAAAATTATGAAATCACTCCGTTCAAAGCGTTTTACACTTCCTCCAATCCAAGGTGAATATAGTGTTGTCTACAACGAGGAAAAATCTGAAGCATTTGCTGATAGCCTAGAAAAACAATGCAGCCCCAATTATATCAATACAGATATAAATTTCATAAGTAAAATCCACACCCAAGTGCGTAATATAACTCAAAATGCCTCACTCCAATCCAACAACAAATCCGTGTCACCTACAGAAATATATGAGATTTTAAGAAAACTAAATAACAAAAAGGCTCCGGGTCCAGATGGAATAACAAACAAGGTGCTCAAGCTACTTCCCCACAAAGGGGTTATGCATCTGGTAGCTATCGTTAATGCCATCCTTCTGTTAAATTATTTCCCAAAGCGGCGGAAAATTACAGACGTTTTCCTAATTCCGAAACCTGGAAAAAATACACAGTTTCCTGAAAATTACAGACCAATCAGCCTTCTTTCATGCATAGGTAAGATAGCCGAACGTGCTATTCTCACACGGGTTCAAGAGGCAACAGATATCAACCATGTCATTCAAGATGAACAATTCGGCTTTAGGAAATATCACTCCACAACGCTACAAATTTACAGAGTTATCGAACACATAACCCAAGGGTATGAATGGCACCAACACTCTGGCGCAGTTTACCTGGACATCACTCAGGCATTTGACAGAGTGTGGCATCACGGACTAATTTTCAAACTACACGAAGTTGGTATTCCATTACCACTAGTTCTACTTATCAAATCATATCTAAATAACAGAAAATTTAAAATAAAACTCAACGGTATCAGATCCACAGAGAGGAGAATCACGGCCGGAGTCCCTCAAGGTTCTCGGCTATCTCCCCTACTCTTCTCCATATACATGGCAGATCTCCCTAAATTGTCCCAATCTATCACCGCTCTATATGCTGATGACACAATCATTATAGCCAGATCCCTCCGTCCACATCTGGCCACAATCAAGCTGCAGAGAGCAGTCAATGAATTGGAGGATTGGACACCAAATGGCGTATCGCAATTAATCCAAACAAAAGCTCTGCAGTACTTTTCACCAGACGTAAAGCAGAACCGAATACAAGCATACAAATGTTTGGTAAAATCATCCCTTGGCACAATTCTACCAAATATCTGGGAGTTCATCTTGATAGACGTCTAAATTTCAAGTCACATATAGATAGTGTCGCTACTAAAGAAAGTCAGACCATAGCACAGTTATATCCACTTTTGAATAGGAACAGCTTCCTAAGCATAAACAACAAACTTTTCCTTTACAAATCAGTAATCAGATCGCAACTAACTTATGCCTCTCTAACCTGGAATCACACAACTAAAAGCAACATCAACAGACTTCAGATAATACAGACTAAATGCCTAGGAATGGCATTTAATGCCCCTTGGTTCATGAGAAACCTCCACTTACATCAAGACGCCAATCTTCCAGATATCAAGACTTACATGACAGGCATTGCAGAGAAATTCTTCACAATCACAGATAATCACCGAAATCAGCTAATTCGACAAGCAGCGGACTACAAACCCTCAGATCGTTTCAAACATAGAAACCGAAATCCTCCATCGCAAGAGAAAGATGATACAGCCTCAATGCGCACAAAGAGCGGGTAAATTACCACACAATAATCTCATCATCCACAATCTAAAATCCAGATGAAGAGATAAAGAGTTAAGGACTCAGTCCATCACCCAATTGAGTTCAAAGTAATAGTCAGTGAGGGAATGGCGAGACGTCGGTGGAATGAGTCCTTTTTAGGACTTCCAGGCTAACGCATGGCAATGCTGTAGCCAGTGATGTTTTAACTGAGGCTCGGCTATTGCCGTTACCCAGCCATGACTAGAGCTTTTAGCTCAATAACACCCCATCCATACAGGTTTTCTTCATTCAGATAAAGGGATAAAGAGTCAAGGACTCAGTCCATCGTCCAGTTCTTTTAAGAACTTAAGCACTAACAGAGTAAGTTATTAAACATTATGTAGTAAGTATTTATATACTTGATATATTAGCAGTTATATATATTATACTGTTGACTAAAAGTAAAATTAGCCTCGATATATATTATTTTGCACACGCACGCACACACATATACAGGGTGTTCGGGATAAATTTGACATATTTATAATTAATTATATTTTTCCGTAAGTTACATGTATTAACACACACTTCTCTTCATTTAAAAGTTTGGACCCTTCTTCATTCATATACAAGATGTCAGAAAGGATGGATAGCTGGAACCCACCTGAATCATGGAAGAGAATAACTTGTATCATGATGATTCGTGCCGGCCATCAAAATAAGGATATTACGACTGCTGCCCAATGCTCCCTGAATACAGTAAAAACAATCAGGCATGAACTAGAGACTTGCAATGGTGACTACGAGGATGTAGCAAGAAGAAACATCCCTAGCAGGCGATCTGATTGCGTTCGTACAGCAGAATTCCTCGCAAATCTGCAGGAACAGGTGTTGAAGAACCCTGGCATTGGAATTCGGGCTTTGTTCGTGGAGTTGCTAACTGTAGTCAAGCCCTGGATAACAAGGGTAGCCAATGGTAGGCCGTATGTATGGCAGCAGGATTCGGCCCCTTGCCACACCTCTGGGAAAAGTCAAAAATGGTTGTCTGAAAATTTCTACGACTTCACCAGTCCAAATGTTTGGCCTCCAAACTCCCCAGACCTTAACCCCATGGATTATTTTGTATGGGGCGCAGTTGAAAAAGACACCAATCGCACTTCCAGTAATACAAAAGCCCAGTTAATGGATAAAATTAAAACAGTTTTTGCGGCCCTTCCCAGGGAGACTGTAGCATCAGCTTGTTCGAGGTTCCGAAGCAGGATTGAAGCTGTGATCGATGCTAATGGTGGTTATTTTGAGTAAATCTTGTTGATAGTATTGTAATTAACTCTGCCTGTAATGTTTTTTGTCAATTCATTAAATTTAATAGATACAAAGAAGATTTTCTTTTTCCTTACGAAACTGTCAAATTTATCCCGAACACCCTGTATATTCAATAAATTTAATGACTTAAAACCGAGATAATTAAGAATAAAAGTTTAATACGTATACAACTAGTTTCATTGGTAAGCTAACTTCTATATATATCTATTCTATATATATATAAAGATAAGCCAAAATTTGAAACGTTTTTATGTCACGTTTTTTGTCTCTTCATTTCTGAAACTTCATTGTTTGAAACTTCCTAGCCCGGAACTTGGGAGGGGGGGCGCCGAGGGGAGGGGTGGTAGTATACACATATATACAACCAATGTATATATATATATATATATGTATATATACATTGGTTGTATATATATGTATACTAGGAGGCCCCCCATAGTGTATATATATATATATATATATATATATATATATATATATATATATATATATATATATATATATATATATATATATATATATATATATATATATATATATACACACACACACACACACAACCAATGGTTATAGCTATAAAATATATAGAGAAAATGTTAATTATGCGATCGAAAACATGTGTATTGGTTTGAGAGGAAACTGCCTTTCTTTTCAATCTTAAAATCTAGTATAATAAGTGAAGGAAACTTTAAAAAGAGAGCTGTGATGTATAGAAGATTACTTTTTAACTCACCACACTTCGGTCAACACAATAGGCTATTCTTAGAAAGCGTAAATAAAAGAAGTGCTGATCAGGTTTATTAAAATGTAGCTATAATCACCGCACTTTAAAGAAACATCACAGTAAAGATAAGGAAGGAAAAAAATACAGTACAGTGTTCTAATTGAATACATGGAAAATCCGGACAGAATAAAGGCAGAAAAAAAAAGAAAAGAAAATAGAACTAGAACTGAGAGTCTCTCACGACACTGTTCCGACTACAAAAGCCTTTGACATCACATCGCGTATTGTTCCAGTCCCCTGTGAGTTTCCCTTATCTTTCAATTTCCTTACAACGTCCAGCACCTCTCATTCCTGCAGGACATATTACTGTGAGTTCTTTCCGAGCCTCCATCTGCGTCCTTTGAATTGTTTCTTTTAGTGAGCAATGGCCAGAACCGTCACAAATCACCAACCGATCTTCTCTTCCCTCAACTTACATTTTATTGACCACTTCTATACACCCAGCGCTTTAGGAAAGTAGAAATGCTCGAGAAACGTTTCTAATAGACGGATTTTCTTCCGTCTCTGTCGCAAACGTCTCTTCACAGTATTTGCCCTTAGTTCGGTGACGTTTGATCTCTCTCTGTGAACCGGCATAAACATTCCATCGATCTCTCATTGGGAGAAGTCTCAACGGACAGTTTTCATTTTTATCTGTCGCAAAATGGTCAACGATGTTATAGATATACACTTTAACAGAATCTTAAGGAAAGTGTACAGTAGAAATGAATTTGAGTGTCTTATTAATAAACAACCAAGGGCATTCAGATAATACATTCCAGCAAATAGTTTCTGATAAAAAATTAGTAATTTATTTGAATAATCATAATTCAATAATAAAAAATTAAACAATGTGTAAGCACTTAACAATATAAATTTTCCGATAAAAATAAATAAACTTCTGAATATATTATTATAAACAAACAATGCTAAAATGCAATATTATTAGACGATTCGCTATGGTAAAAAGATAATACACCTTTTTTCCCTTCTCATTATATTCCGGATACCTAATGATAGTAATGTAATATAAAGATAGGAAATACAAAAACAATTTCTCTCCATTTAACAGATTAGAATTATCGATTTCTTCTACATAAAAAATCCATTCTTGTAATCTATTCAACGGATAAGAAGCAAACAGTCAAGTTATGATATATTTTCTCTTTCCATGTTCCTAACAACCGGTAAAAGAAAGTGATACCTCAAGAATGAGAGGAATACAGGAAGTCTCTGTCCAAAGGCATCCCAGGAAGCAAATCCTAGACACTCAAGGGAATGCACTATAGCGCCATCTTGCTGGAAAGATTGTCCATCGAATGCGAAGGAAGCAACAACAGAATTTTTGAAAGAGTCAAAAGCTAACGTTTTATAGTATTTGCATTAGCTAAAATGTCCCTAGCACTATAATAAAAGATTTCCTCACAACTTCTAAAATGATCTTGTGGAACATTTATTAAATTCTAAAGAAAATATTATTGAAAGACAACCATTGTGATATGTAAACAAGCATACAGTCATGTTATGGCATATTTCAAAATTCGCAAAATTGCCTCCGAATCACATTATTATTTAATTTACACTTTTTGGGGAGTGGGATGGAGGGAGGGAGCATGCTGAATCTTGTTTACACAGCAGCGACAGGACAATGACCTCATATTCTACAGGGGCAGTTAGATCTGGAGTTCATTACATGCCGAATGCCTGACAGGAGTAACATCTCTCTCCTTTTACATCAGAGTCTTGATCGTTTGTGACAAGTGCATGTCGGGAATGATAATCACAAACCAGTTGCCAAGATAAGGCAGAGTAAATGAGTGTCGGCAGACAACTACCGTCGTTTGCTCCGCTTTAGGAAGATGAATTGCTACTCTTCCTGTGCGGTTTGTGTTCTTTGGACAGCGAGGGAGTTCGCGCGTAGGTTTTGACGCTGATCTGTAGCAAACCAGTAGCGAGGAAGAGAAAGAACAATGGAAAAAGCAAACCAAGAATAGCAGAAGAAACACAGCAAATTATTCCCCAACAATGAGATCATTATCCTCAACAATTCGACCAAGAATTGTTATTAAGGTGAGCTATTGTTGGCACGCTAAATATAATAAACAAATCTTTGCGAATCATTGAGAGGGAGAGAGTAGCATTTTTGAACAATATGTTTTGAACTCATGAGTCAAGTAAACGATTACCAATAAAAAAAACTCTTAATTAAATCTCTTGGAAATAATAACGGTATATGTAATGAATAAACAATATTTGTACCTCAACAGTAAACAACAGAATGATATTATTAGAGGTAATCAATACGTATCACTTCTCCATCAAAAAAAAAATGTAAACGTTGACTTTGAGCATAACTAAGGTCAACTGCTAATATCAAGTTAAACTGAAATCCCTAAGGAAATACTATCGAGTGTTATCTTTGTAGAAGTTTTGTAAAAAAACTCACGAGCCGGATAAGATGACTAACATATAAACAACATGGTAATTAAAGTAGCTTGGTTAGCATGTTTTAAAAAGAATAACGCCAATGGTTAGGGCTTAGTATAAGAGGAAAGGTTTTTTGTTACCATGGAAACACCATTTCGGTAGATTTGATTGGAGCTAACAAAGTAGGAAAACAACCATGCATCAAATAGCTTCCTTTAGCTGAACTCCCCCCCCCACACACACACGAAGAAAAAACTTGAAAAAACATTTTGCTGATTTCTGTGAACCGCATACCATTAAGAAGAACACGTGCTACGTTTCAAAAGAAGTGTCACATCTTAGCAACAACACACTAGGATATGATGGATGGTTTCATGTTAACAATTGATCGAAATTAGAAAATGGGAAGTAAATTGAAGCCGTTTTATTAAAATCTCTTGTTATTAGTCGATATTCTGAAAGAACGCATTAGCTGATGGTTTGCGATAAAATATACTCGGCAGGAAAAAAGGCAATGGCTGGCTTCCGGTTGTGATCTTTTGGTGCCTTTCTATTAAAGTTAGTAGCGCTGTTTAGTATGGAAACAGGATGAAACACGAGGAAATAGCGTACACAAATCCATCGACTGCAGTTAGAAATGACTGCATTAGAATGTAAACATCATTTTCAATATCAACCGAATGTCATTCGACAAGACAGAGACATCAAGTTCTAATAAGCATAATCATGAAAGCTTGCTTCCAGGTAATTCTGGTCTACTTACAGGGAAGCGATCTACGAGGGAAAGCTTAACGCATCTTACTTATCAGTAACTAAATCGGAGATAAATAATTATATCTTTATAGGAAAATTTTTCCAATATCTTAAATAGTTAATCGAACTATTCTAGTACTTCATTATCAGGAGAATGTCTCTATCTAATTACTAAACTCTAAATATTGGAAAATCGGCGCCATTATTGATCTTCACATTTCCAAACCAGATGGGGTAATTTCTCGTTAGGTGTCCGAATAAGATATACAGTATCTCAGACCAACTTCAAGGCTAACTAGATTAATTGGATTAATGTAAATGTCATTATGCTCTATACGCCAGGAGTATCAATACATTTCTCTCTCTCTTTCTCGCTCTCTCTCTCTCTCTCTCACTCACACACACACACACACACACACACACACACACACACACACACACACACACACACACACACACACACACACACACACACGCGCGCGCGCGCGCGCGCGCGCGCACACACATACAAGGGAGAAATAAAAATTTCCCCAAAATTCTCAGTAATTTTCAGTACAGCTTCTATACAATAAAATCGCATTAGAGATGAATTAGCAGTATTTATTTATTTTTCGTAAGAAATATCCTATAAATGAAGAGTGTGGTTATTTTAAAACTTTTGATTTAAAATACTAGTTCATTTTTACACATTTCAATTTTTGGTTTCTCAACGTTGGGCTTCGGCTCTTTCCTCAACTCTAATGATCAGTTACTGAAGATTTCAAAGGTGTTACCAAGACAAAGGTCGTGGCCATGAAAAATTGGAAGAATGTCACACTAAAATTACACTAGTCAGGGAAGTCTACGTTAACGCATTCAATATGACAACTTCAACTTCTGATAGCGACTAGTGTTAATTCAATCTCGTAATTAAGTATTATCCATAATATTTCTGGAAATTTAAAACACTGTTTTAAGGAAACAAATGAATTTCAACAAATAATCAATGAATTGAATGCCGAAATTAAAAAGAAAGGGAACAAAGACAAAACAATAATAATGTATAATAAATACAAAACTAAAAGTCCAGGACGTGTGGAACACCGGAAAATTGATGTAGTGATTTACCTCCTATGTGTATTTAGGACAAAAGATCAGATCACAGTGGATAGAAGCTGTGGAGAAGAAATTATATGTAAAATTCAATTTGGATGTGTAGCCTTTGGAAAACACCATAAATCACTCAAAATAAACATCCAAGTCTACTTTAAAATAAAAATATTCGACAGTTGTATACTTCCGATCATGGCATATGAAAGCGAAACGTGGACTTTGATTACAAATTTACGAACAAGTCGAGGATTAACTACAGTAAAATGGAAAGATCGTTGCTACGTGTTACCATTCTAGACAGAAAGCGCAATACTTGGGTCAGAGTTCAGACTAAGGTGAGAGACATTATAATAGCCATGAAAAGATCCAAATGGCAATGGGTAGGTCATATTACAAGAAGTGACACTCTAACATGGACCAAGTTGATATCTGAGTGGTATCCCAGAGATGGAAAGAGAGCAACAGAAAGAACAAAGCGACGGTGGAAAGATGAGATTAAGGAGATGGCTGGAACTCATTGACACAGAAAAACTCAAGACAGGACTGAATGGGAGATTTGGAGAAAGATCTTCGTCTAACAGTGGACAGAAAATGGAAAACGGTGATGATAACATTAATGTTATGGTACAGCATTCCGTTCTTTAAAGGAATATGTAAGAATTTTAAAAATTTACATGCAAATTTTAAACATTAAACATCTCTTTTAATGATCACACAAAATAATATTTGTCATAAAATTCATTACACAGCTTTTTGAAGACACCAATAACGTTACAGAATATATTTTCTTGGGTAGATAAATTTTATTCACCCAAGGATAAATAAGGATAATGAAATTATTTTATCCGTTCAAAGATAAAAACAGGATCAATTAAAAATTCTATCCGCCCCAAAGGATAAAGAAATGTCTTATCCATATAAGGATAAATAAATATAATTTACACATATAAGGATAAATTAATAATATTTATACATATAGAGATAAGCACAGAAATAAAGGAAAAACTATTAAATAATAAATATAAATATTTTTCATTTAAATGGATAAATAAAGTCTTTTAAAGCGAACGTGCAGTTAAAATGCAGAGTGTTTATCTTTTAAGCACTTTGCAGTTAAGCAGTTTTCATTTTCATGAGAGGGGAGAGATAAAAAACATCATATTCGCCATGGATCGCTAAATGAACTTCAATCACCCCATCTCCAACTCACAGCTGAGATAAGAGACGACTTCACGTGAAGAAATACCAGAGGTAGCGCTCTGTGTCTGAAAAGAACCGTTAAGGTTACAAACATTTGGCGTCAATTATCGGACATACGTTTTCAATCCTGGAAACGAAAGTGATGCCGATGACCTCCCATGAGGGTCATTATCGGAGACCCACATTTCCTCGGTCCATAATGCTAACGCCAATGACACAGCTTCGATCAATGAAAGAAAAGGGAGGTGTGTGTGTATGTGTGTGTCGTGAGAGAGAGAGAGAGAGATCGAATTCCCTCAGTGGTTAGCCACGGGTTTTGATTAAAGCAAACCATTCGTTGCCATGTTTGAAACTAGTTGCAGGTTTATGGAAGTTTTATGTCTTTTCATTTATTCTTTTCCCATATGGGATGAAATACATAAAAACGGCACATTTATTTATTGTAAGGTAGAATCAAAGTTGAAACCCATAAACATTAAAACCCACGTGAAGAAAAATACTGCGTCTAACATTAAAATTGAAATATTTCCTGAATAAATCTGGAATGTGACAAGCAAATATTTATTATAGAGCAAGCATTAATTTGTAACTTTTCATTTTTATAACCCATATTTCCATTTTTGTTAGACAAATTTCAGACAATTCCTTTCTTTTTATTAATCACGAAATGTAGTTTCCAGATGAATGCATAAGTAATCGAACTGTACGTTAAATAATTAAAATGCAATCGCTGACAATGTATTATTCATTATTGTATGTATCTGAACTACATGTTTTTTAGTTTAACTTAAAAAAATAACCATTCAAAATAAGAATAAATTTTTCTACCCTTTTATATATAATTAGAATCTAATTGGGATTTAAGTGAGTTTTGCTACGATACCGTAGTACCAATACAGCAATCTCTAACTTTTCTGTCAGTTCTTTATCATTCATGCTGCTATTCATTACGCTATGGCTGAACATATTCAGATGAAATTTCGTGTTTAGGATTTCTAAAACTTTTTGTGGGGACCTGTCAGTTTCGGTTAAAAACGGACCATTTACTAGGCAAGATTTGATAAAACCGTTCGAAACATCAGAAAAGTATATGCTACAAATATAAATTGAGTGTACAATACATAAGATAAAAACATGGATCTGGCGATAGTGAACCACATCATTACACATGAATATCATTGCATTGGTTTTCGATTAAACTGAAGACCTATTGGATCATTTAAATTGTAAAAACTGAATTGCGATGTAACAATTACACTGAGTTAAAAAATCGTCTGTTGTTTTAATGGAAACGATAGTGAGCATTCTACATTTGCACCAAAGCGGGTATGGCGCACTGATACCAGTTTTGGCATTCGACAACACTTATTGAGACTTTTCTATTAATAAAAGCCGATCACTTTTCTCGCAATCTATAGCACGAATTCATGCTCATGCTTGTCTGTTTGAAATTACCGCAGAATCAGCTAAAGCTATGAGGCCAGTATATTGTGTCACTTCACTGCGTGTCTTCTTCTGGCTAGTTTGCCTGTTTTACGAGAGGAAACCTTGACACCTCAGTATGAGATTGGCTAACTCGCTTTCAGTTCAAAGGTCTTCTTCGCGCCAAAAGGATTCGAAATCAGGTCATTGCAACGGAAAGGTATCATCATTATTGAACGAGGTGCCTTCATAAACGTGTATTAATGCTTAAGTGCTGGTTTAAGCTCATAATTATGTCACAAAGAAATAATTAAACACAAGTTTAATAATTCCAATGTTTCGTCACAGAGACATATTCTGGAAATCAACATAAAATTGTAATAACACACCATATTTATTTAGATTTGGTTAGTTTTTAAATGTGCTGCAAAACGTCTTAAAAGTATGTGTTTTCAGCAGTCAAGGATAATAGTTTTTTTGTTTTTTTTTAATTTGACTCATTGCAAAGTATCCAAGGATTGAAGTTAATCTGACTGACCATTGTTGTAGCAGCGTGTATTTTTTGTGTTATTCTAGGAGGATGTGGAAGATCTTTCAATTTGTCCATAATATGAAAAGCTGAAAAGTCAAGGAACCTCTTGTACACAACTAGAAACAGAGAGAGAGAGGACGGAGCTGATCTTCAGAAGAACGAATAAGGATAGCGAGCTTGATATGTAGTTTGAAAGTAATGCCAAGATTACATTTCTTTAAAGGTCTGACTATATCTGAAGGTTCCCCAGACATAAGGGCTAATAATAGCATTACTATGAGGTGACGAGAGGAACAACTATGCTAATCCTTTTGGGCAGGAGATTCAGCTCAGAGGGACGGCTGGTTGGAACGGATGTTAGAGACTCTGTTGACAAGAGTTCTTATGATACAATATTGTTGGGGAGGATGACTTGAAAATTTATGTATGTATGTATTTGTTACGTGTGGGTAAGTTTTCTGTAAATTAAAAAAGAAAGAGTGTCATTGGGAAGATGTGTGATTAGAATTTCTAGAATAGATAAGAAAGACACTTGTTTTCTTTTTTTACAGCGAATGGATTCTGGGATTTTGATTGTTGAGGTAGACGAAAGAGTAATGCATGTGTGAATCATGTGACCAAATGGAGACACATAATCAATGTATCTAAGAATGACAGCAAGTTTGAAAAAAGAATAGCAGTATGAGAGCATGTTTTTCATAACTCTCCATATAGAAATTGGCTAGAGGAGGAGAAAGGGGAGAGCCCAGGAATATTTTATTTTTATATTGGGCCAATACACGAGAGGTTGGCTGATACACCTATAGTACGTTAGTACCATATATGGGTAGTGGTTGGGAAAGGAGAAACATATTGACATTTGATTTAAAAGCCTGCATATTCTATGACTTGGGAAATACGTCAGGGGAGAAAACTGTTCCACAGTACAGCAGTAGAAGAGACGAAAGAGGAGGAAAAAAACGTGTTCTGTGGATTTCAAGGTGTACTGTGAAAGAATGTTGGGAGGAAGCTGTACATGTTCCAGTGGGCTTAGTAGAGAGTGGAGGAATTATTGATGCTATTTCGGATGATCATTTGCCATGGAATTCATAGAATACGCAAATTGCAGAGACCAAACGTCTATGTGAATGTGAGGAGAGTGAATTGATGAGATGGGTCATTTATCAACCTAATTGCTCTCCTCTGTATTGAGTCAAGTATTTTGAGGGAGCTTTTAGGAGCCCCATTCCAAATGTGAGAGCAGTATTCGATAGCTGGGCGGATGTGTGATTTGTATAAGGTTAACAGCTGTTTAGAGGTGAAGTAACGTATTGAGCGAAAGAGAAATCCTAGTTTTTTTGGAAGCCGAGGATGCAATGGTTGTGATGTGTTTATGCCAGGAGAGGCTTGATGTCAGGGTAGCTCCAAGAAGAGAAATCTCGTCTTGTATAAGAATTTGAGTGTTATCAAAAATAATACTGGGAGAAAATGGTTCTCTTTTTGTGAGTAATAAGACAGAACTGGGTTTTACTAGCGTTGAAGTTGATGAGGTTATCTGAGCCCCATCCGAGGATGTTTTGGAGGTCTGCGTTAAGGGAAGTTGTGGTTGATGTTCTGTAGGTAGAGGTGATTTGTGTAGAGTAAGGTTTGTCAAATGAAAGGGAGGAACGTAGTGTGCTGTCAGCTGCAAAACTGTGTATTGGGTTGGAAGTCAACTGAAGTAGGTCATTGATGTACAGAAGGAAGAGGGTCGGTGAGAAAGCAGAACCTTGTGGAATCCAAGCATTAGTTGGATGGTGAGAAGATAGGGAGCTGTCTACCATCACACATAGTGTGTCCAAACGGATGTACCCTCTATCTGTTTATATATGATCCTCTTCAAAGTGAAATAACCAGTATGAATGGCGAAATTGAAGAATCAGTGATGTCATGGTAAAAAATATTTTTAAGTAAAGTGTTTAATAACGGTATTGTGTAAGTCTATACGTAAGCGTAAAACAGGAAAGATCCCAAAAGATGTCTCTGTGAAAGCAATGACATATCAGAATAATTAAACCTGTGCTTAGTTATTTCTTCGTGCTATTTTATTCCATTAAATCTAATTATGAGTCACCTTCATTCTCAGGTGCCACACACACACACACACACACACACACAACCCTTTTTGTGATTCTTTGGAACTATTTCCATGCGTATTTTTTCTACTGCAATTTATGCAAATCAATAAAATTAATTTAAATTGTCAGTTTTTAAACGAAAAATTGTAAAGGAAAACATCAATGCGATATTTGTTAACCTACGATAAGTACATTAAAGAATAAATGTGATCTTATTTAGCCATGAACCGATTCTTCCTTTCAAACTCACTAGTTAAATAAAATCAACATTACACAAGAGATTACTACTCAAAAAAATCAACCAATGAAGAGTATAAAAATAAAAAAATAAATAAATAAAATCCACTTAACTGAATAAAAGCAAACAATGTCTGATCGGTCACCATAGCAATTAGGTCGGAGAAAGAAAAGAAATAAAAACAACAATACTAAAATATTGATCGGGTCACCAGGGGAGATGGAATAAATCACGGGGTAATATATCCTTGTTCCCAGTGCACTCGTTTGTTCCCAACGAGAGCAGTGAATAGAGCTATTTTACTCCAGTAACGTAAAAATGCTCATAAATTAACGCTGATATCTTTTGCTACGAAACGTTATGCCATTGAAAAGGAGACTCGAGAGAACATTATTTTTCACCCACATCTGTTAATTGTAACGCCATCTTTGACTATTTTTCCCATGCGTGGCGAAATCTGTTCTTGTAGTCCATCCATACATATCCATTAGTGTCATCCAAAGTAAAACACCTCTCGCCCCTACGACGCTACCATCAAATGTATAACGCAGTGCAAGGGACTGTGCACTAGGTTCTAAAATATTAAAACACTGCCGCTATTCTGAGTAAAAAAATACTTGAAATGGTTAAATAATCATTTTTATTTTTATAGCGTATAAATAAATGAAAGTGAAAAGACCACTGTAATACGTGTACTGTAGTTCTACCAAATTATCAATTTATATCTTCTCTTGAAACAACAAGTTTGTCCTCTAGAGGTACACAATAGAAGCCAAGAGACTTTTGTTTATGCCATCGGGACCTCAAAGAGTTACCTGAAGTTACTTTTAATCAAAGATCAGGCAATCAATTAAGGATGGAACACTGTAGCTAGTTTTGTTTCTTGATTAATCATGCCTTATCTACGCATATCCTTCATTAGTGACATTGATTTATATACAAGTCATTGACAGACTACTCTGGATGTTATTAATGGAGTTACTATAATAGCGTAGTATTGTAGCGAGCAAGAACAAATTCATTGTTACGGTTAAATGAGCATCTAATTGTTGAAGCCCAACAGATAACAGTTTCCTGATTGTTTAAAAAAATTATTTGCTAATAATGAAGTCTCGTTTTCAAAGCTTAAATCAATTACTCTTAAATATGGAGATAACAAAAGAAACTAGTGGACAAATCTCTTACAATAAGTAATTTTAACAGAAGTTTAACATAAGAAACACATTTTCATGTACAGATAAGCCAGCAGTACACGCTCTATTTTTCGATTTAATTCTCAGCATGTTACTATTATTTGACTACATAATGCTCACATAAAAACAGCTTTTAATAAGTATACTGAAAAATAGAGAAATGCACAACTCAATAAAGAATGGCAGCTTAGGATTCGATTACACATCTGCGCACAATGCGGCAGAAATAAAAAATACCAGAAGCTTACTAAAGGAACTCCAAACTACCTACGAAAGTAGAGCTACGTTAAAGAGAACTTATGGAAGAGCATCACCAGCGGGTGAGGATCTGTAAGAAGATTTGTATTCGTTGAGGCTTCGCACGTAAATTACCACTGATTCCGCGCTCCTCTCTCTTTCACTTTCTGGAAAGGAAGCGCCATTCGTTGATTTTTGTGACGGGAAAGACGCTTCATTAAATAGTCTGGAGACAAAAGCGGATGCTGTTAATTCCCTTTCCGTACACAACCCTATTTGGAGAAAAGCAAGTTACGAAATCTAAAGAACTATCTAGAAAAGATCTTAGCAAGAAACGTGTCTAGGGTTTTTTAAATGGTTGTGATTGTTCAAAAATACTTTTATACGTTTCCTTCGAATTTTTTTTTCCCTTTTTGCTCCGATGCATGAAATTTTATTAAAGCAAAGCATTCACGAATGTTTGAATTTGAGAGTTTGACATGAATGTCGGGCTTGCGTGAAAAGCTCCAACCCACCAAGTTTATTATCTCTTTTTTTAATTATATTAAACTGTCGGAAAAGATAAAAGAGATTGCCGTCTATAGAAGAGAGAGGGGGGGGGAGGGATTTCTTGTATGTTTAATCTTTTCGAAAAACCCGTCCTAGATCAACAGATAAATATCTTCAAAAATAAAATTGATAAGTAGGAGAGAAAAAAAACCTCAAGTGGTTTCATTTCCATTTCAACAGAAAATATGTCAGAAGAAGAAAACATAAAATAACGTCTTAAGGGAATTACTGTTTATCTGCACATTTAAGTCTTTGGATATTTCTCCTCACCAGGAATAATTTAATGTTAAAACAGGCTTTGATTTCTGAGAAAACATCTCTATACTATAAAGTAGAGATCCAATAGTATTGTTGGCAATTTGGTATTGTTAGATGCTTGGTATGATGAGTATTGTTGGATGAATGAATGACCGGCAAATGGCTCTGCAAACAATACTAACTTTTTCGATGCAGTGCTTTAGATTTATGCTAACGCACCGCAGCAGAATGACCAGGGGCACCCCTGATATATAAGAGGGTGGAATATCTTTTCTTTGCTGGCATAATGCCAACACCACAATAGAAAACGTTTTCATTTTCCAGCTCGATGGTTAAAGACAGTTATTTCATTTGTGAACAGCATGCGAAAATAAAAAATATTAAAATATATATTTCGGGTGTTGGACTCGAACACAGAAAATCTGGATGTGGTATCGACATTTTACCACTGAAATAAAAGATGAGTCTGTTGTCATGGAAACATTATATTGAATCCGTTTTGTTTCAAAGCAAAAGAAACTGTTATATTATAAACACACACACACACACGCGCGCGCGCGTAATTATTACATTTCAGCTTTTATGCAGTTATTCAACAAATCATTGGCGTATAAGGTTTACTAATTATTAAAATTTAAATATATATATATATATACAGTATATCAATTTTTTTATGTTTTATATACTTTAAGTTTAGTATGATAAGTTAAATGTAAACAATGAATATGCTGGCTTGATGTTAATTTCAAAAATCTTTAAATTATTCTTTATAAATACTTTTGAAATTTTATAGGTTTTAAATTACACTGCTGGATTAATAAAGTTCGAAAAGCACTGTAATTCTATCGACAGTTATTTAGTTGTTATAAAAACAACTAAATAACTGTCGGAATACTGCAAAGCATGCAAACAATATAAAACCAGAACAATGCAAAAACACCAGAATTCTATCAACAATTGTTTAATTATTATAAAAACAGAATAATGCAAACAATATAAAACCAGAACAATGTAAAAACACCGGAATTCTATCAATAATTATTTAGTAACTATTATTATTACGGGCAACTCCAGGGAGTCATTAGACTCATCGAGGGAGGCCCCAAATCATAATCATCACAACTATTCGACATTCATACAGTATCTATCATACCTCGCCTTAAACTCATTCACCATAGCATCCACCACAGACTCTGGGAGCGCATTCCACTCATTCACCACTCTAAAAGTAAAGAACCCAGCTCTAACACCTTTACTAACCACACTTTTGCCCAGTTTCCATGGATGTCGCCTATTTCTCCCACAACCAGCCCTGTTCTCAAAAATATCTTCTGAATTAATTTTATAGAAACCCTTCAGTAATTTGAATGTCTCAATCATATCTCCCCTCCTCCGCCTATCAACCAATTTTTGCAACCCACAATGTAATGCAACCCATAATGTAACTATAAAAACAGAATAACGCAAAACGTGATAAAAACAGAACAATCGGAATTCTATCAACAATTATTTAGTAATTATAAAAACAGAATAACGCAAAACATGCAAACAATATAAAACCAGAACAATGCAAAAACAGCAGAATTCTATCAACAATTGTTTAATTATTATAAAAACAGAATAATGCAAACAATATAAAACCAGAACAATGTAAAAACACCGGAATTCTATCAACAATTATTTAGTAATTATAAAAACAGAATAAAGCAAAACGTGCAAACAATATAAACCCAGAAATGCAAAAACGTTGGAACTTTGTCAACAATTATTTAGTAATTATACAACAGAGCAACCTAATATTGTTCAAATACTGAACAGTCTAATACTAAACAACAATCTAATCTAATATTGAACAATCAAATATCCAAGCTTGTATTTTACAAGTAAAATAATGGTGAAATTCAAATATACTCATTTTATAATTGTAATTTAACTATTTTGAGCTAATTAAGAACTGCATATTGTTTCAATCTGTTATCACTGGTCTGTAATAAAAACATGTATTTAAAAAAAAAACGTTCTATCAATATACGTATTGTAGTTTTTATTTAGAACCATAGATGGCGGCACTTGCATCTGATATGGTAATAGTTTTGGTCATCTGTACGATTTCACCGACTGTATTTTATTCGTTTTTAATACTAAACTCAACTGTGGAGGACTTTCTTCCTATAAAATGGAAAATGAAACACAAACATGCATGACCGTTTTGTTTAGCAAGTTATGTATAGCTTAAATTAGTCACGCATATTACGATGTTCTGATGTAATGATTTAGGTGGCTCGATTGTAAGTTCAATTTCTCAGGAGCATGCATATCAATAATCTATTTGACTTTAAAATAAGCACACGAGCCTTGAAATATGCTAACGAAGTGGTGCCAGTATCTGTCTGGATGCTTCTTGCCTGTTTAGCGCGCAAGCACACTATTCATGCTTTCATCTAAAACTTCGGCAGAAATATTGCCGATGGATGATTGCATTTTCTGAACTTAGAACTTCAAAAAAACAGGCGGAAGGAGGTGGGGAGGAATACACTAGAGAGAAATATACAGAAATTTAAGAAAAAAAATTAGACGTTTGTTCAAGAATAAATATTAAAAAAAACTAGTGAATACAGGGGGGGGAATACGTTAAAATGAGAACGAACTATTTATATAACTTACAGAATTTCATTTTTATTTTAAAAAACAAATTAGAAGTTTTGGAGCTCAACTTGCCATTTGCATGGTTTTATGCTTCGCTATTTACGTTCTTTATCTTTACAACTACTTTAGATCACTAGATGGCGTAATAGGGCATCGTATACCAAATATTGGTAAGCCAAGAATTATTACAATTAAAAATTATTATACAGAATCCTACCAGCTTTCATTTTATGGATAAAAATCAATGTTTCAGTATGAGCTTTACAATGTCGTTTATTTTTATTCATTAAATTGGGCGCCTAAAATAAAATAAAAATTTACATATGTGGGAATGTTTATTTTAATATTAGGTCCACATTTTAAATTTTGCAAATCGTTCTGGCAAATTAAAACAATGTGTGACGCAGTTTTCAATCAAAGTGAACTGAAAAGCATTTGATTATTTGAAAACAAACCACAAAACATTTCAAGTCACATTTTTACAAAACCAGACAATTAATGCATTCTAAAATCATTGTTGTGCAGTAAACAGCAAAGGAATTGCAACAATAATGTATTGTTGCACTTTTCTGTTGAAATAAAAGGTTAGTGTAGCGGTCACTGTTATCATTATTAAGTACTTGTACGTTGCACAAAATGAATTCGACGTGATTTTACTCAAATCTGGTATTTGGAATCGTGACAAAAATTACTGATTTACAATTTTTTTTTTCAACTGTACCATTTGCAGAGGTGCAAAGGGGCAAACCATGTCGAACTTATATATCCCAATAAGTCTATTAATAAAACTTGGTATTTCAAGATCTCTATTAAAACTATTCGAATATTTCAAGTTTTGCTTTAAATCGGACCATTTCTTGTGATGAAATTGAGCAAAACAAAATTACACGTAGAGCACATGACTTGTCTGATTTTTCCATTAGTGCTTGAGTGCCCTAAGGCTCTGCACGTGCTTTCACTCCACGCCTTCTTCTATACATCAATAATCTCTCTAACGTCTAATTGTGTGCCCATAGCTTTGAAGATGACATTATACGCACTTCCTTTTCATCGTTCGCAAAGCCTCAGATGACTTAATACTCAGATGACTCGATCTTCAAGATCTTTTACGGCCAATGAGATAAAACTGTCCTGCATTCCAAAAACTTGCACACTGAACTGATCAGCATTGCGATTCCTCGAGGACACTTTCTTCTAATCATGATATGAACATGGGCAGCTACTGGTAAACATTTAAACAGAGTTGAGCTCAAACCTTCCTTCATTCTACGTACCTTTGTTCTTTGGAACAGTCTTCCCCAGGCAGTTATTCCCCAATAAATAAAATCCAACTTATCAAGAAAAACATTAAATTCCTTTCTTCTCTCTCTCTCTCTCTCTCTCTCTCTCTCTCTCTCTCTCTCTCTCTCTCTCTCTCTCTCTCACACACACACACACACATATCTCTCATAAACACACTTACTTTTGATGCATTGCACCCAAATGCACGACCGATAATTCTCAGAATTCTTTGAATAACGTAAATCTATTATTTATGTGATTCCCGCTGACGAAGGTCGTAAGCCTAAAGTACATTAGTACCAGGAATGATTAAAGTTTTTTTCTTTTATCTTTAATTACTTTTTTCATAATTTTTGTATTTGTAATTAGTTTTTATATATTCCGGAAACCCTGCTTCAGACATCAAATGTGGAACTTTTTTCAAGCCACTTCAGGCCTACAATAAGATGGTGGTGTCACATCGGACGATGAAATTCATCTACCACTCAGATGTCCTGCATTCTATGTACCTGCGTAATTATTGCTAAAACAACGTGAAAAAAAATCAAAAATTCAGCTTTGATTAATATAATTTCGTATTGTATATAAACAGTTTTAACTAATGCCGATGAATACATTATAGGCAGTAATTTTCATTGCTAAAATAATAATTGGCTGGAGATTGTTTATTTTATTTTATTTTATTTTTGATACAAATTCGTTTTTATTGGCAAAATGATTTTAAAAGACCTTTTTCCCTTTTTGTACTATAACTGGATCATTTAAATTAATGGCAAAACTAGCAAAACAAATTACGTCTATAATAGATACCGCAAAAAAACGGGTTCTTAAGTTCAAATACTGTGATAATGAACCACGTCAACTACACGAATGCGATTATGAAACTCGCTTTCTTTTAAATTTCTTGCTTGTTAATTCTGATGACAGTTCTTTCCACAACAAAGCAGTTTCTATTAATTAATCATGCATCCAGCTTTTTTTTTTTAAGTACAAATATTAAAATAACGAATTCTACCTCAAATAATCCATTTGAATGGTGCAGTAAAAACTCTGGTCTTCACCAAAAGAGAGGGAAAAAATGAATATTTATCTGACTGCCTCTTTCGACGAACTTGTTAATTACAAAAAAAAAAAAAAAATCTCCTTGGACAGAGCAAATGCCATTTTAATGTTCTTTCCTCTCCCTACTGCATTAAGACAAAAGAGGGTTTCTTTCAAGAACTATTTTTACTTCATTTTTTCCCCTTTGGGAAACAAACAGCGATTTTTTAATAAGAGAGAGAACTGCCGCAAAATTAATGGCATGCAGATCAAATATAGAATGTCACCATTATGACACAAGAAATAAGAATATAATGTATTTTTGGTTTCATTGTATAACAATACCGTTTAAATAATATCATTAATGTTACTATACTAAGAAATAATATGATTTACGAGTTAATTTCAATTAGAAATATAAAGTGCAGTGCTACGTAACAATGGGCTTGAGCAGTCCATTATTCAGTAATACAGACGTCTTGTTAATTACAATAGACATGGTGAACAAAACATGATTCAATAATGGGCTTCGTGCGAGTCCAGCTGAGCTCGCGTAACCATTTCTCTGAATATACAGCTAATAATATCATACGTCTCGTGTTCGCAGAAAATGATAAATTACATGAAGAGCTTAAGCAATAAAGATACCGGACATATAATTAAGTATGATTTTAAAGTAGTTAAATAAATCAAATAAATTTGAAATACTGTATTCAATAAAAAAATGCAATATTCAGTGGTTCAAATAATTAAAATAATAAATAAAATAATAATTAATAGCAAATATAAACACCGGAATTCTCCACGAAATATAAATAAAAATAATACGTCCATTAATACACTTTATACTTTAAAACGCTTTTAGTTCTAACTAAAAGGCAGACATTTCTTAATCGTAATCTCTAGTTCAGCTCAAGGCTGCCAATGCGTTGAAAGCACGGGAGAGAAAATATGGCAGACGATTGCCTTTATCTGGTGTTCCTAAATCCTGATACATTCTTGTTCGAAATAGTATGGGTTCTATGGTATTTTGCTGAGTGCCAGGGTTAAAACTCGGGTTTTTCGAATCGAATTTAGGCATCCCATTGAAAACCTTCAGAACACACGCAATTTACAGACAAAAAAATACTAGTTGTGGTGGAGGTGGGCAGTAGATGGCGTTGATGGAGATGATTGTAGTAGAGGTTCGGGTAGTGGTTGAGACAGTTGTAGGTGTCCTCCCGCGACGAGTCCTCGGACTCCTTGGAGGTGTCACGAATAATAATAATAATAATAATAATAATAATAAACGATTTAAAAATAAGATTACTGAATTGGTTACCGGAATGTGTACGGTATCCGGTTTCCAAGCACTAGGCTGCAATCCGACTATAGATATTTGTGAATATTTTTCATAGTAGGTAGATTTATGAAGTAGAAACAACTTTATTACTATAAATCCTAATCCAATTCTCGTCAGTTCAAGACGGGTTGAATCCCACCCTCATGATGCTATAAGGGCAGTCCGTTATAGATTTCATTCCGGTTGCCGGTTATAGAAACATTGTCTAGGCCTTTCTTCAGTTGGTTCCGGAGTAATTCAGCACAGGTAAGGATTTTCCTCACTTGAGTTAAAACACAAAACTGAAATATGACACATCACGATATAATCCATCTCTCCAATTCTCGTCAGTCACGGCACGGGGTGAATCCCACCCTTATTAGGGGTTTTAGGCAATTTAATGCAGCCAGCTTACCGTTCCTCTACCGCAGCCCTCGAATTATTTCAGTATGGCGCAAAAAAGCGTACTGAATAACCACAATGTATGTTTCGGAGTAAACTGGTTTATTAACAAAGAATTGTATGTTTACACACGGTGATATGTACATCCACAACTATCGGTGGAATCTTGGTCGAATAAAGCATTAACTACGGTAGATTACGTGCTCGTAATGGACACCTTGTCCTTCAAGACGGGTTTCGTAGCGCATGCAAAGGTTCTCTGTCACCGTGGAGAACAAGGGTTGGGAGATCTGCTATAAACAACATGTCCAGAAGATGTCCCAGCATATCCATTTTTATCCCTTAGTTCATCAAGGTTGAAGGCGGGACATGTTGGAATTACCATTCCTCTCGGTATGAAACCTGCTAACTCACCTTCAGCTGAAAAGTCCTGATTAAAGTTCTTCGCATTCTAGAAGGGGTTCAAACTCGGGTCTTTACTAACCAAATGTCTTCATGTATTCCAACTGAGCTATGAAGACGGGCGGTTAACGATATCACGAGGTAGCAAAAGTCCTTCGTTTTCTCTCAGCACTTATAAGCATACAAATAAAAGACGATAGAATAAATTTAACTACTAATGATGTCGAAAAAGTGAAAATCAGCTACAGGCCAATTTGTACAGTTTCAATTTTCTTTAGATTTCTTTATGTATTTATTTATAAGAAAGACTGGTACCCCAAGTAATCATTTAATTAATGTTAATAATTAATTTTAATAATACTAATTAAACTGCTAGTGTTAATGAAAACTTGGTCAGCAAAAGGCCTGATTTTTCAATGACGATACATCAGAATTTCGACTTGAAAGTTACAGGAGAGATAATAACAAGGGAAAAAAAATATTTGGCATATTAATCTGAGACAAAATAAGCACATCTATAGTATGAGCAATATTTCCCATTAAGTTAATGAGAGTTATTAACTGCAATATCAAGAGTTTTAGAAATTTTGCTATAAATTTTATGAGGGTTTTTATAGCTACTACAATCATTTTATTGCATTTTTATTTTTATTACTTTTTTATTACTATTTAATTTTTATTAATTCTTTTCTTACTTTTTTATTACACTCACTTTTATTAAAACTTGGTAGGGGCAATATACTTATCTTTAACAATAAAACTGTATTTTAAGAACCAATTTTCTTCTGTCCTTACTTTTGTTTTTCGTCATCACATAAACAAGTACTAACGAGCATTGTTGAGAAATACAACAATTGTAACTAGTTTTCTAAACAATGAAATTCAAAGGTATATCAGCACGCGCTCATACCACGTGAGACTTTACCTTGGAGTCTTAATTAACTTTAGGTAAAGAGTCGCATTTCACAAACTACCAGTAGAGGGCACTTATGGTTCTTAAACGTATATTGTTTATCTATAAAACGCGAGGCAAATGTGTGTGTGTGTTTTTTTTCCTTTTATTTTCCTCTACAGTTTGCATGGGCTCACAGGACCTGTCACTTTTCAGAAGCTGTCTGCCAAGCTGAAAGTAAACATTCAGAAGCAAGAGTGGATGACAACAAGCCAGAATATAAAATAAGTATATCTTTAACCTTTAAATCAAGTTTTCAAAAAAAAGAAGAAGGAAGGAAAATGTAATATGGAAGCCTTTACTTTATTAAATTTAACCTACTAATGGATCAGTTTAATGTTCAATGATATATACGTAATGTTAACATATATCCGATTTTTTTTCCATATTTTTCAAATAAAAAAAAATTACAGCTCTTGCACTTGAGCAGGTTAGATTGTTGGCACAAAGCAGTTCTCTTGTTTTTGTGCACGAGAGTCTTAATGACGTATCCACTCCATAATCCTCTTCAGTGGCCTACATGCAAAATATGACGCAGTAATCGATGCAGTGATTTCTTTTTTTTTATTCCCCTGCACTTCACGTTATCTGGTAAAAGCTGTCAGCCTACTAATCAAGCTGTCGCTCTCTCTTTCCAGAATAGGAGGCAAACATGGTGGTTAAAGTACAGCGAGATTAAAGAAGCCTTAGAAAAAAAAACTGTCAGGTGGGATTTTTCTCGCCAAAGTCCTAAGCTTATGGATTGAAATCACCGCAAGAAAAAAAAATAACTATAGTGAACCCAGGTTAACGGATAATTCAAGCGCTAAAGGTCAGATTCAAAAGATCTAAGAAAAAAATTCCCTCTCGGATTTGTAGTTTTATATGCAAATTATTCCAACCGAACCTTAATTAAAATTCCCCAACTGTTTATTGCTTTTTTTATATTTCATTTCTGCTGGAAATATTTATTATTGCAAAAACAATATCAAAACCAAACTGCAGTATTTAAATAGAGATAATTTTTATATCTTGTATATGTCATCACGTATTTTATTACTTCAACAATAAAACCAATACAGCATGCATTCTTCAATTGCATACTCGTGCCAGTGATATAACAAATTTCATAGCTTTATTTATATACGTCCAGAAATTAAATAAAATTATAAAACTCGGTGTGACTTGCCGGAAATTTTATTATTCGATGACATTTGATTCAGACAGCATTGTTTTTTATAGCCAGAATGTCACATAATTAAAAAGCAACCTGGAACGGCTAAGAGTAGGTCAAGCAATTGGCTGAATGTTATACTGTAGTTTAACATTGCTCAAGCACCTAGATAATTATTTGTGACATCGTATTCGGCAAAAATAACTTCGCCATAATCCTCTTGATTCAATAAATCTTTCCTTATATGACTTTTACGTATATTTACTCAAAAGTGAAATCTCACTTCAAGGGGCAACTAATTTCATAATTGCTTAAGTTTTAATGTAACTACATGGCAGATTTCCCAGTAGTGTAAGAGGACTCTCGGGAGTCCCGATCTTAACAATGGAATTTCAAAAAAAAAAAAAAAAAGGAAATATTTAATAAATAACCATAATAAATTTGCACAGTCGTTATTCTCCAGGATTGCTGTGCATGCCTAGTCCACTGGGAACTCAGTAAACAAGGGACTAGGTATGTTTGTACTTAAAATTAGATCTTAAAATTTTTAAACAGCCATATTCTCACAGAGAGAGAGAGAGAGAGAGAGAGAGAGAGAGAGAGAGAGAGAGAGAGAGAGAGAGAGAGAGAGAGAGAGAGAGAGGCTTGAATTTTCAACTTACGGATCTCTAGGCACAAAGTCCTCTTATGCAGAGTTAGTATTAATATTTTATAAAAATAAAAAAAAAGAAAGAAAGAAAAAGAAAAGAAAAACTTTCTATATAAGAAAATGGTTTGGTTTCCATGGAGCGTGTGTTTATGTTCCCATAGCAACAAAATACGTCCTGCTTGCTTATACCGGATGATAATTCTTTCTTCATCTTCTTTCCCAACCTTCATCTGTATCATCACACGGCGCTGATGTGATAAAGTTCGTCTACCTCTCGGGTATGGTGGTCGATAAAAAAAATAATAAATAAAATGTAATTAGTGTACGTTTTCTGTGTTATGCTCTCAACGCTATGCTTTCAAGTATCCATAGCAACGTCAATTATGCTTGTGTATAGCATAGCCGTTTGATACATGTTGCGATTCAACGCACCAAAACTCTAGTTATTTAAAATTAATAATAATAAAATAAAATAACAACTTCCCCGATTGTCGCAACTTTAATTGTTGCAATATATTTATAATGATACTGTGTTACATTTTTAAATAATTAAAAATAATAAAGTATACGCATTATAAACAGATTGCAACAACTAAAATTGCGAGGAAGAAGGATTTGTAGCATATGTGAACATAACCTCACATATTCATGCAAACCAAACCATTTATTATACAAAATGATTGTTTTTTTTAAAAATATTACGACTATGCACAAAAGGATTGTATGGCTAGAAAAAATGTGATATTCTCAGATAGGGATAACGGAGGTCATTTCTAGTACAAAATTGCTGAATACAAAGAAAGCCTTAATTTATGTCATACTTTAAAACTATAATTGTTGAAGTCACAAAACAAGAAATGAACTCCTCTAAAAATTTCAACACACACACACACACACACACACACACACACACACACACACACACACACACACATTATGCTGACAGAGTAGGAAGGACATGAATCTGTATGCAAGTAATGGAAGATCCAAAACAGAAAAACAAAAGAGATATAATATCTCGCTATAACAATGAACTCCTATGGAGAATTTAGTTCCACATGCTAAATTATTGGACAATGCCAGTTACCTGATTAAGATTCTTACAGCATCTCTTCGAATCATTACTGTTATATTATACCACCCAAGTAACAATATTTTTGCAAAAAATATAAAAGTTTCGAAAAAAATACAATCCTCGGCATGAACTGCGATGGTACTGCACTGATTAAAAGGAAGAAGTACAGCAAGAATATATTCGACATTAATTAGTGCTCTTGATTCGGGTTCGAAACGAATGTCCGGTCAGTTGAACAGATAATTAATCAAGAAAAATAAGGCGGATAAATGGACTGTTAAGCAGATTGTCTTACGTAATGCAGTATCAAGGCAACTCATTCTGATCGTGAAGCTTAGTAATGGATATTAGTTATCTTTTTTAAGCCTTTTCATGGATATTTATTATCTTTCTTTTTAATAAATTAATTTTCAGACAGAAGTTGTCAAAGTTCGTCCATATTTTTGTATAATTATTACATACAGAGTCAACAATTTAATGTTTTATTCCCAAAATAGAGAACTACGAAAGAAATATTGTTTGGACAACTAACGGTAGATGGAGCCAACTACCATTTCTTGTTGATATTTTATACTACGATATAGAATGTTGCCTGATGAGATATGGAAACCAAGTAAAAGCTACGGTTGAGTTTATAAAAACAGAATTTGTGCACAAGTAAGTGAAATTATAGCACGTGTGGAGAATCTGCAAGAAAATAAACTTGAGAATTTATGTTTAACCTGATAGTACCTGTGACGGAAAATACTCAAATGTCAATAAATCTTAAGGCCCCAGCTACGTTTAACGAACTTCGCGGAATCTACGACTAACTTCCCAATGACTGGATTTTTTTTATAAGAATGTGAAGTGACGCAATAGTGTCATCAATTTGGCTCACGTTGGGAATTTTCTCACGACAGCTTGCCTTCTACAAAATCTCAGTGAAGATCTCTCTCGGTTATCTCACTATTAGGGATCGCTTTCTACTTTATAGTGCCATCTATATTCCATTTGCAGAACTACCGGGAACGTAGACGGAATAGAAATGTACATATCAATTTAAATGCTGTTCCCTATGATGAAATGCGTTGCTTGTATAAAAAAATAAAAAAAGTGACTTTGTATGCATCATTCAAAAAAGGAGAAAGAAATGCTGGAATAAAAAAGGATGAAATAATAAATAAGTTAAAAGGTAAAGGGGGGAAAAAAAGAAAAGAAAGTAAAAACTCTTCGCAGTAAAAATAAATAAATAAATAAATAAAAATAAATAAAAAGGAATAACAGAGAAAGCGTTCGCAAATATATCAAGTAATGTTACAATTGGGGAAATTTTCACCCCCCCCCCTTCTGCTACTATAAACTTTCACACATAATGATCGCCAACTCAGAACCTAAGGAAGAGGCTTTCTTCTAAAACCCGTTTCATAAAAAAAGTGAATAATGTGTTATTATTATTATTATTGTTAGAAGAAGAGACTCCAGAGAGTGAAGGAATTTATTCACACTAGATACATTCAAATATCAACAGGCAAAGTGTTCCATTCACTGACGGTTCTATGAGAGAAAAATCTCGCTCTCACCCCTTCCTCAACCCGCACACAAAATCAACTTCCAAAGATGACCTTTGCCCTCTCTCCACTTTCTATATAAATAAAAACTTCCATTGACCGATATTCCTAAAACATCCTCCCATAAGTTTATAGACCTATATTATCATCTGTCTTTTTCCTGTTTACCGGTGTTTACAGTCCACATCCTCTCAATTTGTTACTCTCCTTCGCACTCTTTTTTGGCTTCTTTATTCCTTTGGAACTAAGGAAACCAACTCTGTGCAGAGTAGTCCAGGTATGATCGTAAAGTCTTATAAATTACTCCCCTATCTTTACACGTCATTCTTCGTTTCAACATGGTAATTATTATTATTATTTATATGGGTACTCCATGGAGTCAAAAGACTCATCGCGGGAGACCCACTCTATCCATTAACACAATACCTATCATACATCTTCTTAAACTTATTCATGTTGGAGCGCTCACAACCACCTCTGGCAATTCATTCCATTCATTCACCACTCCCCAAGCAAAAAAACCTACTCCGCACTAACCATGCTCTTAGACAACTTCCAAGTGTGACTCCTTGTATTCCCCCTACTTCCCATGTATTGAAAAACTTCTTTTGTGTCAATATTATAGAATCCCTTTAGTAACTTGTAAGTTTCTATCATATCCCCTGTCCTCCGCCTGTTAGCTAAACTCTGCAATCCACACATGTTCAATCTATCCTCACAGGAATATTCCACAGAGCTGTCACCATCTTGGTCACTCATCTCTGAATCCTGTCCACCACCTCCCGATCCCCAAGAAACGCAGCGACCAAATCTGTGTAAAATAGTCAACCTGTGGCCGAATCATAGCCTTATAAAGAGGGGATCTTTATAAGGCTATGATTCGGCTCCCTATGTTTATATGACTCCCAATGTATTCTTCAGTATTCAAGTAATTGTCTGAGCTATTTTGCCAACTCTTGCGATGTCTTCTGAATTTCAAATATCCATCCACCATCACTCCCAGGTCCCTATCTTCATCAATTTCCTGTAAATTTGTACCATCAATATGATACGAAGTGTGTAGAGTTTTCATCCCGAAGTGCATTACCTTACATTTTACAACGCTGAATTGACAATCAATGTCCTTTATCTACACTATCAATTTATTTAAATCATCCTGTAAGATATGTACATCACCTTTAGCATCTACTAGTTTTGCATAATCGGCAAACAGCTGAATATTCCCTTCAAATCTTCCGCTATATAGTTAGTGTACAAATTAAAGAGTTGCGGCTCTAGTACAGAGCCCTGATTCATCAGATTTGTAGATCTCAGCAAAGTGAGCACTCATTATCTGAACAATCACATCTGCTTCTGACACAAACGTACCGCATAAATTCAGTACAGTTATTCTTCCGCATCCATTCCTTCTTTTACTTGCAGCAGCATACCGATAAAATTCTTTTCGGTAGCTTTCAACCTGCACAGCAAATTTCTCTTCATACAACACTCGTAACTTTTCTGGCCTACGCTTTATATATTTCACAACTCCTCTCACTCTTATCCTCATGATATTCCTCCTACACCATCTTCTTATGATTAATAAAGTTCTCCTTAATAAAGTTGAACATCCATTAATATTTTAGCTTACTATACTTTTTTGATTGCGCTATGGAACACACTGAAATGAACTTTAAGTAAATATGTTCATTTCAGAAAGGCAGATCAGATTCATCGAATAATTCAAAGCTATCAGATTCAGTCCAGTGATATCACTGTTCATTTCTATTTCCTTCTGAACAATAATTGCCATCGTTGCTTTACTTCTGCGTGTAGTATTACATATCGGATTTATTGCATGCATATCTCTGAGATTTTCCTTAGGACAAGCAAAATACGAGTATTTCTACTTGTATATTGCTTATATATATATATATAATATTACATTATATTGCGATATTTGATCCTAAAAGAGCTAAACGAACACACCAATCAACAGACATAATACGACACTTCGTGGCTTATTTGCTTCGACTGTAATTCTAAACAATCCAATATAGCTAACACTTAAATTTTCAACGGACAATAATTTAAAAGCCTACTCTTCAAAATGCATGACAGATGAAACTGTTATCGATGAACAATAAAGTAATGTTCAGTTAATAGCGTATGTTTTATTATCTAAAACAAACCTGGAAATCCTAAAAAAGGAAAGCGCATTTTGCACCTGAGCCAAGACCTGAGAAACTGCACACAAAAATCGACAGACTAAAGCTGATCATGAAACATTAATTATCCCTTCAGAAATTCTAAATAATTCAATCCAACTCAATTGTGTTCTTATATAAAGCAAGAGGTTCTGCTGCACGTGAGCTTCGCCAGTGCCGCCTTTGATGATTCATTATTCTATCGTATTTTCGACCCGTTCACGTGTTCATAAATTTTCCTGTGGGCTACCAAATGAAATTTACGAAACGAAGTCTTCGCTGTCGATGGTTTAACAACTTCTTATTACCAAGACGACGCTCGCATCGTTAATGGCAAAGGATGATTAATGCTAAACTTCTTATCGCCACCACTGGAGGGAGATTGTGGGACCGACCAAGGAATAGCTCATATTCTATCACCCCCATAACATGAACTTGTTAACAGATCCTTAAGAAAATGCATACAATAAACATTGAAACCACTGAAAGCCAATCAATTATTTGCAACCAAAAATAAGCAAAATTCAGGTTTGTTTCGATGTATGCATTCTTAGCTCAGTTTGCTTAATGTCATTTGTAACAAACGTAAGGAGGAAAAGACCACACAAATCTATTCGATTTTTAAGTATTTAACACAAGCTGATTGGTTATGACCTTTCTATTTTGATTAAAGGTGAGTTAGTCGGTCTCATTCGGAGGTAGGGGATTTTTTCTTCCGGGAACTAGGATGGACTTTTTGTCTCACCAGAACAGGCAAACCGGCCCCGTGACCACACAGCATTGTTGTCATGAACAATATCAAACAGTATGGCTGGAAAGCAATGGTGAACTATCCTGTAAAAATCTCACCAGGAATACTTTGTGGGCAATGCGTACAAAGTTACCTACGGTCGGAAACGACTGAAAGGGAAAATCAGATCAGATCAGATTGGTTATGTGGTTGTTGTATTAACGACAAAGCTAATTATTATATATGTAAATTGAGATTTTTCCTCTAACAGAGGTTTTCATGTTCTATGAATGAAAACCCCCAAATCAACAGGAGGAAAAACTCTTTCCTCCCAACTGGTTGGCGGAGAGGTTAGCGTATCCGCTCCACAACCGAAAGGGTGCGTGTTCGTTCGAATCCCGCCGTGGGCATGGATGTTTATGATTGTCTGTAGAAATGCTAGTGGTGGTGGCGAGCGGTAGATGGCGTTGGTGTAGTTGCGGTTAATTGTAGTTGGTGGATTGGGTGGTGAAGACAGAGAGTTGTAGAGTAGGTGTCCTCCCTCGATGAGTTTTTGAACTTCCTGGAGGTGTCACGTAATAATAATAATAATAATAATAATAATAATAATAATACGAGACCGGATAACTTACCCTAAAAATTCAAATCTTGTAAGTTATAAACGGAAGTGCTCGAGTATATCACGTGTCTATAAATCGTATACGAAGAACAATGTTTGAAAAAAAAAAAAGAAAAGAAAAGAAAATTGAAAATGAGTTGGCCGAAGCAATTAATGCCATAAAGTTAGTAAATTTCTCTGTAAATCGCAAATATTCTTCTGGACTCCAGGAACAAAAATTCCTGTTTCGGAGTGAACAAAGTCCTCCACTTGAGACTGGAAAATTCACCTTCACTTGAAAAGTCCTTATAAAGATTCTTCGCATTCTATATGGAATTCGAACTCAGTTCTTTGCAACATAAGGGCATCGTCGATACCGACTGACTACAGGAGGCTCTTGAATATGAATAACAAACTTTATTTGTCAAAGAGCGTTACGTCACGAATAGTGAACTTAAATAATTAAAAATATATATCAAGAAGAATTACAGATAATGCACTGGAGAGAAATAAACACTGAAAAAAAAATCAAAATCTTGTTTACATAAATTAACACCGAAAGGCAGTAAAAGAGCTTTATATATCAAGAAGAGTGTCGTGATAAACCGGCGAAGGAAGCAACGGTACTCACATCCGCTTGAATTATTACTCTGCATGTCAAGCTGTAGGATCACGTACAAAGATGATTGCGTTATTTGAACACTTCATCCCGAAATGATCGCCTCTCTGTTACGACAGCCTCTGAAACATTTATTATGAACAAACTACCTTCTGTTATAACGGAATCCTTAATAATTCTTCCTATCGACGACCATTCGGCATGAGAATATAAACCTGACGTACGCCCATACCCATTGAGTGCGGCAATTATTAAAGAATTACTATTAATGCCAAGAAGGCCTCTGTAGCGGCAATAAAAAGGTCGTTAAGGTGAAATACGATGCATTCAATGCCACGCATTTATCCGCGATCCTACACCATCTATCGCATAAACGCGTTACTAGCAAACCCCCCCCCCCTTCTATCTCTTCAACGTTCAACGCTGCGTGCATAAGAAGGGCGAGTGCGCGCGCTAGCTAAACAGCCTCTTTGTTACGATTTTCTATACACCACTCTAGAAACACTAGAGGAGACAATGATACAGATGCCTTTTCGAGCTTATCAATCGCCTCCTCTTTATTCCCCAGGAGAGCTGGTCGCACTGATAGCAGGTTTTGGTTTCCCTTACACAATGTCGACATATCTTGTGGTCTTGAAAGCTATTCCTTATGGTTCGCCTTTCTTCTTAAGAGTTCTCCAGAACTAAATCGATTTTGCGTGATTCCAGAGCACCCCCCCCCCAGCAATCAATGGCACGAATTTCTTACTGCATTTTCTGCAGTTTTTATTTTTATTATTTCTCTTAACTTATTTATATATATATATATATATTTTTTTTTTTTTTTTTTTTTTTTATCTGCATCTCCAATTGTATTTTGCCGTTTCTTCTTCCTTAAAATCTTCTACATTAATTAGCATGCCAATATAATTACTATTATTTTGTTACTATTATATAACCACAACGCACAACGACAAAATCCATTGCTGATGACGTAATAATGGCATTAAACCATATATTAAGTGTTGCAAGTAAAACTCGCAGATAAATAAATGAATCGTACATATAACTATCACTTTATGTATGCATTGTACACTAAAATATCGACTAATCCCTCCATCAAAAAGAACATTTGTTGATAAAGTTGGAAGATCCGGAGTATCAGAGTCCATCTAGCCACTGAGCTACCCAACGCATATGCTACTGTTGTTTAGAAAATATTGTTACATTAGTCTCGAAACGAAACTTTTTATTATAGTATACGTTATCTTTCTGGGTTTTTTTTTCATGTGACTCCTCTAAATACAAATCAATATATCACGGCAAAGCATATTTTCTTAAGGAGAATCCATTCTCCTTAAGAAAGTAAGTTTTGCAATGATATATTGATTTTTATTATATATCTGTAATATATAAAAAGTGGTTTCTTTGAGAATAGTGTGAGGTACTTCCATGACGTCCCATCCTGTTTAAATGAGGTGTTCTTTGGTTGGACTGCTGGTTTTGAGTAAGAAAAAACTGCACACTCGAACTAGACCGACTAACCGGCCTTCAGCTCAACAGCCCTTATCCTATACGCTCCTCGTGTCAGAGACGGGAATTAAACCCAGAACATTCAAACCCGACAGAGTCTCCGTAGCTCAGTCAGTATAGACGAAGCCCCTTTGGTCGGAAAAACCTGAGTTCGATTCTCGTTCATGACATGAAGAACCTTTATCTGGTCTCTCTTTCGACTATGAGTTAGCCGGTCTCATACGGAGGTAGAGGGTTTTTTTCTACCGGAAACTCGGGTTTTTCGTCTCTCGGAACAGGCAAACCGCCCCCCCCATGAACACACGCTGCTATATTTAAAAAATACATACTTAATCCCTCATTAGGAGGGCTCAACCAGTCCTAAGGGACGGATGAGGAACGGGAGGAAACCCTATACGAATAAATAAATAAAAATTCAAACCCGATGAAAGCTGTCGTGTAATCCTTGCAGAGCATTTCAATTAATGGAATATAACATTCAACGCGTGCTAAACCTGTAAGTAGACAAGTAAACGCTCAAGTAAATAAAGAAGGAAATTAAGCTGTCAAAGCTTTTAAACGGCACATGCGATGACAGACACAAATACCGTCTAATGACTTCAACGCGCAGTTGCATTTCCTGCTTAATTCTAAAAGTTTCGTTTTAGTGAGTAAGGCAGCTGAGATGCCATACTTTCAATGTTCCCATGACAACATTAGTTCTGTATGTGAAATTCTGTTCGCTGGCAACGATAGTGTCTGTTAGTGCATGTTTTCACTGTCATCCGAAAGGTGACTTTGGAAACATCGCTTCAAAAACGATGTACTTGAATAAATGCCATTTTTAATTAATAGTTTGTGCAAGTGGATAATACATTTCACAAGTGTCAGAGCTGCAAAACCGTTTTCTGCAGAGGATCACCTTGTACTTTTACTCCTACCTTCTGCTACTGTGGTTTCATGGCAGCAACTAAAGTCGCTATATGAGTGCCCCATAGGTCAGAGGTAAGATACATGCCATTACTTTAAAACATTCTGCATTCAATTCTCCAGCTCATGACACAAATACGCGTCCTCCTTTTAAGGAAGAAAAAAAGGCAATAATTTAGTGCTCCATCTCTACAATATCTATCCATGGTTTAATTTATATGGAACCTAAACAAAGGAAAGAGATAAAGATAATGAGATCTAGATTTGAGATCTCGTTTTATAATCCTTAGCAAATCCAATGTACTAAATATACTAAACGTTTACAATTTTTGTGAATGGTATTCACATTAAATGCATAAAAAAGACCTCACTGCACATTTTAAGATGTAGAAGATAAAATATAATATAACTATCACCTCTTTGATAAGAAACTACGTATTTAATATTTTTAACAAGTTATGCTAATCACTGACAAAGTAAGACTTATAAAAACATTGTAAAACAAAACTACTTTCCTTGTACTCTTTCAGTTCAATTATGACGATTATTTTCAAGGCTAACAATCCCACGTGTGTGTTAAGTTTGTTTATATAATGGCAAACACCTTCTGTAGCAGGAAAGTATTACGGAATTGGAAAATACAATCACGCCTCTTTGTAAAATGCAACCTGCCATACATGAATAAATATGATAAGCACAACTAATTTGAGAAATAAAAAAAATCAATGTTTTCAGTATAAAATGAGAAGGTAAGTCATACATACTAAAGTGCTTTAAAATATTGCACTGGATAAAAAATAATAATAAAAACTGTGAATCATGTACGACTTTTGTAATCACACCTTTTATATTAATAAAGTGATTTTATACTACGTAACATTAATTCATAATTAAACCTAGATTGCGAAAGCACCTACCGGTCGCGCGCGTGTGTGTGTGAATCTCACTCACGAAAAACTATAAACCCATGGCGCAATTAATCATTTATCAGAATTGATACCCATCCAATATAGCGTCTTAAAGTCTCTCATACCATCCGGGATCTTACTTACAGCTTAGAAGGCCTATATTCAGTCCATCTGCCAAAAAAATATCAGCATGTGCCCTTATCCTCACCTTAGTTCCATGAAAATAATGGAGAAAGTCGTCAACAGCCAACTTCCACACCATTTCAACTGAGGTGGGTTTTTCATCCCGCAAAAGCAATCTTACCAGAAGAGCACATGCAATTAACAGATAGAGTACACTCTAAACAACAACAAATGAACCACCTGACGATCAACGAGATAATCATAGACCACGAGTACAGACTCTGCCACTCTCGATTACCTTCTCGGATTTCGTAACCACTATTACAAACCTTTGGACACAAGTTTTGAGAAACTCGTGTGCCTTCTCTAGACATGTCAAGAATATCTCATCAGGTCTGGCACAAACATGTACTTACTAAATTATCATTTTAGGGTCGTCTTTCACCTTTTGTAATTAGTTTCCTCTCTGGTCGTTCACCACCACAGTGGGTTGTTTCCGCTCATCAGATTTCTCCACCAACGTCAAAGTATTCCAGTGCTCTGAATTTACCCAGGGACACTTTATATATAACCTTTTCGATCTAATTTCAAAGCCTATTCTTAGTTTTTATGATAGTACATTTGCCCTCATTTTGAAAAACCTTGAAGTGCACGAATGATCCAAGATTGAAAGTCTTCTGTAACAAATTACTTAAACACTAATATCCTTGAGCTTGCTCCAGTGAGATTAGGACAACCTTGTGGATCTATATGTTATCAAAATGCACTCCTGTATTATTTCTCTGGAGAAAGAAGATTCTACTTCACTACCACTTATATTCGATAATATTGAAATATTCAGTCAGGATCGGATCAGATCATATCCATAGTATCCATAAACATGTCACTTTCTCAGCATGCAAAAAACCTTAGCATCCTCTTCCGGTCCAGACACAACTTCTCATCTGTACTGCTTCTAACACTGCATAAATCTCATCTCCATTTAACCTTGGAATTCTGTTCTAAGGTTAACCAAAAAATCTTCCTAAAAATACTGGATGCTATCCAGAAGGCCAGGAGACTAATCGGTAACTCCTCTCTCTCTCTCTCTCTCCCTCCCTCTCTGTCTCTCTCTCTCACACACACACACATACATACAGAGCGAGAGAGAGAGAGAGCAATTCGCAGTCACTTTATCATAGATAATCTCTATCTGTTTCGGCGCATACATGCGTTTTTGTAGGTATTTTCATGGGCGATGTTCCTGAACAGGCCATCATCACTACGATTCTTCCATTTTCACTTTCCTTTGAACCTGAACACGAGCAGCTAATGGTCAACATCCATTGGCTATCAATTTTTAAACATTCTGAACCAACTTCTCATTGTACGTGTATTTCTTTCCTCTGTAACAGTTGTTGGTCAACTATACTGGTAATCATTTTAGAGTCCGGTATAATACAAAAACGTACTTTTTCACATCATTTGATTTTCACTGATATGTGAAGTACTCGGATAAATTTTGAGAAAAGATATAAATGCAAAATATACAAATTCATCTGCCAAAGAAGTCCTGACAAAAGCACAGAAACGAAACTCATCTCAATGCCTTAGTTCTTCAACATTATCATAATTAACTACAGCGCTCGTTATTTCTCTGCTGAAGTAATTGAAAGGATATAACAGTATTAGATCAACAAGCTGATCTGATATTGTTAATACCTGTTGATCAACAGGTATTAACATTCGTACTTTGTTCACAGTCAGATAGCATTCACAATAAATGGGAATGGGTCATAAACTATTAGCTTGGATAAGACGAATTGAGAATTTGTGAACTGTGGACACCAGCAAACAGCAGAAGGAGGAGTGATATGATACAAATTTCTTAAAAGGTCATTACAGGATACCAGTAGACGGAATTGTTCATTTTATGAAGGATGAGGATACGACAGGGCTTTCTTGGAAATTGAAAATGAATGCAGTTACAAAAGGGGTGAGAGCTTCATAAGGTATGACAGCTAGTATGGTCTTCCCTTGAAGAGTCCCTAACTCTTTAGTCATAATAATAATAATAATAATAGATGTATAAATTTCACTTCTTTCCATCTCCTTCCAATCTCAGTCGCAACAGTCGAAGTCCCCATATATGTTCTGTTCTGTTCTGTTCCAGTGGTTCCATCTCGCACAAATTGTAGCCAACCTTATTCTCCTGGTTCTTTCCCAAATAGCATCAGGAACATCAGGAGGTTGTAAATGCTTTCCATCGGTTTCTTATCCTCATTATTGGTCTTAGTTCTGTAATTCCTCTCGCATTCTATTCAGGCTGATCTTCTTCATGTATCTTTGGAACGATCAACCTGAATAGAATGCGACAAGAATTACAGAACTAAGACCAATAACGAGGATAAGAAACCGATGGAAAGCATTTAAAGCTTCCTGATGTTCCTGATTCTATTTGGGAAAGAACCAGGAGAATAAGGTTGGCTACAATATGTGCGAGATGGAACCACTTTAATATTTCTAAGTGCATTTTCTCATCTGAATTTTTATTTTCTTTACAAGTAACTTTTCTCTGATTTTTTTATTTTTATTTTCCAGAGATCATCATCAATAATAATTTGATGCCACTATATTCGAAACCCTCTCCACAGACATCGATTAACTTTGTATTTCTTATGACACCAACAATGCTTCATATCCATATCCAAAAACTTATTTTCAATACATGCATTCAAAATTTTATTTTTGTATTTGCGCGAATATTTTTCATATTCTATAATCTATTAAATTTAGTATGCACCTCTTGCCTTTTGAATTCTTATATCAACATCTCTAGTTGCTCGTTCATCTTAAAACACTATAGTCATGTAAAATGCAAATTTTACATATAGAGACATGTAAAATTTGAATCCGTTTCAATTTTAAAATTTTCAGTTGTATGTACGCTGCTATGTGCACTGATTTAATTTCTTTTGTTTTATTTGTATTTATTATCAAACCAACTTCCAGTGATTCTTGTACTCGTGGTCATTTTATTTTGGATATCTTCATGTCGTGAGCAATTAGACATACATCGCCTGATAGATTAGAATACCCAGAGATTTATTTATTTTCCATAATATTTCCCTGGTATATTTCATTTCTCTCTGTTTTACCAATGTAAATAATAAGGCAGATAGCAAGCATCGTTGTTGTACTCTAGATGCAGCTCGGAAAGTTGTGAGAAATATCTATCCTGCAGCACCTGGCCTGGCACTGGAATTTATTTTATGAGGTTTATTATTTTCTGTGGCATTCTTTTATTTTGAAGACGATCCACACACAATTGCTAGCAAAGAAATGCAAGGCTATTTTGTAATCCACAAACAGTATAAAAAAGATATAAATTCACCAGACAGTTCAATTATTATTCATAAGGTGTTGATGTAGTCTATACAGAGTCATGTGACCGAAAAACAGATTGCTGTCTTCTCATGCCCTCATCTAAAATATAAAGATTCTTAAAAGGATAATTTACAAAAAAAAAAGCTTGCTAACAACAAATAATGGGTTTACGTCCCCCAGTTAATAAAATTTCCTAAATCTCCCTTCTTTTCTATTTTTTTTTTATTCCTGTATTTCATTTACAGGGAATGATATTTTCCACTCAAATCTCTTGAAATAGAATATATCAATTATTAGTTAATCTCCAGAAGCTTTCCAATTTTTCATATATTTTACAGATTATTCATCTCCAATTCAGATGGTTGGTTAGTATTAATTTTAATCTATCTACTCATTTTTTTCTAGTTGTAATTTATTACTGATACTTAATAATTTGACTGTAGTGTTGCATCACCTTTCCGGCTCTTCTCTTGATAAGATAATAATCAGAATTTTTCCATTTAGATCCATCAATGGTATGTTCTTTTGACTGCTTCTCCAGAAAGTTTTCTTATAAAACTGTGTAATTCTCTACTATATCTCTCGTAGCTTGTTGTGTCCTCGTTAAAAATTCTTCAAATTAGTGGCATTTATTTTTTCTTAGCACTTCTTTTTTTAACTTTTTTAAAATTTAAAATGTTATATTTATCTTTAAGTCCATCTTCTTCTCGGAGGAAATTTTTGGCACATGTTAGCTTTATTCCCCAACTTACAACCAATCTCAATTCCAGTGATAACTTTTCAAGTAACTTTTCGCTGATTTTTTTATTTTTATTTTCCAGAGGTCATCATCAATAATAATTTGATTCATCTTTCTTTCTTTCTTTCAGTAAATCTTGTAACATATATTCTACTGCCTCGTTAAAAAAAAAATTGTTTTACTTTCTTCCATCTAGCCTCCGTTTAATCATTCATCATGTTCTCTTGTCCATCCAAATTATTACTATCTATATTTTCCTTTAATTAATTTTTATTTAACTCCTTACGGACTTCAGAATTTTTGTAATTTAACAATATTAAATTTGTGATATTTCGGTAGTGATTCTAAACTTCAAATATCATTACCTTCCATTCAGACTATAGGTCTTGCGATTACGTAGTCTTGCAAAAATTCACTGACAAGTTTGGTTCCTTTATACCAAAGGGCTGCGCATTCAAATTGCGCTGGCATCTTTAGGTGGAAATAAATTTCATCACTCGGAGCTCACCTTCATACCTTACTGGAATCCTAAAGTGGCTTAAAAATTTATATATATATTGGAAGGGCATACTGGCTCTACGTTAAACGTGACAAAGAATAATGAATGTCACATATAAAGCTATTGCCATATGCAGATTCTTAGGATTATCTCTGATCACATTCATACTTGGTTCTTAATGCTTACGTTCTAACATCCTGAAATATTAACGTCATAGGAATTACGTCACCATTAGATGAGAAGTAGGCTATAAACTTCATAGTTTTTTTTCCAGAAAACTTTAGTAAGTTTATATTCTATCCTTTGGCTGCAGTGATTTGATGTGAGAGGATGCATTTCGCCACACTTAAGGCGAAGAAAATCACATAATTACCAAACACTATTTTTGTGCTTTTATACATCTTATGTGTAAATGTCTTAAGCAGACAAAACAGTAAATATAAAACTAGTGCGAATAAAAAAATAATTTGTAGACGAGAACTTTGGCACACGCAAGCAAGGTTTCCCTCCCGGAAACTCAACAATTAAAACACCTACCTTAGAACTCACACTATTTCAGACATAATGCATACTTGGTAGGATTTATTATCACAGATGGAGGCACCTGTCTCCCCTTACCCTTGAAATTTCCGATTCATAGATAGCTTTATATTTACTGCCATTAATAGCTTAAGGGTGGAAAGAGACCAGCTGCCCACCATTTTTCAAAAAGTCAGTCAGTGCTAAAGTAGCACTGCATATTCCATTTGAAAATAGAAAAAAAAAACGGTAGAGGGTTTATTTTATTTATTTATAAGTGTAGAATATCATAAACCAAATGCCACTCCTGCTCATGCAAGAAATAATAATATACAGGTAAAGGTCATGTTAATCCTATTTTAATTCAGAAGTACATCTCAAGTGCCTCCAAGAGACTGTATATGGAAAAGTGCAGTGAAAAGTCCATTTAACAGAAGACATACGATCACTCACTTATCAGAGTGATAACTGAATGCCTAACCGAACAGCATTCCATTTCTGCCACATTTCGACTCTCTCTTTCTCTCTCCACCCCCTAGGCGATTTTGCCATTGTGAGCGCTATTAAGAGGAGTGACAGATGGCACCCATCTGTCACTCTCTTAATATTTCTCAGAAATTTCATATCTGTGATCTTCATGGATCAACCATTGTATTTTAATTCAGCTGTCATACCCATAAATTTAAATCAGTTTGAATGTCATTGTATATACTAATAGTTTCGTATTTTGGTTAATGTCTCTCTTATTGCAGGAAAATTTATCATGATCCTGTCTACATCATCACAGATTTACTCATTTTATTTCCAATTTTTCAAATCTAATTTTTCATCTTCATTTTTCACACTCATCTTCACTTCCTAAATAGCTTAAATATTTTATTTGTTCTACAAAGGGGTCTCCACTAAGAAAGCAGTTGATAAGTTTCCATGCTTCTGTCTTTTTCACGGTTTTATCTTTTTATTGTTGATATTCATGTCGAAATTGTAACAGCGGTTATTAAATTTAATAAAACAAGCCCTGAGGCTTAATGGATTTATTTAGGAGAATAACATAATCTGCATAAAATAAAGAATTTTTTAATATCTCCGATTTTCATATCAAGTTTAATGCCACTTTCGTTCATAATGTGGCTGATCCATGTAGATGATGTAACAACAATGGAGATAGCACGTCACACATAATTTTACGATCCGTCTTTCAATTCTAACAGCTGACTTACAACTTAAATGTAGACTTTATATTGCTCTGTGTGATATTTTATTCACACCATATAACTTGGAGCACTTTTCTATTGGTATCTTCACAAAAATAATTATATAAAATTCTATATATATCATATAAATATTATATAAATATAATCTATTATATAAAATTATATAGAATTAAACTTCACAAATCATAACTATATAACTCTGTTATATAATTATGATTTCTCGACTATCTGAAATAAAGTAAAATTTTGATCCTAACAACCCTTTATTTGCTTGAAGCCATCTTGTTCTTCCTAAGCTTCTCTTTCACAATTCTTTTTTGGACACTTTTGTTACGATTAATTCAGTTACTTAGTGCCCAGTCACTGAGCTGTATCTCATCTTTAGTTCCTGTACTTTATTTTCTCGATATCATAAAAGATTAATCCTTATTCACCTGCATACTTCAAATTATTTGGTGTGAATTTCTTTCAAAAACTTAAAATTGAAATATAAACATTAACAGAAATTTTTCTAAGTGATTTGTTAGCATGCAATTTCAGAATCGACAAAGGTTAGTAAAAAAAAATCATCCTTATAAATTTCCTGAATAATCCTTAACCGCCAAACAGGCCTTGACGTGTTTACAATTTAATAATTACAAGGATGCAAAGTGTCCATTGAAGTTTAATATAACCTTTGAATACTATTAAAACGAAGCTTATATTTTTTATATATTTTATCTGTGTGGCAGTTTGGGTGGTTAAATACTATACGAATCGATTAAAACGAGTCGTGTTTTATGCACATTAAGGCAAATTACTCTATTATGAACGATGTAGAATCTAAAATGAACCCGACGACATTCGCATCTCTATTGACTCATGCAGAAGACAAAACTTGCAATGCAAATAAATAATTCCCTGAAGTAGAATAAATAACAATGATAATGAATGCGATTGAAACTCTGAAGGTGAAATAAGATGTTGATGTTATTTATAACATCAACATTCTTTATAAAAACCAAGGTTTATGATACAATTACTGCCATTAGTAATACTGATTTGATCCGGTAAACGGAGTTGTTTTCATTTTAGGGCTGAGATGGATAAGATGTTGTGATATATATACTTATGTAACTTATAAGAGGGAGAGACAGGGAGAAAGATCTGGTTATTTTCAGAATCTCTTCGTGGTAAAGAATATGAGGAAACATTCTCCTGCTCTTGCAAAAAATTCTCTTTGCTAACAATAAGACTTATTTGTCTCAAGGGTGAGAAATGTGGCAATGGAAAATTTTCAAAGGAAAGAGCAATTAGGTTGTGCATTAATGTTCAGGGGATTTTAAAAAGCAATATTAAGATTTAAAAAAAAATATTAGAATGTTTCATTTCCCCTAGACGAAGTTAAGTAACTTCACAGGTAAACAAGTTTCGATTCTAAGACATGAAAGTGACCTCTAGTGAGAACAAATAAAACCTAAATGAATACTGAAAAAATATCCCTCCCCCCCGAAAAAAATAAGACCTATGTGTAAGACTAATTCTTAATGTAATCCAACTAAGTTCTTCCTTCTTTATTGCATTATTAGATACTTAAATAAATCTGAACACATTTCCATATTTGTTTCTTAAACTATAATTCAGTATGATGTGATGTCATAATTAATGCACATCAGTTTAATATTCAACAGATAATTCCCTGTTTGCGAATAAAAGCTTATGATCAAATATTGACGTTCCACCCAGGTTGCGAGATATTCTAATATATACAGATAAACTGTGCTAACATGCATAGCAACGTTCCCAATTGCTAGCACACAGCAAAACTATTGTCTTAACACGCTGTCAGAAGCTAGCCTCGTTATACTAAGAACCAGCAATGTTCTTCCATGAATCAGCTGTTCATTGTCAGGTGGCTGCAGTTTATAGGTTTACTGGTCTTATTGTTGCAAAGCTGCAGTAGAATAACAAATCTCATGGTACACGTGCACTGATACGCGTATAGATGAGTCATCAGTACCAGGAAGTTGTTTAATAAGAAATTTAATTGTACATCAGCATAAAATATTAACCGATTCTAGAAAACATGAAAAAGACCATTTTCTTAATATATATATATATATATATATATATATATATATATATATATATATATATATATATATATATATATATATATATATACACTCTAAAGAACAAATATTATATCTAAAATGAAATATTTTTCAACATTTTATTGATTCTGAAGGCAGTGCTGCATTTCGTAAAGTTACTATAAGAACATTTCTTCTAAAGTGGTATATAAATTTAAATATTCCGTGACATTTTTATAGAAAATATGTCGTCTTTATGTCATAAAGCGTCAAAATGTCATGTCTAGTCCCAATTTAAAATTTCAATTTTCCACATGTGTCGAAGTGAGAGATGAAAACGGGTTTTAACGCAATAATACTTTAAAATGTCCGGTGCTGTTATCGACATTCCATATTATATTCGACCATCTCTGGATGGTGAAAGTGTTCACTCGCACGCAAAAGTGAAATCTATACAATTGGAGAGTTCATCTTTTAAAGAGTTGGAGGGAGTGTTGAACTAGTCCAAAGATGTCATTTACAGTGTTCAGAAAAGTTTCTAAAGGTTTGTACGATTCTTTTTTTATGGTATTATCTCGTCGATAAGTGCATCGGGCAATTTGTCAAGTGTCGCGGAACGTGATATCATTCTTGGCGTTCGGCAGATCTCAAGGAGAAGAAATCATTAAGAGGCGGTAAGGAAAAGCTTTCTACTTGGTATTCAAATGTGTTAAAGACGGTAATTCAGTGGTTAGAGTGTACTGTTTGAGTAATTATGCGAATTTACTTTATCCTAATTATAATCACACGCAGGGGATAGATAGCGATGCCTTTTAAAAACATGCGGCTAAACAGGATTTATTAACGCTGTCAAACAAAGAAAATATATTAGTCAGGAGCGGAAAATATCAAGAAGACTAGAAGAAAACAGACATTTGAGAATACGTATTATTATCACAACGTCTAGGCTATAAAACCACTACAGTGACCGAGAAAAATTATACGAGAAATTTATTGAAAATGTGAACATCAGGCTAGTATTCTCCATGATCGGAAGATGGCACCACAATCGAAATCAAACTTTAACTTCATTCATGGTATAGTATATCAGTTTAGTAATCTTAATATTCAAACTGCCTGGTAACTAACTTTTTTTAATGGCACTAACAATACAATGCAATTTTGAATGATCAGGTATTGCATTGTAAATGCTAATTCCAGTTATCACAAAACAGAGACGTTAACTTAATTTAATATAGGCTTCCTCACCACATAATTATAGATAAAGGAATTCTATTCTACTCAATATCAACGTGATATCTTCTCTTCCCACCCCCAGCACAACCACTGCCAAGTTATGTTTGCCCATACACACATAACTGTTTTTAACACATTGACTGCCACACTAGAAAAAAAAATTTCCTTGGGGCCACGGTGTTTTATTACGAAAATAGGATAAAAACTTCGAAAACAAAACGATCCTTCCTTTCTAATAAAGAAGATGTACTGTGTGCTATGAAAAAACACAAGCTGAGAAAGCACGTGAATATGCCATGAAAAGATGTAAACAGACAGCATGGAAATGCAGTAAATGTAATGTGTACTTTTCTGTAGAATGTTTTTTCCTAAAACATACATCAAGAAAAAAGTAATATAAAAACTTGAAAAATAGTTCAAAAGGGTAAAGTGTTTTTCTTAACTTGTCAGGCTTAAGTGTAAAATTTAGGTAAAAAATAAACAGAAAAACGAAATTTATTGACTTATGTTTATTTGATCCACGTTTTTAGAATTAAATTGTCAGTATTAATTGTAACAATAAGAACATCAACAATTAAGATTTTCACGAACCAAACCATCACATAACATGTACAGCATGGCAGCGTGAGTTGCGTGCGCTCAATTCACGCAATTCCCAAATTATAGAGAAGTGTGAGTTATATATGCTTCACGAGGCCCCGGGCTCAAAATTAGCGTGAGTTAAATACAACTCACATGGCAGTTAACGTGTTAATTCCAATAGTATCCCACAAATCATAAAATAAATAATTGGTAGACTTAGAATAACTTCACAAACGTATTTCTGATGTCTTGCTTAATACAGTTTTATCTGAATTTATTTTTAATTTGATAAACTATACAAAATACCCATCAAACTTAGTGTACCAATTCACAAGTATAACAAAAATGCATTTCCACCGCATTATAAAAATTATATAAGCAGTTTCTTAATGTTCTCCCTCAGGTCAAATTTAATACGCCCATTTCGGTGGGGGGGGGACGCAAGTATTGGATTGAATTGCTTACGAAGAGGGCTCAACGCTAAGGTATCTATGAATACCATAAGGAATCCTGGAAAGGCAAACTAACGAGGATTACACCGGTGAAAGGACAAGTTTCTCAGTGAGTGCAAAACGGCAGTGAAAGCGGTGTAGCAATGGAATGAGGTTCCCTCAAGGCTATATTAGACAAAATTCGCTAGTGTCATATACGCTCATGCTGCGTAGAGGAAAGGAACTGGAAAGCCATCACGTATTATTTCAAGAGCACCGTGGCAGTACACTTCAAGGCAAAGCGAGATACACAGGTTAAGAGGTCCCCCCCCCGTGACCCTATATGTTGTAAACTACAGGAAAGAGGCTAGGATTATCTTTAGAAGTAAAAGAATGACGAGACTAGCAAACCCTTCAAGGCCTCCAATTTCAGATACTGTAATTTTGAAAATGACGAAAGCTAAACGACGCACAACAACCTGAAATGTAAGAAGTTTATTCAAAAAGGCTACTACAAAATATTAAACAAGAAATGGAAGAAATGAATATCAACTTCCTTGGAATGAGTGAGAGTGGGAGGACAGGATATGGATAGATAATACCTACACTTAGGTGGAAGAAGCATGAAAATGAAAAAAGAATTTTAATGGATAGTTACACTTCAAAATCTTTAAATGGCGTCAGTCCCAATTTCAGACTGGATTTTTATGATTGATCTGAAAGCCCACAACAATAAATCAAAGATAAAGGAAGCATTAAAACAAGCAAAACAGATGCGTTTTGAGAATGATAAATGCCAAAGTTAGCAATAAGAATATATTGAGGGATTTAGGGTTGGGAGAAATAAATAATCAAAGCGAATAACTAATTGACTTTTGCAAAGAAAATGACTTAATAATTACTAATACTTGGTAGAAAAATCATCTACGACGAACTTATACATGGAATAATCAAACCGATTTCATAATGATTAAAATTAGGTTTAGAAACTCAGTAAGACAAGTTATAACTTATACGATATGGAGCAAAAAAACAGTACTGAACTTCATTATTGTTTTTTGCGCCATACTGTATTAGTGCTGACTGTAATTCTGATCATAAATAAGTAGCCACAACAGAAATAAAACTGACATTTAACAAAAATAAGTGCTAATAAAATGTTAAGACTAAACCAGAATGATAAACATGCTTCAAATAAATATGCACAAAGATAGATAATCGACTTAAACATAGATAATCGACTTAAAGAATTATTTCATAGTAAATATGAGAAACGGAAAACGAGAGCAGTGAAGCAAGTGTAATAATGAAGATCTGAAACGAGTTTAAAGAAATAATGCTCAAAACATCAGTATACCTAACATCTATAGAGAAATAGGGTAACTAAACTAACTTTAAACATGGTTTTAAAGGGAAAATGAATTAATGGATGACTAATGAAATTATGGAGTTAATTGAAAATAGAAAGTAAAGGTCTAAGTAAATTCAGGAATTATTATTATTACGTGACACCTCCAGAGGGTCCAAAGGACTCATCGAAGAAGGGCACCTACTCTACAACTCTCTGTCACCACCACTGAATCCACCCACTACAACGAACCGCAACTACACCAATGCCACCTACTGCCCGCCACCATTGGTATTTCCACAGACAATCATAGACATCCATGCCCACGGCGGATATTCGAACCCTGAGCCTTTTTGGTTGGAGAGCGGATACTGACCACTCGGGCAACCAGGCCGACGATATAAAGAAATTACTCAGAAATATCTGAAGGCAAATCACACTTATATCGCCATTATTTTACAAAACACAATAAGATTTTTAAAAGAATCTTCATGAAAGATGATGAAACTCAAATGTATAAAAGTGTAAAAGAGGATGCACTATTCTAAAAGTCAGATATCTTGGAACACTATCGGAGAAATATATTAAAGACCTATATTCTAATAACGGTGGCTCTCCAATTCTAACTGAAGAAGTAGGAAAAGCACTTAAAAATTAAAAGAACCGAGTCTCTTTGGCTCATTCCAAAACCAAAAAAAAAAAAAGCAAAATTCAGTAACATGTGCTAACTACTGAGCAGTCAGCTTAATGAGCAATGCCTAGAAATTATTCTCAGAATAATATTGGAAGTAAAAGCCAGATAAATAAAATCACAGCTGATGAACAATATCTATTCAGAAGTGGAAAAAGCACAAACGATGAAATACCAAACTTCAGAGTGATATGTGAAAGATCAAGTGCTGTACAAAAAACAACAGGTCTATCTACCTCTGCTTCACAGATTTTGAAATAAGCATTTGACGCTGTCTCTTATGACAGAGGGCAATGTATTACTATGATTGCTGTTCTTCTTCGAGAGAGATGTAAGAAATTGAAATCCAAAGAAGCATTTCAATTGGTAGAAGAAACATAAAATAACCTGAGATGCGCAAACAACACAATGCTAATCACGAAGAATGAAGAGGACCTGATAATACATCCTCTGTCCAAAAGGAAACCGAATATTTTCGAAAATAGAAGAAACTAGTGGCGCCACCTGTTGTATCTTTTTGTTGTCGAAAGCGGCAACCTTCATTAGTGTTGTGTCAACTGTTTGTAACGTTTGTTTCATTAGAAGCCGAGTTATGGTGCCAAGAGTGACAGTGTGTTTTGACGAACGGTCGGAAAATAAGTTTCAAACAGAGAGCTTCGATTGACTTTTGTGTTAAACTTAGTAAAAGTTTTACTGAAACTCATCGAATGCTTAATAAAGCATACGGTGAGGAATGATTATCCCGTACTCAAGTTTACGAGTGGTTTAAGCGATTTCAAAGTGGTCGTAAGACGCTTGAGGACGACGAAAAGCCGGGCCGTCCAAAAACTGGACTCAGCGAAGTTAACATCCAAAATATTTTGTGTAATTTCATCAAAGAAAACCCGAAATCGTCTGTGAGATTGAAGATGAATTGGGGATTCCAAAATCAACTGTGCACAACATTTTGACCGAGAGTTTGGGCCTTCGTAAATTGAATTCGCCATTTGTTCCCCTCAAGTTCACCGATGACCAAAAAATGTATCGAAGTGAATACTGCAAGGACCTCATTAAAACCGCTCGTAAGGACTCCACCTTCCTTGAAACGATCGTTACTGGTGACGAAACGTGATGTTTTGAGTATGAGCCCGAAACAAAGCGCCAGACTGCTCAGTGGAGACCACCAGAAGAGGGGACCGAAAAAAAGTCGCTTGGAGAAGTCAAAAGTAAAGACAATGCTGATTTGTTTCTACGGCTCCAAGAATTCGTTCCGCCTGGTCAAACGGTCAATGGTGAGTTTTATCTCGAAGTTTTGAAGCGATTGATAGCGAGAATTCGTTGGGTATGGCATGAATATCGTGACGACCGACCGTTCGTCAAAACATACTGTCGCTCTTGTACTAACTCGGCTTCTAATGAAACAAATGTCATAAACAGTTGACACAACACTAATGAAGGTTGTCGCTTTCAACAACAAAATGAAACAGGTGGCGCCACTAGTTTCTTCTATTTCGAAAAATTCGGTTTCTTTTTGGACAGAGGGTGTATAGTTGATAAACTAACAGAGAGCTACGATAAATTTGGACGAAAAATAGACACACATAAAACAAAAACAATGATTATCACAGGTAAAGCGATTAATAAAAACCTAAATAGAACAAGTATACAGATTTATATGCATCTTGAAGGTCTAATCCCAATGTGAACAAGAAATAAAAAAGAATTCAAGAAAATAACCTTTTTAACAAGAAACAAATAATTATCAACAATAAAGTTAGTATAAAGACATTTTTGTCTTTATACTAACTTTATTGTTGATAATTATTTGTTTCTTGTTAAAAAGCCAATGTTGACTTGTAAATATTCTTCATTAACGTACACTTCAGAAATATGGACTGTCGAAAAAGAAATGGAAAAAAGACTGATAGCTCTGGAGACGAAGCTATCAGTCTTTTTTCCTAAGAAGAATGATGTGGATAGAAAAAATTTACAAGTACTTGATAAAGCAAATCTGAAGAAAATTATAGAATTAGAGCAGTAGAAGAAAACGAAATTCTTTGTACTAAGAGAAGGACTTAGAATGATTATCACAGGAAAACTACGGGGATTCTTCTCAGTAGTTCTCCTGTAAGGACAGGCAAAAGTACGTACCATTACAGATCTCAGAGATTTGCCTGTTTTGAGGGATGAAAAACCTGAGTTTCGCGGAGCAAAACTCAGGTTTTTCATCCCTGCGCCGCCGTATGAGACCGGGTAACTCACCTTCAGTTGAAAAGACCAACAAAGAACAGTCAGCATTGTTTAAACTTATTTAAACAATGCATTTAATTGTTTAACAGGTGATCATGTTATAAAGATCTCCTCCTCCTTCTCAAACTTTAAATAATTAATAACAAGCTTCTAGTATGTATTCATGTGACTCCGCAGTTAGTCACCGCTATGTTTAGCTGGATTTTAGGATGTCAACCGTAATAATATATGGCTGAACAGCTTTATTTGAAGTGGAGTTTATGGAGCGGAACTACATTAAAACAGTATTCTGCTTGAAAGTAACTGCTTTGTTTACTTCACTGCAAAGCGCTTGTTTGCGGTGTTTCCAGAAAAGGGGGAGGGGGGAGTACTTGATTACATTTTCCACTGCATGGTAATACAGTAATGCGTTGAAATAACAAAACCCGTTGTTTTCGGTCGTCTCTATATTTTTCTATGTGTAACTACTTCTATTCGCTTTCTTTTTATCTATTTCTATGTTTACGGAATAAACTGCGAAGTAATGCACTTTAATTACTTTACGCTATTAATAATTAAGCATATGTATGGAGAAGTGAATCAGCACGCCTGCCGGTGCTGCTAGACTTCACCTCTAATTACAGTCGCCAAATTGAGGAAGCAGATTCATTATGGCGGTCAGGAAAATGCATCCAAATAAGCTTCATTCCTGAGATTTACAGTATTAGCATGTCGCAAAACTATCTGAGAGATAGAAAGGAATAAAATAGGTTCCAGAGATATGCCGCTATTCTTCCCTGCGGGAGATGCGTCGTATATAATTTGCGTATTCTTTCCTTGGGAAATACGCCAGACACGAGAGAGAGAGAGAGAGAGAGTTGATTGCTCTTTCTTCATTTTCTTTCGTCTGGCAAAAGATGAAGAGAGCACAAAGTGCTGGGTATTGAAGACGGTTTCACTGATTTCTTATATCCGCACCGATCGCCACGTACGTAGAAAAAAAAAGGGAGGGAAGAACTGTGAACTGCAGCGATGTGCGCCTTTGTTTATACAGTCCTGTTTCATGTTTCAAGTACGTAGTTAAGAGTTTTGTTTGAGTTCCTTTGGCTGCAAAAGAAGTTTTTTGTAGTTTAAGTACGAAAAACTGAAGGAATGAACAAATGAATGAACAACCGAGGAATGAACAAATTCTTGTTCATTCCTCGGTTGTTAGATCCTTTAGAGGTAAATCAAAGACATATATTTTCCTAGTGTTCGAAGTTCTTCTCAATAGATTAATATCTATTTGCGCTGTTGTTTTGATATTATGCCCGAAACATCTAAGGTTATGAGAACAGTGTATTATATCCGTAAACTGAGTGGCCTGCTACTACTGCTAGGTAAAATAAAAGCGTTGAAGCCTTAGTCGCCTGATGGTAATTCTAAAGAGACCAATTCTTTTATAATTCTTAGCTCTTTCAACAAGAGCTAAGACTTAATAATCATTTTTCAGAGTATTTGTTTCTCCACTGCACTTTTTTTGAATACATACTACATTACCCACCCTCACTATTACGTAATATTCCTCTTCCCAAAGCATGTAATTTTGGTACAAGCGTGTAATCATATACGCACACTGTTATGAGGGTGACAGAATCTTTCATACTAGAAACTTTTTTGAGCACATATAGCTAAAATATATTCCTTACCCACACCACCTATTTTTCTCAATATTTAGGAATGGAATCACTGAGATGGCAATCCTTCGCCAATCTGTGACTCTACCTGCCACTTTTTGTATTTCCTTTGCCTTTACATTGTAGGTCTACAATAGCAGCGAGAGCTTATCACTTCCGCACGACATTACGCTTACATAGACAGTGCAACACCACTCTCATGATCAAGAACCGCAACATCGAGGTTGTCAGCACTGCGTCACATCAATGTAAATTTAGTCTAATAAAATGAAACACAGATACATATAAGAATATCGTTTATTGACAATATACTTTAGTCGACATTTTACGCATACAGAATCTGTTGTTGCCATGGAAACATGAAAATGCAATGTCACATTCGACATTGCGAGTCAAAAACAAACAAAACATTTCTTTTCTATGATGCTAGGAGAGGCGGGGGTTTTTTCTGTCTCGCAAACTCGGGTTTTTCGTCCCTCAAAACAGGAAATGGGAAGCAACCTTGTTTTATAATAATTCCCTAGTAAGTGACAAAATTAAGGCAACTCACGTATATTTAGCAATATTCAGCAAGATAAGTAAGAAGTCATCATCATTATCATCATCATGCATATCAAGGATTTAGGCCTAGCGTGGCCTGTTCCGGCCTTAGAAATCATCGTTGATTCTTTTAAAAGGACGTCCTGGTTTTCTTTTTCCTAATGGCTTGTACTTTAAGGCTTGTTTTGGTAATAAGTAAGAAGTACAAAAAACAAATGAAATGCTGGAAAATACACAGAAGAAATCCCATGATAATAGGGGAGAAAAAAAAGATCCATCAAGTAGTGCTCTCCGTCTGCTTATATCTAATTTAAAGATGGAATAAAGAATATACAAATGGAAAAATCCTCCTGAAGGATACAAGGAAGTGAATTTTAAAACTAAGTTTGTTTGTTCAGAAATTTATATTTATTAATTCCACAGCTCACTTCGTTTCAAAGGAACTCTTTGGTTGGAAAGACGTGGTTCGAAACCCGTCTGTGAGACGAACTCTTATCAGTTTTTTTTTTAATCAAAGGTGAATTAGCTGGTTTTGTATGAAGGTGGAGGTTTTTTTCTCCCGTAAACTCGGGTTTTTCGTCCCTCAAAACAGGCAATGGGAAACCACCTTTGTTTTATAATAATTCCCTAATAACAGTAGCACTGATTCCCCACCAACCACTAGGTTGATGGGAAACACCCACAGATCCATAGCATACACCGACTAAGAGCTATATTTATCACAGGTTCTAGGCGGATCAACGGGTTAGAAGATTTTGAAATATTGTCCCAAAAATAAGGCAAAATAATGAAAACAATTAGGAATAATGAATAAAAATATCATGACATAAACCTTCGAAAGTCCCCCTCAAAAAATGATAATAATAATAAGTAGATTGAAAGAGGTCTACGTATAATAATCCAAGGTTATGGGCAAAACTACTCCACTGACTTCAATCAAAGGGTTGACGATGGAAGGGAATATAAATTAAAATATAAGAAAAGGAAGACAAAGAACAACCAAGACGAATAATATAAAAGAACGTAATTCTTCCGCCTATCTCCAAATAGAAAATCAAATCGTTTACTCAAAGCCTGATGGTACTATTTTCGGCATGAGATGATAATTATGCAGGTTACTGTAAGTTTTACTGTCATCATAGGGAAGATGTAACCTTTGGAAACAATTTCATAACATAATACTGGATAGCTAGAAAAGGAAACCGATTATGTTATAGGTTCGATTCTAGTCATCTAGTACACTGGAACTTTTTTCTAGGCCTTGAGTCTTTTTAAGCCTATTCTAGAATTAGTCAATCTCTAGTGTAGACAAATAGAGTCGCCTCTGCAGTTGAGCAAAACAGTAGAGATCACATTATTTCACACCCCCCTCCTTAGGGTTTAGGATATAATGACACCAGCAGTTGTCTGTTGTGTTTTCTCCAAAACCTTAAAAATAATCAAAAGTAATGAGCGCAACTATTGGTGACCACTAAAAGTAGACCATCTGCCCATTTCTAAAAAATAATTCCGATTAAGATTTCCGTCTAATTCCTTTGGCGATTATAATAAAATAACATAAAATGAAACAAAATAAATAAAAAATAAAATAAAATAAAACAATTTTATTTTCTTTAAAACGGAGTTCATAAAGTTCGAATCCGTTTTAGTCGGAATATTAAGGAGTAAAAAATGTCACAGCGAGGAAAACCGGAAGTCAAATTATGAACAGCACTCTTAAAACGTCAAGATTTGATTTTAATAAATATCGGTGAGGAAAAACTCTCCAAAGTTTCCGCTGAAATGAAAAAAAATCTCATCTCGTCTACTATTCCGTTTTCTAAAATTTTTAAATTTTCATACAACTTTCGAGAAAAAAAAAGAAAAACAACTTCGCTGCCTGATGTTGGGTGTTCTTTTGCATCGACAACGAGAACATGTTTTCATTAATCCTCAGTAGATGCGCTTCAACCTTGTCTGCATCCATAAACCGAATCGATTTCTATTCGCAGTCTATAAAGAGATTATTCCCGTTCGGCGCGTTGTTTTAATTGAAAAGTTGTGGACGTGGTTAAACTAGGAGAACAACTGGTGGGGGGGGATTGTTTGATGATCTCTTTATTGATTCAAAACTTTCTTGATCAAAATACGTTTACTCATATTTGGTCCAACTGCTTTTGTATACGGATGCGCTTTTTAAGTGTCCAGGTATCCTTTTTCTTCTGTTTTCTACATTTAGTTTTAATTATATTCCTGTAACCTATTCTCATAATAAATTGCAGTTGAATATTTATTTGAACAGTAATAATATTGTCACATATACGCTTTATTTGTGTAATTACTTACACGTGATTTTTAAACTCTATACGAATTTCTATAAAGAAATATTGCATGAATATCTCATGAAATAATGGTTTGAAGCTCTTTAATGCATCTAAACAATTAAAAGAATTATGTTGTTTACATCGTTAAAATCATCATTATAATTTCATTGTTAAAATCGTGTTCACAATTTTATTGTTAAAATCTCTTTATGTAATATTTAAAGAATAAAAATGACTTCTAATAAAAAGCTAAAGCGTTTTTCCCCCATGAGATTGATTCGGTTTACTTTCGCACTATTTATTAAGCATTAAATTGAATTATAAACCCATTGCTATGACGTTCAGGTGAGAACAATGTATTATGTCTAGAAAATTTTATAATTTTCCATTTGAGTGTTAAATAAAAATGATTTAATATACCCAAATGGTACCGCCAACAATAAAACAAAGAATAGGTTTCAACGAAAAGGCTTTTTGTTTCCGATATAGACATTTATAGTCCTCCGTAAACATGCCCCAGGGCTAAACATTTGTCAAGTATTTATATCTTTACACCTACAATGAGTCTGAAAAGGAATTCGCGTCCAATAGAGCCTCAAATGATTAATGATGTGATACACAACAGCGGCGCTGTTTAAGAAACTTGAGGAAGCTCATAAAATATTTCGTCTCACAAAAGTGAATCAAACTGAGCAAGAAATTTATTGAAAAACCACCAGCTCTGCGAGCAAAAAGAAATCAAAAATTCTTTCTTAAAAGTGGGGAAAAATTTGTTGCAACTCGAACATCTTTTTCCATACCCAAATATAACATTTCTCGATGCGGTACAAAAAAGTTGTATTTCCCGAGAGTAAAAGTCCTAATAAAGTTGCTTATGGATTATCAAACTTGGTTCGCATCAGGGAATACCTCAATAAACGTTTTATTAAATCTCAGCCATGAAAGTTATATAATTACTTCTGTGAATCGAATATCTGTGGAAATAGCAAGAGTTATCTAAGGAAAATTGGGATATTCAAAGGCTGTTACGAAACATCCTTTGAATCGTACTTATGACGTCACAAGTATAACATTTAATAAAAAATATTCCATGTTTGTTTCTAGAGAATCTGTTCACTTTCTTTTACTATACAAATTACACTTCCGGTTTTGTCAATAATTATTGACAAAACCGGAAGTGTAAAACTTCTACTGCACCTCCAGTTTTTATTTGCAGAGCATTTCTGATAAAAGCGGTCTGTTGCTAATCAGAAATTTTTGATTTCAAGTCCTAAGACGTACTTCATTTTCATTTTAGCATGCTAAACTACTTCATGTAACCTTTCTGGATGCTCAAAATATATAAATTGTTTATGATACGAGACAAATTTGCCTGCAGCATTCGCATGCAATGAATAATGAATATTCATCAAGTTCTCCGACAAATAATCGCAAGTCTAACTCATTATGGTGTCTACTGCAATAGCACTTATTTCAATAAAGATAAGGGATATGATCGAGGTCCGATATTGTGTATGCAAATTACGTTTACAAATGAGCAATAGAATCTAAGTGAGCCAAACAAAGCAATCAACCGATCATGCAGGAACTTCACCGCTTGTTTCGCCTGCATACAGTAGCGTTGCTCCATTAGAAATTATTTCTAACAGATGCATCTGTTTAACACATTAGCGTTTTCAGTGATTGTGCAAGCAAGGGCCATTGTTGCATTTCGTATCTAAAATATGATTAATTTAAGCGTTACTGTTGATAATGCTTGTTTCGTATGTATTCAAAACTGTGTTTATTAGCGGGGAAAAACATGAAATTTGTATCAAATTGAGAAAAAGAAATCTTAACACATGATTGATTGATTACCTTCAATGCAAAACAATTTCTACGCCGTGGCTAATATTCCTGTTTTGTCATGCACGGCAATATTATTACAATAATCAAATGAAAATGTGAAGGACGAGTTCAGCAAAGAGTAAGATCTAGTTAGAAGGAAGAAAAATGTCTGGAATTATATCCAAGTACGCAGTGCAAATAAGTGGATTATCATAAGCAAACAGGCAGTTCTAACGATCTCTAAGAATCTGTCAAATTATATATTTAAGAATTATTTTCTGAGTATTCATTTTTCATCTGTCACTTAGTCAACAATAAATATTTTCCTCAGTAGAACAAGAGCTCGCAACTGTCAGGAAAATGTAGTCGATTTAAATCGGAAAAGATTCCCCCAGAATCAATCCACAAACACAATATTTAAGTTTATTTTGCATACTGTTTGTGCAAAATAAGAGTTACTGTGTAATGATGGACAATTTATAACCATCACCCAAACTGCTGTCAGTATCAAAAATGCCTTTTGGCGGAAGGATCTGGACCTGAATCCCGTCTTGGATGCATAGAACCTTAATAAGAGCATTTCAACGAGAGGTGAGGTAGTCGGTCTAATACAGGGTGGTGGTTTTCTCTTCCCTGAAACTCGGACTTTTCATTCAGTAAAAACAGGCAACCAAGCCAGAACAACACACAATTAACAGATATAATACACTAGCTTCATAACCTTAGTTGCTTTTGGCCGCAAAGCCAAAAAATTAACCACTCTTAACTATATACTATAATAAGTTTAATCACAACTTCACGAATTGAAAAAAAAAAGAAAATCAATCACTGTGTGGGGAAAACTAATATTTATTCGAACAAATGCAAATAAAACCGAATTACCGGTTTAAAAAAAAAAAAACCTTGTTAAACCTGATTGGTCGCGAATGCGATTAAAAAGCAGCACCAGAACAATGCAAGCCATGATTTCAATTTACGAGTAGTTATATCAATTATCAGTCTGCGCTGCATTTCGAGAAATCTGCACTATATTAGCAGGCGTTATTTACAACACTGCGACGGAAAAGGATCAAACTGATCGCTAGGGACAAAAATAATGAAACAGTATTCTCATTATAAATGGAAAAATATTCTTACGCTACTATGACTGTTATTCTTCTCCATTAATTATAGAACTTTGTGCGTACATGAAATACATAAACAATATACTCGTACAGTATATGCAGCGCTTATTTTTGCTTTTTTTTCCCACTTAGGTGAGGCCATCGTTACTGAATAAATAATGATTTTAACGTCATTTCGTTACAGATATTTATTACAAATTTTTATACAAAGAAATTTTTTGCAATGTATAATATAATAATGACGTATTATGACACATTTCCACTTTGGTATTTTATTTATCGTAATAGTAAATGAATATAATAAGGAATTGGTCTTTGCGATGTTTCTTTATGATGAAATCAAGTGTGACTGTTACATGAAATTTAATCTTACTGATGAAGTAATCCAATACTAGAGCTGGTTTCTTTGAAGGGACGCCCAGGTTTATGAAGACGACCTTCGTATGGAAACCGGTGGTGGAGGTGGGGGGGGGGGGATATACAGCAAGTATGCATTTTATCATGAGAAGAGATTGCAGGTCCAAAAGTCATTTGAGGACACGGGGACAAACACGGTGATCTGATAAGACTGTTTTCCTTATCTGTTAAGGAAAAATTGAGCTAAAAATCAAGCATAGACAATGAAATGACGAAACGAATAACACACACACACCCAGTTATCCGAGGTAGAAATATTTAGACAACAACAACAGAGTGGCAAAACAATTCTACAATTTCATAGTTAATATCTGTTTTGATATATTTTATAGTAGATTAAATTAAATTTTAGGATGATTCTGGACACTGGATGTGGGATTATTTTTTTATTTACGTCATACAAGAGAGGTCACAATGCCGTGTAGTCAAATGGATAAAGAGAAAGATAGTAGAATCTGTTAACATGTTTCTTGAAAGAGTTGAAAGGGGGGGGCGTTGAATTCATTAGAATAAACAAGCATATGTGAAGGCTCTTTCAAAGAACAGAGTAGGTGAAATGAAAAAAGAAATTGAAAAGTTGGTTCGATATGTCTGAATATGAACTGTGTGTGGATGATAACCAGCGGTGCTCTAGTTCTTTATAATTAGAGGAAAGAGAAGGAACAATAATAGCCAGGTCGGCGCACCAACGCCGTCATATCTAAAAACAGACATAATGCAAAAAAAGAGTCTATGAGAAGCGGCTGAAAGGAACCGTGAGATAGAGGGCAGTGAAGACATCTGTAAAAAGAATGACACTCTCTTGTACAGTCGAGAATTTAATAATGCTCGGGAAGTTTTAGGTGCACCATGCCATTTGGGAAAAGCAATGTCCTAACAACGGTCGGATTTGCGGAAAGCATGAGGAGTTGAGCAGGGTGGTTTTAGTGGTTTTAAATGAAAAAGAATACCAAGTTATTAGGAAACTGAGTAAGCTATGGATGTGATGATATTATTCAAGGATAAAGTAGATGTCAAAGTCAACCCAAGAAGAGAAAAACCGATGTCGACTGGAAATCGAACGTCATGGCAGATGGCTTTGTCTTATCAAATTTGTTTATCAATGTCGGAGTACTCCAGAGTTCTGTACTCTCACCCATGCTTTTCCTCAGTACATCAATCACCCCCCCCTCTCCAAATTTTAATTCATAATTTTGCTGATGATATTTCGATAGCTTTTAAATTCAATAGTTGCCTATACAAAAGTTGGGAGAAATGACTGATGTTAAGAGGTCTGTTTTATCTTTGGGCGATATTAGCATGATACCATGAGATGCGAGAGAAGTGATTAAAAGGAAGAGCAGAAGTTAAACAACAGCCTTAGAAGGATCAGAAGGCTCAACTGCCGTACAGTAGGAGACTAGCTTATTGGATTTGCGCCTTAGGAAGTCTGCTTTGGATATCTTGATGGTTTTCTTGCACCTGTTTCGACCCGTAGTGTAGGAAATAAGTGGGAAGGTGGAGTTTTGATTTTGACATATGTGCTCCATTTTAACATTTTGAGAGATTTAGCGCTTGCAGAAGGATCACGGATTTGAAGTCAAGTCGGGAATGAAAGCCTTCATTCCACTAAGGTTTATTTCAATTATTCGATCATAGCAAATATTTATCAGATCGGGACAGCAAAAACAATAATCAGACCATGGAAAAGAGATGTAGAAATACTGGAGATCATATCACTTTGCGTAGTTGTAGTGCCATAGGTCATGAGGCTGAGATTGGCCAATTGGCAGATTGATCTGTAAAAAATAGATGTGGTTAAGGTTGGAGCTTCCAAGAGATCAAACATCTGCAGTGCAACTGGAGAAAGAGAGCTAATTAAGAAAGGGTCGAAAGAAAAGGTCAAGTTGGAAGGCTAACAATTTTGGTTTAGATTATCTTGACGGAATCATTTGCTATATAACTGATAGCAAACGATTCAATTTCGCTTCTGGATTGATTTATAGAGAAGAAGAGTCAGTTTGTGTAATGAAAATAAAGTCTCCTAGGAAGATAATCTTACTGTGCGTGTAATTAGAATGAATGAAATAAACTGTTAGCGATAAGTAGTCAAAGAGGATAGCAAGGTCGTCTGAATAATGGGGACAATAAAAGCAGCAGATTAGTTAGCGTTTGAAGATACAATGGTCGTGAGGTCCATACGAGCAGGTAGGGCACCACCTTACGAAACCAATATGAAACTACTGGTTGTAATAATTTATTTTTGGTCAGTAAATTGTGTGTATGTTCTCCTGGCCGGTTTGTCTGATTGCGGGATGAAAAACCCGAGTTTCCCAGATGAAAAACTCTCCACCTCAGTATGAGACCGGATAACTCACCTTAAACTGAAAAGCTCTAATAACTTGCGTCCTAAACGGGATTCGAACCCAAGTCTTTTCAACGAGAGGGTATCTTCGAAACCGATGAAAGTTACAAGAATGAAGGAAATCTTGAGCCAGAGTAGAGTAAAGCGGAAATTCCAGTTTAAGGAATACAAAGATATAAAATGAAAAGTAAAATTATAACAAATTATAAAAATATAATAAAATAAAATATATAAAAAATTAACGAAAAATTATGAAAATTTCAACGAATTTCCTCAATAAATGAGGAAATTGTTTATCAAAAATGAAAATGCTTGGATTTCGCTAGAGCAGAATATGCATTATTAATTTGCCGAAGCAAATTCTAAGTGCTGTTGGTTAAAAAATCGCAATGTTCGGTCTATATGATCATTTCTTTCCGGATGTTAAACTGATTGAATACAACAATACAAAGGAACGACATTTCAACAATGCGCACATAGTGAAGCCAAGATAATCGGGATTCTCCTGTTCACAACAATTAATAAATATCACTGTTGTAGATAAATGAAATCTACAAATGCCTTGTGGATTTTTGCTAATTCAAATAACACGAGAAGCTTTTCCTTTAATGACTTATTTGTCTAATTTTCTTAGATTAGGTAGCCCACGAATCATAAAAAGTTAATTTCCACAGAATTTTTTTTTCTCTTTCACATTGCAAATCCCATTACCAATAAATAAAATGGGAAATCACTTTTATGGATGTTTGTTATTAGCTGTGATAATAAAGAACAGAAGGGATAAGACTAAGACAAATAAAACGGCCTCACGATTTCGCCTTAAGTAACGAATTACAGTCTACCTACGACATTAATACCAATCACGGGCCCTACCTGTAAGTAATCCATCTCACTGAAGCGCCAGCTTAATGTAAATCACTGCACATATCTGAGCATTGGGACACACTACTTTAATTCCGTATGTTTCTGGGCTGTTCCTATAGCTAGTAACCATGGAAACGACGTCTTCACACATTCAACAGCGATATATATGTTAAAAGACTGTCCAGCTAATACTCTGCTCTGATAACAAGCACAAATCGATCTTGGCACCACTGATATTAAATAGTTTCGCTTTGTGACTCATTTTACCGCAAGCAGGACTTATTTGAGTACTCCGAAAATAGGATTGATGCCATCGCAAGTGTCGAACAGTGAGTCCGTATTGAAATGTTAACTGAAAACGGACAGCCCAGAAAACCTGCTGAATCAGCAATGGAGTTTTATGGGAAGAGATTTATAGATTAATGTCGTGCAAATGGAGACAAGTCAAGCGAATGAAAAGAGTATTAAATGAGCACGAAAATCCACCTTCCTCTGCCAGAAATGCTGTTGATTCGCCAAAATTAAGCCACCAGTTTATATAGTAGTTTTTAACAATTCCCAATTTACTAAAAAGCGAATAAATGCTGATCTTTTTACTATTTTTTGCATATCGAATTTAAGCAACTTTTTTTAATTTTGTTACACGAAAGTTAACCTTTAGAGGTCAAGTAGGTCACACGAAAGCCGAGAATCGAAGAATGTGTTTATTTTCATTACAGTTAGCCCAAGGACTATTTCAAAACAAGCATAAAGAATTATAGCATGCGATAAATAATTTCTAGAAAGCATATTAATCATCTAATATTTGCATGCGCACGTGACAAAAATCAAAATGGATGAATGACAACAGAGTTGAGAAAAACGTCTTCTGCTTACGAAGGATAAAATGCCAAATGCAACTCGCAACTGAACTTGTTATGTGTAACAGTGCACACACACAAACGGTGCATCCGTAGCTCAGTCAATATCGACGACTGGAAAATTCCACAAGCTCTTGGACACTACACTGAGTTGAAAATATCACCGCAGTGTGGTACGATGTACTACGAGATAGCCAATGGAACTTTCTTGGACAAAATCATCACTGACAATGAGACATGAACTTATGATCTCAAGTAGTAGTCCAGCCACTCTGAACAAGATCAAGATCAAGATAAGATAAGGAATCGTGACGTGATTGCTTGTTGAGATGTTGATGTCAATGTGTGTGTGTGTAACATCATGGGTTTTGAATGTTTGGAATTTCCTGGGGGCATATGTGTCAATGGCTTCAGATCACGAGTGTATTGGTTCGCGTATGGCATTGTGGGTAGTAGGGGCACTTCTGACAAGATCAAGATCAGGTAAGGAATCATGATGTGATTGTTTGTTAAGAAGCTGACGTCAATGTGTATCGTTATCAGATGTAAACAAGTGACATCATTTGTTACTTATAAGTAACGTCATTGTTAGTTGTAAATAGGTGACGTTATTCATTTGAATGAAAAAGGTTAGAGATAAGGATTCGTGTTGTGATTGGTGGGACACTCTGAACAAAATAAGGGTAGGGTGAATGGGGGAAGCCACATTACTGTCTTGAATGTGTGTTGTTATCAGATGTAAATAAGTGATGTTCTTGTTAGTTATAAATAAGTGACGTTATTGTTTTGAATGGAAAAGGAAGCTATATTAGTAGGTAAAGATTCGTGCCGTGATTGGTGTGACACTTTTAACCAGATCAAGATTAAAATAAGATAAGGAATCGTGACGTGGATGTGTGTTGTTTTCAGATGTAGATAGAGTTTGGAATGTTTAAAATTTCACTGGGGGCCCCTATTCTGTCAGGGACATCACGTGGTGTGCTTGGTTCGCATTAAGTGTTGTGGGTAATTTTTGGAGATAAGGAATCGTAACGTTTTGTGTTTGGAAATTTCTGGGGAACATGGACTAGTGACAGAACTAGTCACATGGTCTAACATCAAAAACACTTTTAGAGGATAAAATACTTTACATAATAAGAACAAATAATATACAATACCCATTGAGCCACAGAAATAAGATTTGCCCTATGATGTCTCAAAGTAAGATAATCTCACATCAACATCATATCCAACAGCATGTAAAAACATGTCTGTGAATCATATGTGCAAAAGTTTCATTTTGGAAGGAACAGTCAGCATTAAGGATCAGGTAAACACTACTATAAGGAAAAACAAATGAGTCAAGTGTCTCAGCAGTTACAGCAAATTCGTTCATCCAGTGCAGCTATCGTAATTGTGTTGTGGTGTTTGGTGTCCAGGAAAGTAAAGTGAAATAATGGGTGAGCCACAGAAGTCATTGAAATTTTCTTTCTTCGGGAAAATAGCATGAGACAAAACTCTTCACCTAGCTCTAAAAGGATGGAAACCGATTATTATTTTAGAAGACACCTACATTGTCATGTATTTATCCAGGACCACTTGGGAAAAGTTATGCAGGAAGTGGTCTGATATCCTCGGCTACTTGCAAAGAAGAGTTGATTACGAAATGGACCTCGGTGAGTGTTATATTCTGAAATGCCAAGATGGGCAACTAATACTTGATGATACAGAAGCTGATGGAGTAAAGTTTTTTCTATTAGTTGTGAAGAAACTGAGAGATTTTCACCAAAAATGTACGACATTGATAATCATTTACTATTTTTGGAAACTGAATTACCATCTATTCGTATCACGGGGAAAATTATCGTTAATCATTTCAGTTCATCAATGGTAAAATTAGACTTTCAAGATTTTATCCAATTCGATAAAGATTCTTTATTTTGGGACATTTACAAACATTTTACAAAAACTGTTTGTATATATTTGCTGACAAAAGAATACAAAGAAAGTTTAGGGAGGCATGGTGTCATTTCCAGACTGACACAATATCAAATGTATGGATGTGCTTACTATGGTATCTCATCTAAAAACTCTTTTGCATGACCAGCTATTTTCATGGAATGTAACCAAGAAGCCATGAGTAACGAAAATTTTCTTTATTGAACTCTATGAAAATGTTAAAAGTGTAAACTAAATATTGTGAAATATTTTTAGGTAACTACATGTTTCATTTTTTTCTGTAAATATACTTGTAAATAGTATTTCAGCAAAATAAAATATGGAATGTAAACTGAAATGAACAAAGATGTGTGTTTTTGTTGTTGTTTTTCCACAGTGAATTGTTTACTCAGTTATTGGGATTAGAATTTGATATTTAAATCCATAAGTTTATACCTTAATGCAATTCTGTTTAATTATTGTAAAAAAAAATCACTACTGTGAAATTAATGCAAGGAACGGGGGGAAGGGTGTTGAAAACTGATATCCATGTAATTGATTATTTTATAAATTGTCTAATGCTACCTATTGACACTGTTTGCATTATCTGAAAACAATTCGTTCACATAATCGAAAATCCGAACTGTTAGAATTTGGTTGTTTTATAGAGACAGCAAATAATTAACCCAAAAACGTGACTTAAACTCTTAAAGTTTGGTACAGAAAAAGTGTTTGTACTCTCTAGATAATACATATTCAAATTTTACTTTTCCCAACACAAAGTAAGATAAAAACACACCAACAGTATATCCAACAGCATGCGGAAAACATGTCGTTGAGTCATCTGCACAAAAGATTCATTTTTGAAGGAATGGCCAGGGTAGGGCATAGTAAGGGTAAACAGTACTATAAGAAAAGACCATAGAGTTGAGCGACTTTGAACTTAAGGTAATCATTCATCCACTGCATCTGCTGTTTTGTGTTGTGGTGTTTTGTGTTTGGTAATGTATAAATAATGGGTGAGCCACAAAATTCTTTGAAAGTTTCTTTGTGAAAAGTTCTAATTGTTTAGAATTTATAACAAAAAGTTAACATAAAATATAAGATCAGAGCTAATAATCAGTGTAATAATAATAATAATAATAATAATAATAATAATAATAATAAATAATTATTTAGATTACTTCATAGTGCCATATGAAGTAATCTAAGAAGAAGAAGAATGAAGGAAAAATAGACAGTGGGTGAAAAATACGAATTTTCAGTTATCATTGAAATAATTGATTGTCAATTTCTTTTGAATAAGACTTCGAATTTATTTCCTGAAGAAATTTGTATTTCTGATGGAATTATTGTAAGATATGCATTGACAAAATCACCTTGTAGTTGGAAAGAATTACCTGAAAGAGTTAAAAAACAGAATTCTTTGTTAATAAAATATAACCATCAGCTGAAGTGGGAAATTGGTTCACTGTCTCTGGACAAACTAGGAAATTGGATGATAGAATAAACATGCAAATATCAAATATTTGCATGTTTTTCCTCGCCAAAGGAAGAGAAAAATCTAAAACATTAACGAGGTTAATAGGAGCCCTGTTCTTGATTTAAATGAAATTGGATGCCCAAAACGTGAAAAGATAACATGTACTTTTAAATGCTTTTGGAAACATAACGAAAGATTCTGTGCTTTTAATAGTGCTCAGAAATATATGTATTGGATTTAAAAAAATAAATATACAACCCTTAATTTTACTACAGTAATAAATTCCCAACGATGGCCAAATGAAAATTAACTTTCAGATGAGAGTCACATTGTCAAAACCAACATGATGGCAATTCCACAAGCATGGGAAGAACCTTTGAACAACAGTGCAAATTTAACAATAAGATTAAGGAACAAAGAAAACAGATTGTATTTTTCACTTTATTTATTTTCTGTATGTTAGATTCAGTTAAATTAAGTAATATTTCACTCAAATAAAATGTGTAAATTTAAATGAACAAATTGGGTGTCGTTGGTGTGTTTTATAAATTTAAGTAAAACCATAACATTTTTTGTCCTTCTGAAATTTCATGCCACAAACTAACCAGATTTTTTTTCTTTAGAAAATCCACTAATTGAAACTGTGTCAACTCTTGGAAGCAAAAGGAAATGGGTATTAAATTAATAGGCAGAATTTTAGTGGAGAATATTTCACTGAAAAGTGACAAAAAAATAAAAAGGTATCATAGCATGCAGATAACAAGTGAATCATCATTCATATATCAAAAAATACTCGCCATTGGAAGAGAAAAATCAAAACACATTAACGAACTTAATAGCGAGACCCATTCTTCATTTAAATGATACCAAATGATGAAAACAATATGTGCATGAATTTCAAAACTTTGAAAAACAACTAACAATAACGTCACTTATTTACATCTGATAACAGCACACATTCAGGACAGTGATGTGGCTTCCCCCATTCACCCTACCCTTATTTTGTTCAGAGTGTCCCACCAATCACAACACGAATCCTTATCTCCAACCTTTTCCATTCAAATGAATAACGTCACTTATTTACAACTAACAATGACATTACTTATTTAGAAGTAACAAATGATGTCACTTGTTTACATCTGATAACGACACACATTGACGTCAGCTTCTTAACAAACAATCACGTCATGATTCCTTACCTGATCTTGATCTTGTCAGAAGTGCCCCTACTACCCACAATGCCATACGCGAACCAAAACACACGTGATCTGACATTGACACATATGCCCCCAGGGAAATTCCAAACATTCGAAACCCATGACGTTACGCACACAATGACGTATCATCTCAACAAGCAATCACGTCACGATTCCTTATCTTATCTTGATCTTGTTCAGAGTGGCTGGACTACTACTATCTCATGAGCTAAAAGTCAACTATAACGTGGAGACATCAAGATTCCCTGATATCATAAAAACTTTTCCATCAATGAGAAAACTTGTGTCAAGTCTTTTTGGGATGTATGAGATGTCTACGCTTTTACTTGAAAAAAGAACAAGATCCAGGTGCTACCTTGGAGGTGCAAGAAAACTTTATAAGAACTTTTTTTGCCTAAATGTTACATGGAGATGGTTTTTGTCTCAAACTCCGGTTTTTAATTGCAACTGGAGAACACAATTATCAGACAAAATATATTGGCCACATAGATCCTAAAAGCCACAATCAAATCAATGCAACTGGTTAATAATGAGGAAAGAGACCGAAATAATCATGACAACGCGACTTTACAAGCATCTCAATAAATGCCAGGCAATTTCAAGACGAATACGGATGAGAATCGATGAGTCATCTTGTACACCTTTCGTTCTGACCTTTCGGTATGACACTTTCGATCTTTCTTCTCTTTTAGCCTCTTAAAAAGTCTTTATGAGTAGCGACTAAGGAAAGCTGTCACTATAGCATTGCAATTACTAATGTTACTGCAGAAGTGAAGACTTAGCTAGATTATTTAATCTAATCGATCTTGACCAGGATTTCTTCGCGACGGGTTTTAATACGCAAGTTCGCTGCTGGGAAAAGTGCTTCAAGATTGATGAGATTACTTATAGAAATGATGTCAGAGTGACCTTGTGTGGTTTACTTTTGGAGAAGACTTTGCGATCTTTCTGAAATAATGTATGTTGCTCCATTTCCTCAATGTCAGAATGGTGATGTTTGTGATGTTAACTACTGAAACATTTTTTTTTGTGTGTGTGTGTGTGTGTGTGTGTGTGTGTGTGTGTGTGTGTGTGTGTGTGTGTGTGTGTGTGTGTGTGTGTGTGTGTGTGTGTGTGTGTGTGTGTGTGTGTGTGTGTCGGCTAATTCAGAAAAATAAATCAAAAAGTAAAACAAAATCCTGTGCTTCAAATTTTTCTTAAACTTATTTAAGAGGCACAATTTAACCTGAAGATTTTTAAATGTTATCATTTATTTTACCACTTAATGGAAAATCATTTGAGAATCATATTGCTTGCAAGACGAAAATGGAGACAATTATTATTTAAAAAAAAGATGAAAAAAGATTGAGCTGAAGAATGAAATGGACGAGGTTATCATTATCTGATAAGATTTCAAAAACCCTAGCACATCATCAGGGAAGAAGTGGAGAAGTAACAGAGATCTTATGCTACCAATTGCTTACAATGGAGATTGTGAAATGTTTCTGCATGCAGGCCAAAAAGCAATAACTGGAGGTTTCTATGCAACGCGCGCGTACACGCACACGCTGAATAGATGAAAAGCGTTGTTTATCGATTAGTATCTTCAGCGCCGATATAGTGCATTCCTCACAAGATATTTGTATCAGGATAAGAAATAGTACCATGAAGTTTCAAACCTATAATAAAATTATTTTTTTTAAATGTGGAATTGTTTTGTCATTTCTTATGTATATAACATTAGGGGATAGTATTCATCTGGTAGTTCTGTGTGGTTTTATGTTATGAAACTCACAGCTGTTGTTCGTTGTATTGTGGTCCTCAAAACAAGAAATAAAACAGTTCTCGAATTCTAAATAAGACAAAAGACGTTATAAGTCGAGTTATCATTCTCACGTCGCTGTTAGTACGTAAAGGAATGCTACGTGATGATATACCCCGCATGTCAACAAAAGCACACATGCACCTAAAGAGCAAGGTGTTTGTGTCCGTCTAGAATTTAGACGATAGTTATGTTGTCTGATCGCGAAGTACACGGTAAGTATATTTTTGATGCTCTGCGCATCTTCGCACATAAAAAGGGACCAGTACTATTCTCCTCTAAGAAAGAATATGGGTTAACTAACCGTAAAAATATAATGTGAAGAAATTGAATGATTTATTGACAAGTGAATTTTTGCGTAGGTAACGGCAGGGAATATCAAAGAATCCATGATAAGACGGCAACAGCCTTTGGTGGCAGCTATTTTTGACTTCTAATAATATTCTAACCCGTGCGTGCATGTGCACAAAGACATGAAATAATACAACTATTTCAACTACAAAGATTCCACCAAATTTAAATACATTCTCAATATAAAGTTAAGCCAGTGATAAGACTGCAGCATTAATCTGTATTCGCATCACTCTAGACAAAAATGATATATTACTTAACGCAATAGTCTTCTTTGTCCTGAATGATAATCCCTTTTCAATTATTTTCAATTAGCATTTTAAAACGTACGGCAACACACACACACACACACACACACACACACACACACACACACACACACACACACACTAGTTAAGAAGGATGTTCGTGAATTCACTTCCTCCGACTACCAATGCACCCTGCGACCACATAAAAACCACTCATTGTCTTAATATCTTCTGCGTGCTTTTTTTTAATTAATCCCCTACATACGCAAGAGACTGCACAACGTATAACATATTAGTACCTTGTGTGAGTACGAGGTTAGGTTAAGGAGAAACAAGGAACTGTTGCTCTTTTTCTTGGATAACTAGATGTTGTAACAGTTTCGGGGAAACAGAAGTAGAGAGAATGAAAATTTCGTTTGGCAACCCAAAAAGCAATGTGGACAGCAGGTGATCGTGTTTTTACAAATTTGAGAAAAGTGAATGAATTAAAAAGCCGGTTCGGTAGCGAACTGCCTATGAAAACACTGGTAGAAGAGGTATAACACAGAAAAATACAGAACGTTTTGGGAGGTTGAAGAAGCCAAGAATATGATATGCTTCAGCCAGGAAAGGCTAGAGTTGTAAGGCTATTTAAGAAGAGAAAGCTAAACTTGTCTAGAAATATTCAGTATTATCAAAGGTAAGATGAGATCTTTGTTACGAGAAATAACACAAAACTGTGGTAGCAATGAAGTTCATAATGTTGCTCTTATTGTTCTCCTCTCACCGAAGAATATCAAGATCAGAGTTTACTGTTAAGCAAGTTCTTGAAAAATGTAATGTTTAAGCACTGCAAAATTTGTCGAATAGAGAAGGTGGTATAAAATGCAGTGAATACCCTTCATATTAATTCGCTAAGGATAGAATTTGTGATTAGTGGGAGAAGGTAATTTATGGATAGGAGCATGGAGGAAAGTAAAGAGCCATCTTTGGTATCCAGATAGCGGTTGGAAACCTGAAGAGAAAAGAAGCCGTTTACATGACATGTAGGCACATTTAACCACCACAGAAAGCGGAAACTAAGTTGAAAGCTAAAACGTACACTATAATTAGTAGTTTGGTGTGTACACCCTCTGAGTCAGATCTGATAAAATAGCGTGCAAATGTTAAAAAAGATGACATGGCTTGTGTTCAAAGGAAAGGCGGAAAAAGTGAGCTAGAGGATCTGCTATGGAGTGGGTGGAATCCATACCAGTGATTACTACTTACCCGGTGGGCTTACAGGTAGTGAAGAAGTTGATTGTTCTGACCTCTTCGTTATTTTCGTGAAAACTGAAGTGAGAGCAATAGAACGATGGATGACGGATTTTTATTGCACTTTTTATTTTATTTATTTATTTTTTATTTGAATGGGCTGAATATAGACCTGCTTCCATACTGTTCGATAGATGCAAGACGAATATAAAAGAAAATAAAGATGATAAATTGATTTTACTCCTAGAGCACAAATTCTAAGCATACTTAATTGGTATCCATCAAGATCAGAAGATGTTATACAAGACATTCAGAATTTTTCTGAATTTCTTACGAAACATTGAAGAAGTAGAATGAGCTGTTCTTGGTATAGTGGCAGGTAATTTATCTTTGTCATCACGCTGGAGGTAGAGGAGGAGAATAATGGTGCCGAGTAATCAGCCTTACCTTTAATTCATATTTCAGTGGTGTCATCTAGATGAGAGAGAGAGAGAGAGAGAAGAGAGGCGGGATTGTGGAGAGAAGTGTTTGAACCAACTGCCCTGATGAGGGTCCAGAAGGCTTTAATACTATTTGAACAGAAGACCAGTTTTGTTGCAATTGACCATTTTCAAAATAATATTTAGGACGGTTAATTTTTCTTCAGCTGCTGAGAGCTGCAGTGTTGATAAAATGAACGTAGAGACAAACGATACAAACATCTCGTCCACCCCCCTACACTACCATGTCATCCTTCTTGGAAATACAAGATTTTATAGTAACAGGTGATTTTGAATGGCACCATTCAAAAAGAGAAATGCTTTCATTTCTTTATTTTTTTTTGAGTTATTTGAGTTATTCCGCCAGAAAAAGTTTTCATTATCAGTATAGCAGATAGAGTAATCAGCCCAAGGATAAGAGGATAAAAATCAGTAGGATCATCTTATTAGACTCGAGTGTAATGCAAACATAAGGCTGAAACTGGCTGAAGACAGGGCCATAGTAGAAGAAATTAGATTAAGACGAGAAAGCCAGTGTCTATTGTACACTGCTTGGAAAATGTCAACGGACATCAGAATGTGGGGAACAAACAGCCATAGAGCCCACCTTAATAAGATGCAAGACCGCCTTTCGATGCGATGAATGCAACAATCCTACGAGAAATACTTTCCACAAGAGTGCGATAGCGATCAATGGAAGTTTTAGACCATTCTTCCTGTAAGCATATAACGAGGTCCTAGACTGTTGTGGAGCGGATTCCCCTTGACCTCCCCCAACGCTCCAGTTCATCCCACAAATGTTCAATAGGGTTGAGATCAGGGCTCTGTGGAGACCAGTCAAGTGTGGTGAAGTCATATCCAGAAACCACGCAGTTATCAGCAGCTTTATAATAGGGCATTCATTGTCTTGCTGAAAGAGACAACGATCAATTCTGCCACAAAGTAGTACGCATTGCATTGTTTAGAACATTCCGATACCTCTCAGAGTTCAATGTTCGTGGCAATACAAACAAAGGTCCCAAGCCAAAGCAGATACACACCGCCACTTCAGAATTTCATAGTTGGGGTTATGCACTCTGTTAGAGACGTTCGCAGGGCATCAGCAATACCCACACTGGTCCAAAAATACAGCTTTCCAAGCTTGCACGTCCCACTGCACACGCCCTCTGCGCCATTGAAGACGAACCTGCATGACGTTCAGGTAATGTGGGGCTTGCGTATTGTGGTCCTAATATGGAATCCCATGTTGTGAGCCTCGGTTCTGAATATTTTTATGCAGACTGGTATTGCAGTCGATGTCCTAAACTCCGCATTCAACGTGTCGGCCGACGAATGGCAATTATTACATATTACCCTTCGTAGCACTAACCGAACGTGACTGTTCAGTCACGTTCGGTGATTACGGTAGTCGTCCACTGGAGGTAGCACTTGGAGTTGACTTCCTGCGCTTCCGTAGCAATGTGGTGTCACTGATTGTTGACCTGTAAGTTTTCCTGCAAATTGTTGACAAATTGTAAGTTGCCCAATTTGCCAGACAAAGAGAATTGTTCTCCTGTTCTGCGGCAGTTCAATTCTCGCAGCCATTTCACGTGGACACAGTGGCACTGACTTCGGAGCATCATCATATTCCTCTAATTTATACCAGTTCGTAACATGGCACGTGCACCTTGCACATGGGAGTGTCTTCTTTCCATGCAGTGTATCTGTATCTGGTATTCTAGTGTGTAGATAGAGAATTTGTATTAATTCATTGGTAACATCAAATACCTGAGCATTCCTTCCGACCTGATAAGAGGAGATGGTAAACCAGTTTGAGATGTGAGCATTGAAGTCCTCCAGGAAAAAAAGACCATAATGTTTCGGTATCTGCTAAAGAAATAGAACTTTCAGAGACAAGCAATGAAAAACAAAAAGACATCGGTGGTTATCAGAATTTAGTGCGCGATGACAACAGAAAATGAATGGAATCAAATGAAGCCAGGATATTTTGATCCAGAGCTGATCATAAAGTGAGAATTCTAGATTTGGCCATCTTCAATACGGGATGTTAGACCCAAAAGAATCACATGATTTGAGAGGCGATAAGTATTCTATGAGAAAGGATGTAAAGGAGTTGCTAGAAGAGACAAAGCTGAAGAGCGAGAAGGTGAAGATTGTAAGTCTCCTACCACGCTACGAGAGGCGAACTGAGGAGGAGCGCATTGGTTGCCAATGAGTCTATACGTAAATTGTGCAGAAGAATGATGTAGGATTTGTTGATCTGTAGTCTGTGTTTGACGGAAAGATGGTTTGTACAATGTTAATGGATTGCATCTAAATGGTTTGGGATTAGTTGTCTGGAGAGAGCTTTGTTCACTGAGCATGCTGAAGCGTAAATTCAGGAAAACATAAGCAATTATGGTGAGAGCGAGTGAATTTGTATGAAGGCACCCATGAGGCGAGAGTGTGAAAATGACTACGTGTGGAATCTAGTCTCCCAAGCAAAAATATTGAATAGGGTAGTCAATTCCGAAAGTAAAGGTAGGTGGGGGACGAAAGGGATGTTGCAGTTTTGGCAAGGTTGCCACTAACATTGGTCAGTGCAACCTTGCCAAAAGTTATAGGCATTAGTGAGACAACAGATGATGTGGTTACAGGGATTGAATGAGACTGGGTTAGTATTTTAAGGGAAAATAGGATCGGGAAGGTATAGTGCTGATGATAGCAGATTAATTGCTGCCAAAACGAATAGGAGATATGCGGGAGGGTGCTGGTATGAGATTAAGACCGGTAAGACAAAATATGCAGTTGGTTGTCACTATTGGCCAGGGAGTTCCAAGGATGATTTGGAAGACATGCATCGCCAACTTAGCACAATGAGTACAGGTCAAGTAATGGGAGACTTCAACTATAGAGATATAGACTGGAAGTGTGATCTTTCTCCCTTCCAGTCTATATCTCTATAGTTATGGCAGAAAGGAAATGGAATTTGTACGTCTACTAAGAGATAATTATTTAAGACAGCACGTGATGGAGGGGACGGGGGGAGTGGGAGAGTATTGGACCCGATCATGGGATCAGAAGAGCTATCCGTAACCAAGATGACAACATTGTCTCCATTTGGTGAAAGTGACCATGTCTTGACTTGGGAAATTGTAAAACATGAGGAATATTTTATCAAGAAGGGGTATTTGTGGAAGTATAAGGCAGGTGATAAAACACTGTAGGGTAAGGATGTTAGTAGTGCATGGCATATAGTTAAAAGTCATTTAGAGGAAGCACTATTAAATTGTATACCTAAGGTAAGGAGCGTTAATCAGGTAGGAGTTGGATGGATGAGTAATATTATTAAGCACGAGCTGCAGAAAAAGACAGTGCTATGGAAGGTATATAGAGAGAAAGGTGACTAGCAAACTCATGAACGGTACAAGGCTCAGGCAAGAAAGGTGACCAGCATGACAAGGAAGGCAAAATCAGATTATGAGAAGAATCTAGCCGAGCAGGCCGAAGTAAATCACAAAGAGTTCTTTCGTTATGTGGAAAGTAAGAGGAAGAATGACTATGGAAGATTAAACTTAGTGTGTGTGGTGTTGGTCACGAGGCGAGAGAAGCAGATAAAAATAGTGAGTCAGCGAGTGACCTCTTTGCAGGGGTTATCATCCTAGTGAGGATACTGCTTTAACTTATGTGACAAACACTAGAAGTGGATGAATTGGAGGTTCTTGGGATATTGCAAAATCTCAATGTAAATTCAGCTGTGGGATCAGATGGGGATACCAGCTAAGGTTTGGCGAGAATGTGCAAAGGAACTGGCAATGCATTTGACTAAGCTCATTAATTTAAGTCTCAGCCCAGGAAGAGTTTCAAGGGAGTGGAAAGATGGCAAAATTATTCTATTGCATAAAGGAAAATCTAAGGCTGCAGAAGCAAATTATAGACCAATCAGTATTTCAGGCGTGGTGGTAAAAGTATGAGAAAAAATGGTCAAAAAGAGAATTCTATAATGGCAGATAAAAATATTATACCGTATAACATGGCTTTGTGAAGAATTGGTCATGTCTTAGTAATTTACTAACTTTTTATAATAGAGTAACAGCTGAATTGGATTGGATTTTGCAAAGATATTTGTCAGAATACCACATGGAACTCTGTTACACAAATTAGAACAAATGAGGATGGATATGACACTGGTTAAGTGGATAAGAGGGTGGCTGCTGGGACAGATATTAAAAAAGTGGTATATAGTGGGACAGAATCGAAGCGAAAACAGGTGACTAGTGATGTGCTGCAAGGTTCGGTGCTGGGACCATTGCTGTTTTATTTATACATAAAGGATATAGGAAATAACCTGAAAGGAAATATTTAGTTGTCTGAAGATAATGTGAAATTAGGAGAGTAATAGTTAATCATGGCAATGTGGAGAGCTTGTAGAATGATTTAAACAAGCTGTCAAGTATGGGCAAAAGTTAATGGGTGTCAGTTTAATGTTGAAAAATGCAAAGTTACCCATTTTGGGATAAATAAATTACAAGCCGTGTATCACATTGATGACAGTGTACTCCAGGAAATAGATGAAGCTAGAAATTTAGGGGTGGTGGTAGACCAAAGAATTAAAGTTTAGAGGACATATTGCTAAGGTAGCCCATAAGATTACTTTGTTATTGAAGAACACATTAACAAGTAGAGATTAGAAAGTTGTAATTCCTCTTTATAAGGCCTTGATAAGTCCATATCTGGATTACTCTCCTCAAGCCTGATCCCCTGGGTTTCTTGGGGATGAGGAAGCGGTGGAGAGGATTCAGAGGAGAGTGACCAAGATGGAAGTGGCCTGTGGAATGTTCCTATGAGGATAGATTGAGGGTATGTGGATTGCAGAAGTCGGCTGATAAGAGAAAAAAGAGGGCTATGATAGAAACATTTAAGCTGCTTAAAGGATTCTATAGGATAGATTCAAGGGAAATGTTTCAGCACTTGGTTAGAGCGACCAGAACAAGGAGTCATCCCTGGAAGTTAAATAAAGGTGTGGTTAGTAGGGGTGTGAGGACTAATAAATAAATTTTTAACAACTCACCAAATAAAAAATTTATTTGGAGAGTTGTGAATGAGTGGAATGGGTTGCTGGAGACAGTTGTGGGTGCTTTTTCTCTTAATGGGTTCAAGGAGAGGTGATAAATATCTATGGATAGATTGAGTCTCCTGTGATGAGTCTTCGGAGGTGCTCGTATAATAATAATAATGTGTATGTTGCTCTTATTGATGGAACAAAGGTAACAAGAGTAGCTGAGATCTCCAGCTGGAATTCAATTAGAAATTACAAGTGGATTTTAGATGTCTGTAAACCATGCATGCTTCTTAAGCTTTGGCTCATCAATATAAACCAAGCCTATACTGATGATATGAACAAAGTGTCTGTAGGATTTCGGTTTCTTTTTCTTTCTTTGTGGAAGTTTTTTGTAACTCGAAATACGTGTATTTTTTACATTGTCTTCAGATTTAGTGGGTATAAGAACGTGTCATTTTACACACACACACACACACACACACACACACACACACACACACACACACACACACACACACACACAGAGAGAGAGAGAGAGAGAGAGAGAGAGAGGGGTGGGGGGAGAGAATCTCATATCTCATGTCCATGAGTAGCCTGGACCGTGTTACTGGCATACAACTGTACTCAGAATCTCTTCAGGGAAAATAAACGACAGCAAGATTATTAGCTTGGTAATCGTAGCCTTCCGATGTGTTACTGTCAAGAGCGTATCTATGTGTGTGTGGGGGGGGGTATATCTGGCATATATTGGGGCTCAGAAGCCCCAATATATGCCAGACATATATTGGGGCTTCTGAGCCCCAATATATGTCTGGCATTCCCAGACACACTATAGCATATCAAGGTAGCGATGTTCTACCGGACAATAAAACTCAGCTACTATCTACGTCTGGTTAGCATTTTCCCGTTTCTCCACTAGTGCCCTTTATGTGAAAACAGGCCATATCTCGTAAATGTAGGAATTCACTTGGGTATGCGAGATTGTACGTTATGTGCTACCGGTCACTTAGTGCCCCAAATTTAGTATACTCCTAAATAAAGAAAACAAGCACAACTCAAAAATAGCTATCGAATTAAACATAAATACTCGTATATAAGTAGCGGATAGCTTAATATACAATTCGCATATCAAGAAAAATAATATCAAAAGGGGGAGTTGTCAGGCTGTTTAGTGGGGAAACGCATATATTGTCGGACTGGAATGCTAAAATAAATTGATAAAATATCCCTTTTTATTTCTAATCCTTTAACACAAGTCCACCTCCAGTACTAGAATGAGCTAATGGTTTCTAATCTTTCGTGGGTGAAACCGATATAAAATGTCATTATAGACAGTTCATCATAGGAGTGAACTCTACCAGACTACATCAAATGCCTTACGGATACCAATAGCAACAGCCTAGGCCTCTGCACATATCTGAAGATCAGTAACATAAGTAAAAGGATAGCTAAAAGAACAGCTGTGTGAAAATGCACGCAATCGTTGATTACATCGAATTATTTAGGTAGAGCAAAGCCGGCTATAAATCAAATCATCATTTTGAAAGGGAAGTAGGTGAGTGGTCATTCTGATAATGAACAAGGTTTCCATCTACTTCAATCTGTTGGTATCAGGAACTCCGACCCGGCAGAGAGATTGAAACTGGGGATTTTGTTTTCATTTAATGCCACACTGCCTTTTATATTACAAAATGCCTCGACAGGAAACCTGCCATATAACGGCAGTTTTCCTGTCGAGATGGGCCAGATGGGGTGGCTGAGAGTTTTTTTCTTCCTGGAAAATAAAGTTTTCAATCCACAAAAGAGTAACTTAGTCAAAAGAACACACACACAATTAACAGAAGTAATACACTGGTTTCATAGCCTTAGTAGCTACGGTCGTAACAACCCAATCTTGGCCTATTTTTAGAGATTTCTATAATATATATTAAATATTAAAATTCAGTTGAAGTAAATGAAGTTTGCGATATGAAACAAAGCTATAATTTTGGTGAAGTATTAAGCGCATATGATAGAATAAATATCAATGAAAAAAAAATCAGTGTAGGAACATGTTGCGGATATAAAATAAAAAATCATTCATTAAATAAGAAAAAATGAGTGAACTTAGTTAAAGAAGATGCAATAAGATTTTTAAAAAAATCTGTATGCGATATTCACATATTAGTGAAAATAAGTTATATTCTGATAAAAAGAGATCCAGAGCAACCGAGTGACATTTGATAAGTAAAAACTGTACACATAAGCTTCCCATATGAGACATGACAAAAAGGAGAAAATGGAAGGTTGCACTGAGATACAGAAAGTAAATAAAAAGTGAAGATGAAAAGAAAATATTAAGGATAAAGCACAGATAAAGAATGATAAAAAATAAAGAGACAGCTACAATTTCTGAATGATTTTTTGTTATTAAAATTTGATATTTTTCATTTCTGTTCGAAACGAAATTTTTAACGACATCTCAATTTTTATTTAAATATGATTATTTAAATAGCAAAATTAGTTATTGTTTTGAATTACAGCAGAAGCAATTAAGGTTTTTAGGCCTCTCTGTTGTGTTTCTAATTGAATGTGTTCTTATGGCTGATGTTTGTATTTCCGATATGAAAAATCTGATTTTTTTAGAAGAAAAACCGTTCACGCCTCCTTAAGAGACCTATTAACATATCGTCAATTGAAAGCCCTTATAAATTTCTTCGCGTCTAGATGGGATTCGAACTGATGTCTTTCCAAATAAAGAAATCGTTGATACAAACTGAGCTACAGAGAAAAAAACTAACAAACAAAAAATTGGAAATGACAGAACATTATATGTTAGAAAACAATATATAAATTGTCTACAATAAATAACCAATATGGATATATATATATATATATATATATATAGATGTCAGCGGCCACATCGGTTTGAAAGCACCAGTTCTCGTTTGATCACTGAAGTTAAGCAAACCTGAGCCCAGTTAGTACTTGGTAGAGTGCCCATCTTGGAAACCTGGGTGCTGCTGGCATTATTTATAGAGCCTGTGTAGCTCAGTGGATGTGGCGTTTGCCAACCACGGCGCTTGGCCGCACGAAGGAAGACTTGGTTTCGAGTCTAGTCGGCGACTAGAGGAAATTTTTCTAAGCCTTTTTTCGACCGGTTCCCGAGTTAGTCGATCTCTGGCACGGGCAAGCAGGTTTTTCCTCCCGGAAACTCGGGTTTTTCGTCCTGTAAACTCAAGAAAATCGACCGTAGAACCCACATTATTTCAGACATTAAATATATTGTGTTAGGGATAGGGACCACGAGATGGCGGCACATTTGAGCCATCTCTCTTCAATGAGTACCGCTTAATTAGTGATAGCCTTGGGCCATCTATCTCTGATTGGTACCAGTGGAGATTGAACTGCCCACTCAGTCTCCAAAAGTTAGATAGGGCTAAATGGCCTCGCCTACTCCCCGTATACGGGAATAATAATAATAAAAAAATAAAAAAAGGCGTTAGCTGATTTTTTTTTTTTTTATATAAATAGATATATGAATGCTGTTCCAAACAGTACGTTTTTATTATTATGTCGAACCATTTCCTTTATTGTTGTTGTTATTATTATTATTATTATTATTTTAGAGCGATATTGTTTGGCGACTTCTTAAGTTGTCTCCATAGGGCATCTTTTCTTTTTGAATGTCTGAATACCTTACTCCACACTATCAGAAAATATTCTACCAAGCAAGGAAAGTAAAAACCGAAAACAATTACCAGTTTATATGGATAAGAGACAGCAAAATATCAGAAAGACACAAGACGCAAAACCAATCGAAATAAAATCCGTAGATGACCTCAACAGGCTGTCACATCGGAAGGAATATTGACAACTCGTAAAGAAGGAACAGCACACCAACCAACATGAATGCACACCATCAAGCAGACGTAATCACCCCGGAACATGATAATTGCCACATTCTGAAATCAATATCAGAATGGAAACAACTGACAATCCCCAAAAAAGGACTATCTATTATTATTATTATTGTTGTTGTTGTTCCGGGAAACTCCAAGGAGTCGACAGACTCATCGAGGGAGGCCCTAACATCATGTCAAGAACAACTATTCAACATTCACACAGTATCTATCATACCTTGCCTTGAACTCATTCACGGTCGTAGCACCCACAACAGACTCTGGAAGCTTATTCCACTCATTTACCACTCACCAAGTAAAGAACCTAGCTCTAACACCCTTGTCAACCACGCTCTTGCCCAGCTTCCATGCATGGCCCCTAGTCCTCCCACCACCAGTCATATTTTCAAAAATATCTTCTGGATCAATCTTATAAAAACCCTTCAGTAATTTGAATGTCTCAATCATATCACCCCTCCTTCGCCTATCGTCCAATTTCTGCAACCCACAAATCTTCAACCTATTCTCATAAGGTTCATTCCACAGACCTGCTATCATCTTGGTCACTCGTCTCTGGACACTCTCCACTTCCTCCCCATCACGACGAAACCCTGGTGCCCATAGCTGGGCACAGAAGTCCAGATGGGGTCTTATCAAGGCTCGATACAGAGGAACAACAACTTGTTCGTCTCTGCGTGTTAAAGTATTTTTCAGAAGCCAAGTGATTTGGTGAGCTGTTTTAGTTACTTCTGCAATGTGCCCCCTAAACTTCAACTCTATCCACCAACACTCCCAAATCCCTGGCCTCATCAATCTCCTGGAGCATTGTTCCACCAATGCGATATACTGCTGCTATTCTTTTCATCCCAAAGTGCATAACCTTACACTTTGCCACATTAAATTGACATCCATTTTTCCTAGCCCAGTCCTCCAAACTATCCCAATCATCCTGTAAAATTTTGACATCCTGTGCACATATAATTGCTCTACCCAACTTTGCATCATCAGCAAACAAGTGAACACTTCCTCTCAGATCCTTTCCAATATCATTGATGAACAAATTGAAAAGCAGTGGTCCAAGAACAGAGCCCTGTGGCACTCCACTAGTCACAAGACGTCTTTTAGACTCCACTCCTGAATAAACCACTCTTTGATATCTCTCCTTCAACCACCCTCTTATCCATCTCACCAACCCTATATTTATACCCATCTGCTCCAGTTTACTGATTAGGGTTCCATGTGGTATCCTATCAAAGGCCTTGGCAAGGTCCAGTAGTATCACTGTAAACCCATTACCCCTATCCAGTTCAGCCGTCACTGTGTTATAAAACGTGAGCAAGTTACTGAGGCATGATCTACCCTTCACAAAACCATGTTGTCCCCCATACAATATCCCATTTTCATCTATCCAATCCTGTATTCTTTTCTTGAATAATTTCTCTAAGACCTTGACAATGATTCCTGATATGCTAATCGGTCGGTAATTTACAACAGCAGCCTTGGAACCACCTTTATGCAGTGGAACTATTTTCCCCTCTTTCCACCCGCTCGGGACTAACCCAGACCCGACACTCAAAATAAACAAAATGGTCAAGGGTACTGACAATTCTTTAGCTGCTTCTCGGAGAACACGAGCTGGTATACCATCCAATCCCACAGATGTATTGACATTGAGGTTATGCAATAGACTACTCACCGCCACTTCATTAACCACAATTCCCGTATAATCTACTGGTTTATTCGTTTCTGCAATGTCACCACCTGGATGATATACTTTTGCAAAGTGCTCACTCAGTAACTCAACTATCTCAACTGATTCAGTTACCTCCCTACCATCGGCATTCTTTAAAATCATTCTGCCATGTACATTTTTCCTTTTACTTGCTACATATCTAAAAAACTGTTTAGGATTCTCTTTAGCCTGCATGGCCAATGTTCTTTCGTAATCCTTTTTTGCTTTTCTTACCACACTCGTCACCCTTCTGGCCTGCGCTTTATACCGTTCATGTGCCTGCCGGTCACCCTTCTCCTTAAATTCCCTCCATAGTTGTTTCTTTTTTTGCAACTCAAGCTTAATGGTGTTATTCATCCATTTAACCCCTACTTGATTTATTATTCGGACTCTAGGTATACAGTCAGCCATTGCTTCATGCAAGCACTTCTTAACTACCTCCCATGCACTATCAACTTCTAGTCCTTGCAGTTATACATTCCATGGCACTGAGCCAATCAAACTCCTAAGCTTGTCATACTTTCCAGCCCGATAATTCCACATGTACCCTGTCTTAATTGAAAATTCTACACCTTTAGCCACCTCCCAAGTTAAGACCCTATGATCACTCTCACCGATTGGTGGCAGTGTGGTCATATTTGTTACAGCCAAATCCTCAGATGTAATTACTAGGTCAAGCACTCTCTGACCCCTAGTATTTTCCATTACATGCTGTCGCAGATAGTTATCCCTTAATAACCGCATAAAATCCAGTTGCTTCCTCCCGTGTGTCCTCTCCTCACTCCAATCAATGCGACCATAGTTGAAATCTCCCATAATAATCACCCTCCTTCCACCCATTTCTTCTATTTGCTTGTGCATACTATTCTCTATTCTATTCTATCTATTCTCCACATCAACATCAGAAGCATTTAAAAATACTGGCTGAACCTGCAAGCTTATCTAAAGGAAGATATAGACGAAATAGACATTTTAATACTGACTGAAGTATCTACGACAAACGAAGAGGCATCCTCCTACCAAATGCCACACTTCCAACAACACAAACACTGCAGACAAACAAAACGAGGCGGTGGTATAATAATATTTACCAAAGATAAACTAGAAGTAACAGAAATAAACTATAAATTAGAATACGCAGAAAACATATGCATCGAAATTAAAAACATCAAACAAGAAAACTCCCTGATATTAAACGCAATATACAGACCACCCAACTTAAGCACCACAAAATTCCTAGAAGAACTAAACAGATGGCTTTCAGCCACGAAAGTAGGCACCTCAAAATACTTGATAATAATAGGAGACATTAATATAAACATTAGGAACATAAATAACAACACAGAACAATACCTAGACCTATTATCGGCATATAACATAACCCCATCCATACAGTCGTATACACGAGAAGAGATAGTCGGAAACACAACAACCTCAACCTGCATTGATCATATAAATATAAGGGCCCCTCCAAACAGCCACACAGCAGCCATCATAACATGCAAACTAGCAGACCATTATTTCACAGCATTGCAGTTACACACTGAACCAGAACCCATAAAAATCACTGAGACTACAAAACAGTATCATAGCATTGTAAACGAAGCAATAGTGAACGATGAAATCAGAAAAACAGACTGGATGCAGATAGCATCTCTAGACTCTGCTGAAGCTGTATATAATAATCTTAAACTTGCATTTAACAAAATATATAACAAAGTATTAACAAAAATAAAAATACGCCCCCAAATGAAACAAAATCCATGGATAACAAACATACTAACAGACATACAAAGAAAAGACGCCCTATGGAAACAACTTAAGAAGTCGCCAAACAATATCGCTCTAAAAGCGGAATACAAAAGAAAACGGAATCTCCTAACAACCCAGATTAGAACGGCAAAAAGAAACTATTACAGCAAGAAATTAACAACAGCGCAGAATGACATAAAGGAAACATGGCACCTGATTAATGAAATGCTGGACAATATACACAGAACCACTGCCTCAGAAACAATAAAACACAGCTTTGCCTGCGACCCCAAATCCCTCAAACAGTTGGAAAACAACTTTAATCAGCACTTCGTGAACTCTGTCCAAAAGCTACAAGAAACAACCTTTCCTCACACAAACGAACATTCTCCACTAGGTCCACGAGCAACCCAGTCGATGTGGTTCCCCACAGTAACAAAAGAAGAACTATTACTGGCAATTCAACAAATTAATCCTAACAAAGGACCAGGGATAGATGGAATCAGACCAAAAGACATCAAGAAACACTCAACCGACCTACTTCCAGTTATACAAAAACTGTTAAATAAAATCTTCGAAACGGGACACATACCTGAAACACTGAAAACTGCATTAATCACACCCATACACAAACAGGGAAAAAGAAACATAATAAGTAATTACAGACCCATTGCCACGCTGCCTGTAATCAACCAAATCATGGAGCGCATTGTACATCAGAAACTCTCCACATACGTTGAAAAATTTCAAATCATACCCAAAACACAATATGGCTTTCAAAAAAATAAAGGAACAGCAACACTCCTGGAAGATTTCACAGATCTAATAAACGCTGCATTGGATAAAAACAGAATAACATTAGTGGTCTTCATTGACCTAACAAAAGCATTTGACACACTAACACATAAAACCTTCTTAACGAAACTTACCCATATCGGAATTGGAGGTCGTCTACTCCAGTGGTTTAAAGCATACACGAAAAACAGAAAGCACATCACACGTATAGGATCAGCACACAGCAAAGAGGTACATGTAACCTGTGGAGTACCGCAAGGAGCTGTCCTATCTCCCATTCTATTTAACATATACACACACGACATAAGCCAACTCCCCCTAAAAAGTAAAATCTTCCAGTATGCAGACGACACGGCCATAGTATCCATTCACAACAATGCAAATATCGCTTACAAAAATATGCAACACGACATCAATCAAATCACTAACTGGTTAACCGAAAACGGCATATATATATATATATAAACCCTGGAAAAACAAAGCTAATGATATTCAAAAACCCCAAACCCTGCCCATAGAAACTAAATATCTCACTATCAAACATTCATCCTCCTATACACAAAGTGCAGAACCTAAAATCACAACCATCACACAGGTGAAAACAACACGCTATCGTGGACTTCACTTCAATGCTGATCAAAGTTGGAATAGCCATACAAACTACCTACATACCAAGCTTACGATAATAGCAAGCAAACTATACAGATTAAAAGACATTGTCCCAACCCACATAAAAATACTAATCTATAAAGCATTATGTGAAAACATTTTAAGATATGCACATCATACGCATTCTGCGCAGACTACAGACTTAACAGGCTACAATGGTTGCAAGATAAAATGATAAAACTGATATTCTGTGAACAACCCACTCTTATGCAGGAAGCACGGACAAACCACAAAATATTTAAGGTGAAACACTTACGCCACTACACAGTCATGTTAAAACACTACTACAGCCCAACATACAGAGTAACCAGAATAACATATCAAATAACAAGACCACAGTCAACAAACTACATAACATATAAGTACAACAATCAGCACGGCAAAGCCACCCGAAACTTCTACGTATCTGACATGATAAACAAACTGCCGTTCGACAACAGAAACCTAGGAACATACAGAGAGCTGAAACAGGCACTATATAAATATTATAGCGAGAATGAAAATTAGAGCAATTCCTGTCTCTCTCTCCCCCACCACACATGCACACACACACACACACAAACACACACACACACACACACACACACACACACACACAAACCTATGACAACCCCCCTCTCAAAAACTATCACTACAAGAACACAAAGAAACAAACACACCACGTCTAAATCCAACCCTATTTGCACAAAAAAAAAAGTTAAACTGTAATAGCAGTCGAAGTCTTTCAAGCACGTACCAACAAACAGTAAAATCAACACCTGGCTTGTGACCAGTATAGGAACACAACCATGAAACCACCACCCTCTGTCATCTATTATCTTCCTCAGATAAGCTCTGCTAAGCTTCGAGGAAGAAAATTACTAACTTGCAAGAATCTGTTATACACACTTGTAATGCGTTATAAATATTATATATATATATAATTACTACAGCAACTATGTATGCAATTCATCTGAGACATTAAAAAAATGATAATAATAAAAAATGAATAAAATAAATAAATTATTATTATTATTATTATTATTATTATTATTATGTATATTCTAAAATCAAAAATTCTGTATAATCCTTATAGTAATTACTGTAAATATTATTATTGTATGTAACTTATACTGAGACATAATAAATTGTTTGTTTTTTAAAAAAAATAAAATAAAATAAAAAATTATTACTATTATACTCAAGATAAATATTGTATATATGTATGTGTAAATATCTTAGCAGTGAACAAAAATATTATTTATTTAAAAAAAATTATTATAATTTAAAAATATTAATCTCGCCAGTATTTGTTATTCACAATTGTACTGTATTATAAATATTATGTATATATATATATATACGTGTATATAAAACTATTGTTGTATCTATGTATGTAATTTATCTGAGACAATAAAATGTTTAAAAAAAAAAATAAATAAATTATTATTATTATTATTATTATTATTATTATTTTCCCGAAATCAAACCCGTAACACATGCAAAATACCTTGGCCTTTACATAGATTGCCACCATGGACAAAACATATACAGTAGATTACCTACATACTAAACTCCACGTCATCGCAGCAAAACTCTTCCAAGTAAGAGACATGATTCCATCTAACATTAAAAAAAAAAAACTCCTATATCACGGTATTTGCGAATCTCTACTCAGGTAGGGTATAACGGTCTACGCAAACACATCAAACAAAATTAGAAATATTACATAGGAGAATTGTGTCAACAGTGATTTGGAGACATTATACTCAACAGCCAAATCCGAGCCGCTTATAGCAATACGCAGAATCCTGAGCATTAAAAATCTGAAACACTACACAATGTTACTAAGGAATTACTTCAACATCACCTATCGTGACAGCAGAGACTCAGATCAGAAAACACGACCCAGAACAACTCTTTACATCCCTAGACTCTTCAACAACTCATACGGTTCTTTTGTGAGATCACATCTGATACCCACACTACTCAACAATCTACCAAGAAATGTAAAACACATAGACAATTACAGAACATTAAAACACGAACTCTGGAAACTAACTGTGTTGATGCATACGAACATAATATTCTCCCAATCACAAAACGTGATCCTCCACCTGGACCACAATCAAAACAGACATTATGGTTCCCAATCATAAAAAAAGCAGAAGTTCTCTCTGTAATACATCAAATCAAACCAAACAAAGGCCGAGGAATTGATGGTATAAGACCTAAGGATATCAAGCAACATGCAACTAGCTTAGGTCCTATCCTACTAAAATTACTAAATAAAATATTTAAAACAGGAGAGATACCAAGTATGCTAAAGACAGCCATAATCATACCCATACACAAACATGGAAAAAGAAATTTAATCAGCGATTACAGACCCATAGTAACATTACCAATTATGAATCAAATTTTGGAGCGGATCGTACTAAAGAAACTCACAGCATATACAGAGAACTTTCATATTATCCCCAAAACGCAATACGGTTTTCAGAAAAATAAGGGAACAACATCGCTCTTGGAAGACATTACAGGCGTAATTAATACCGCCTTAGACAAAAACAAATTGTCATGTTAGTCTTTATTGATCTACCTTAAGCATTTGATACACTCACACATCAAACCTTATTAGAAAAGCTGAGGCATGTTGGAATAGATGGGCCTCTGCACAGGTGGTTTACAAACTACCTTCAAAATAGAAAGCATATCACACGTATTCGGGTCAAACCGAAGTAGAGAGCTACCAGTAACCTGTGGAGTGCCACACTATACTCTCCCTAACTCTATTCAATATTTATACGTACAATATTAATCAGCTACCTCTCAAAGGTAAGATCTTCCAATACGCAGACGATACAGCAATAATATCCATCCATAATAACGCAAGCATAGCTCAAACAAATATGCAACATCACATAAATCTGCTCATAGACTAGCTCACCAAAAACTCAATACACCTAAACTCAGATAAGAAAAAATTAATGATATTCAGAAACCCACTGACTCGACTACTTGATAACAAATATATAACCATCCAACATCCACTCACCAACATAAAAAACACATAGAATAGTAAAACCACCACAATCACTAAGGTTGAAACAATACGATAGCTTGGAATTTACTTCGATGCAGATATGAACTGGAATAGCCTGGAATCTACACAACAAACTCCGAACAATAACTGGCAAACTCTACACGTTAAGAGACATAGTTCCCACATGCCTAAAAACACTAATATACAAAGCACTATGCCAAAATATACTAAGATACAAAGCATTATGCCAAAATATACTAAGATACGCTATAACAACGTATAAAGTACTATATCTGGTACTTAATGTTTTCAGTGCACATTACAAACTAAATAGATTAATGTCGCTATAGTACAAAATGATAAAATTGATATTTTGGGATCAAAGAGACAATAATGACTTTATATACACTGCAATGTCAGAACACAAAATACTGACGGCAAAACATTTATGTCACTATGCAGCTTTGCTAAAACATTATTTCGATGCCAACTACAGGACAGTCAGGAATACATACCGTATAACAAGACCTCAGACAACTAATTATATCACATACAAATAATCACCACGGACAGGCCACACGAAACTTCTACATCCCAGACATGATAAACAAATTACCTTTTGGATACAGAAACCTTATAAACTACAATAGCCTGAAAAGCGCTCTAAGGACATACTATGAACAAGAAACACGCACCCCTAAATACCATACAACTTAATGAAACACAATATATTCTTTTAGGCTTCCAGCTCAGCGAGGCATCAAGACATTCAAAGTTATCGTGTGTGTGAGTGTCCGTGCGCGAATTTCTCAATCAACGGCTGCAGTGGAAGTCAAATCTATTAAACATCAGTCTACTTCCCAACACAGCAAACAAAATAATAAATAATAACTGGTGCCATCCTCAGATAAACTTAACAAATAAGCTTCGAGGATGAAAGATTAGAAATTACATCTCATCCAAGTTCAATAAAAAGGGGGGGGGAACAAAATCCAAATCCATATATCACATTTAAGTGCTGTAGTTACAGTGCTTAAATATACTAAAAAAATCAAAATTGTAAATATATATCTCATTGTTAAATGAATAAATGCTGTATTATTATTATTATTATTACATTATACAGGGGGGGAAAGAAAAGAAAGAAAAAACATCTGTACGAATTTCATTGTTACAAAAAAAAAGAAAAGAAAAATAGAATTAAACCTATTGTAAATATGTAATCATAATTTTAATAATAAAAAGGATTGAATTAAAAAAAATGTAATCAAGTATGCATCACATGTAAGTAATGTATGTATCATATGTAATAATAATATTTTTTATTATTAAGCAAAAAGGAGCCGTGAAACGGACCGAATAGCGATGTCAACAGTGCCGTGAGAAAACGAAGAACAAAGACCAGACACCAAAGAAAAGTAACGACGCACATCAAGGTAAGCCGCTTCCGGATCCTAAAATTACAGATAACTTTGATTCATTTAAACTCATGGTGAAAGACTTATTAAATGCACACATGGAACAAATTAACAAAAAATTCGAGGAGTATGAACATTGCATACAGTTCAATAACGAAATATCTGAAGAAATGTTAGGAACCGTGCGAGAAATAAAGACGAAATTAATGGTAGCGATATAAACGCAAGAAGCACTCCAACGCGAAAATCAAGAATTGCGGAAAGAAGTAAACACACTCGAGTGTCAAATGAACACATGCTACAAAAAGAAAGAAAAAAATAACTTCAAATTGAGGGAATAACGAAAGAAAATACAGAAGACTTAAGCAACATAATGCAACTGATCGGCAGCAAAATTGGAATTCAAATCGCAACCACAGATATCACCTATATCAACCGAGGCCCACAAAAAAATAAAGAGAGACCGCCACCAATCATCGCTCGTTTTACCAACAGAAATCTGAGAGACTCCATTCTTACAGCAAGCAAGAAAACAAGGCCGACAACAACGATCCTAACTGATAAGAAACTCCCAACACCAATCTATATAACGGAACACTGGACTCCATACTTCAAAAATCTTCTATACCAAGCAAGGAAGACAAAAACAGAGAAAAACTACAAGTTCCTGTGGACAAAGAATTCCCAGATATTTTTGAGAAAGAATGAAAACACTCGAGTATACATAGTTACAAGTGAATCCGACTTACACAGCCTACCAATATAAAACACCAACTTTTCACATCCTTAAGAATAAGATTAGAACTCATTTAAAAACTATATAATGGAGATCTCAAACATAGGCGAACATATCCATTCAGACAACATACACTTCAAGGTCTTTGACTCTTTGAAGAAATGGTCAGACAACATTTCCACCAACACCAACTTCGCTATCATACACACAAACATAAGAAGTATAAAAAAACACTGGCTTACATTGATAACACAGCTCAATTACACCATGATAAACATAGATGCGCTAATACTGACCGAAGTTGCAATAAACGTCACAGAAATTTAGGCATACAACATAAATAATTATCAAACCTACAACTTATGTACACCAAACAAAAGAGGAGGTGGCATTGTGGCATTTATCAAAGAAAAATACAATGTGACAGAAAAACAAACTCACTTCGAACATGTGGAAACACTAATTTCAGAACTCACAAATAGCCACAATAGTATCAAATACACAATAAACGCAATATACCCCCCAGATAATAATCCACTCAGTTTTCTTCACGAGTTAGAAACATGGCTAAGCGGCATCGAACCGCGTACAACACACAGGCTCATCCTAATAGGAGACATTAACATAAATACTCTTGACCACGCTTCTTCAACCACTAACACATATCTTGATATACTAAGTCAGTACAACATAAACCTTACCATTAACTCCCCAACAAGAGAAGAAATATTCAATAACTCACTAACCCAATCATGCATTGATCATATCAACATACAGGCTCCCATCCATACATATACATCATCAGTAATTAACGTAAAAATTGCCGATCACTACTTTGTCTCAACTTCATTTTATTACGTTTCCTATCCCGCTCCCACCACCACAAAAGTCGACAAAACTCGATCATACTAAAGAGCATTGTCGATAACCAAGTAAAAAATACAGACTGGAATTCCCTACTTAAAATAAACGATCCTGTAACATTATACGAGAATTTTCAACTAAAGTTCACAGAAATATACAAAAAAGCAACAAAACCTACACAAACGAGGCGACAAACAGACAACAATCCATGGATAAATGACGACATACTAAAAACTATTACTGTAAAAGAAAATCTATGGAAAAAAACTTAAAAAGTCACCCAGTAACACACATTTACAAACCTTATACAAAAACACAAGAAATAAACTAAAAAAAAAAATTCGTAGGGCAAAAAGACGCTACTACTTCCAAAAATTCATGGAATATAACGATAACATTAAGCAAACATGGGCTACACTCAACGAATTAGTAACCCGAAAAAAGAAAACTTCAGCACAAGATTTTATTGCAAAAAGCTTCGGTCAGGACACAACCCAAGAGGAACTAGCAGACTCATTCAACCATGCTTTCACAAACAATATCACACTACTCAAAAAAGACAAACTACCAACGATCAACAAAAAACTACCGACACAAAGTCAACAACAAACGATGTATTTTCCACCCATAACAAAACAGGGAACTGAAAGAAGCAATCCTACAACTAAAACCAAAGACCACTCCAGGAATAGACAAAATAAGACTCACAGAACTTATAACACACTTTGAACAAATAAATCCAATACTTTTGAAACTCGTGAATATAATATTCGACACAGGCATTATTCCACAACAACTAAAAACTGCAGTAATTACGCCAATATACAAACACGGCAAAAGAAACGATACTCAGAACTACAGACTAATAGCTACACTACCAGTCATCTCAAAAATTCAAGAAAAAATAACACACACCAGACTATAGAACTATTTACAGAAGTACAACATCATCTCACAAAACCAATATGGCTTTCAGAAAACAAAAAGCACCATTACTTTATTAGAAGACATTGCCGACACAATAAACAAAGCTCTCGATAAAAACAAGTACGCCATCGTTATTTTGGTGAGTAGTATGTCATGTTCATGTGTGTCAGATGCTTTGGTTAGGTCCAGCAGTATAAGGACGGCGTACTTGTTTTTATCGAGAGCTTTGTTTATTGTGTCGGCAATGTCTTCTAATAAAGTAATGGTGCTTTTTGTTTTCTGAAAGCCATATTGGTTTTGTGAGATGATGTTGTACTTCTGTACCATGTATGCAGGAACACTGCATACATGGTTCAAGAACTACCTCTCAAACAGAACACAAGTAACAAAAATAGGTACATGTCACAGTCGGAGTATACAAGTAAAACACAGTGTACCTCAAGGTGCCATATTATCACCCACTCTATTCAACATATACATTAACGATGTTCATAACATATCCATAAGAAGTCAAATATTTCAATATGCAGATGACACTGCACTACTAGCAATCCACACAGACATTAACACAGCTCTCTGCAAAACACAACAAGACCTAAACGAAATCACAACATACTTCCACCAAAACGCAATTCTAATCAACGGCACCAAAACACAGATGTTGATAATACACAACCAAAGAATCATACGCCCTGCATCACTATCGATACATTGTCACACATACCGCTGCATTAACAACAAAAATACCTGCCAATGTTCCGAAATCAAACCTGTAACACACGCAAAATACCTCGGTCTCTATATAGATTCCCACCTTAAATGGACAAAACATATAGAATACCTACACACCAAACTCCGGATTATCGCAGCAAAACTCTTCCAAGTTAAAGACATTATTCCACCCAACATAAAAAAAAAAACTTCTATATCATGGTATCTACGAATCCCTACTCAGATACGGAATAACAGTCTATGCAAATACATCAAACAGCCACCTAAGAAAATTAGAAACACTACACAGGAAAATCGTGTCAACAGTGATCTGGGCACCTTACACGCAACAACCAATATCCGACAAGCACATGGCGATACACTGAATTCTGAGCATTAAAAACCTGAAACACTACATGACATTAACAAGGAATTACTTCAACATCATCTATCGAAACAACAGAGACACATATCGTATAACACGACCTACAACAACTCTCTACATCCCCACACCCTTCAACAACTCATACGGTTCTTTTGTGAAATCACATCAGCTACCCACGCAATTCAACAACCTACCAAGAAAGTTAAAACACGTTAGATAACTACAAACATTAAAAAACGAACTTTGGAAAATATACCAACAAAGTTAAGAAACCATTAACACTAATATACACATCACAAATCACTAGCATCCAATGCCTACATCCCATACATAAACAGTAGCAACAACACAAATAGTGAAGGCTAAATCCCACTCTCTTCATAAAAGCTAACCCAAGCTTCGAAGTAGGTGGGATTAACTTGCCTCACTCATCTACAAGTAATCCTTATAAGCAAATGCAGAAATTTGTATGTATAATCACTCTTTCTCAAATTATTGTATGTAATGTAATTTATCTGAGAAATAATAAAATGTTAAAAAATATATTATTATTATTATTGCATCGATCACATCAACATAAGAGCTCGTACAAACTCATACAAACATCAATAATAAAAATAATAAATCAAAATAGCGGATGAATTACTTTTATCACTTTCCATAGCACAAGTGCTAAATGCTCTACAAACACAAGCAACAGAATTCTACACAGCAAACAGACTCAACCATCATACTAAAATATAGAGGCAATCTCATAAAGACACTGTATCTAGTTTTGATGATCTAATAACTTTATATAAAACTTTTTTTTGTTCCGTTTTACAAAAAAAGTATACAAAAAAAAGTCAACAAAACGTTTTTTTTTAAAAAAAAACGTAAATACTTGGGTAAACGACGAGATGCTATGGCATTTTCCTCAGGCCTAAAAAAATCACATAATGACGCCCAATTACAAACATTTTATAAGCATACAAGAAACCAACTAAGAGCCCAAAATACGCTCCGCCCAATGAAATTACCACTTCCAGAAATTTTCTGCAGACAGCGGCAATATGAAACTGTCGATTCTCAACGAATTGCTTTGACGGAAAACGTAAAAGGTCCCGCAAGACATCACTGCCAACAATCTCAGCCAAGATACGGAACCACAACACCTAGCAGAAGCCTTGAACCAAAACTTTGCAAATAACATTACCTCTACTCAAGAAAGTCAAATTGCATACAATGCAAAGTCAATTCACTACGATCAGAAGCAAACTATTCTTTCCATCCGTCTCCAAATTGGAAATGAAAAATGCTCTCTCTCCTAACTAAACCAGGGATAGATCTTATAATAGATTTTGAAATTGTGACCAACTATATCTGGTACTTTATAAACTAACCAATGCAATACTCGATAAGGAGATTACCCTCAATAAATTAAAAACAGCAGTAATTTCTTCTCCCTCTACAAACAGGACAAAACATGACATACAAAACTACAGATCCACTGCCAATTTATCTGTCATCTGAAAAACTAGAAAAAAATAATACACACTAGATTATAAAATAACTTACCAAAATACCATATAATCTCACAAAAACAATACTGATTCCAAAAAAGCACTATTAGTTATTATAAGATATTACAGACGAAATATACAAATGTATAGATAAAAATAAATTTATCATCCTTATAATGTTAGATCTAAAAAAGTATTCGACACTTTCAACCACCAAATATTACTGGACAAATTATATTCGATTGAAGTTCGAGGAAAGCTACATACCTGGTATAGGAATTACCTGTCAAACAGAATTCAAATAACAAAAATAATTACAAACCACACTACAGGCATTCAAACCGAACACGGAGTCCCTCAAGGTGCGATACCCATCCTCTTAAGATATACATAAACGGCATTCACAACTGTTTACTGTTCCAAGTCAAGGATATGATACCAGTCAACACCAATAAAACTATCTACTATACTCTGTAGGGTGACTGTTTGCGAACCGCGCAATCACCTGTCCAAATTAGAATGTGCACAAAAGAATAATTTACAGGGTGCTTTCGAGAGCCAATACACAAGAAACACTAACTATTTAATGGCCTCGCATAAAAGTTTAAGCACCCTGGAAATTATTATTTTGTGCACATTCTAATTTGGACAGGTAATTCATGTACCTGTCCAAATTAGAGCACATCAAACGTGTGATACTACGTAATCATATTAAACAACTACTTCAACAATGATTATAAACATACAGAGACACACACACACACACACACCGCATAACGAGGCTTTTCACTAGTGTTTCCCAAAGTGGGGCAATTTAAATATTTTGGGGGCAATTAGTAAATGATGTTGCATTCGTCACCTCATCACCGATATACTCAAAAAACTCACCATTGTCGGTGATAAATTGTCGATGTTGCAACCCTGACTTTCCGAGATAAAAAGCTGACATCACTAGTACAGTAGTCAACATAAATACAGTATCAAGAAGACCTCTCAGAAAAGCAAAATGATGAGTCTATTAGAACTTTATTCAACATAAAAGGCAATGGCATGGCTTTCTGAGAGACAGAAATGAAATACCGAAATTCAACTAGTTTTGCAAAAACAATACTGTTGCCCTCCCCGTCGTCATATTTAGTTAAATGTGGCTTTAGTGCTGTAAATGACTTGCTACTGAAAAAAGAAATCATCTGGATATTCTAATTGACTAAATTAGTACCTCAAATAAAAACTCTTTGCAGCAGACATCAAGCTCAAGGATCGCATTAACTTGGATTTTATTTTCCCGAGTTCAGTTCGATTTATGTTTTATAATATACAAAGTGTAATATAAAATTTATATTCGTTGAAGAAAGTCAAACTAAAAACAATTTTACGTATGTTCCTTTTTTATTTAAAGTACATCTTTATATTATACTTTTTCAGAACTTGGCTGACTATTATGCTAGGGGGGGCATCAAAATCTTTGAGGCGTTGAGGTGGGGAATGATCCAAAAAAACGTTGGGAAACACTGCTCTACACTAATAGGCATTTCATCAATAGATAAGGAACAACTGTGACAGAGCTTCTGATATCTACTCTGATCAACAGTATTCCACATAATTTAAAACATTTAACCAGTTATCGAACACTAAACAAGAACTATGGAACTATAGTATCAGCTACACATAATCAGTTATCTGGGACAGCGCTTCCTAAACTGTGGGCCGCTGCCCACAGTTTGGGAAGCGTAGGTTTTGTTGAGGGGGAGCTGTGAAATAATGAAAACGATTTCAAAATCTTTTAAGATTAAGTCGATTTTTTTCTGTTAAAAAACGTATTTAATTTTTATTATTTATTATTTTTTGTTATTTTTTTTTATATTTTAATGGGAAAAAATCACACATTGGGTGCGGGTTCACAAATTTTTTTCCTGCGGATTTCGGCGCTTAATGAATATTAGTAAATATATGATTATTTATATAAGTTTCATTTCAAAGCAGAAATCTAAGAATTGCGGTTTCAAATATTTCATCTGATATTGGTGTAGCAGTATTGAAACACATTCATCACATATTAAATTTATTAAACTTCTTTTATGTTTTTAATTCTTTCTTTATTACTAATCATTTTACGTTTCATGTGTTTGTACTGCAAATGTACAACAACAATATATCTATATAAAAATATGAGATAAAATGTGGCATGTCAAATGTGTATGTAAGATGCTAAAAATGTAATATTTGAATTTGAATTTTTTGCAATATTCGCTGTGTATATTTTGTATTGAATATAAATACAATAAATATTATAATAATATATGTCTATATGACGATTTTTTTCGGGGGGGGGGCGTGAAATATTTTAATTTTTCCAAAGGCACCCTAACATCCAGAAGTTTGGGAATCACTGATTTAGGAGACTAAAGGAAAACACATTTCATACACTAAAACAATAACAGTAAACAATAATCCGTGTCTTCACAAACGCTTAATTTAGCTTCCGAGACCGTGGGATTATAACGGCACGTCAAAATCTATTATCACAATTAACATCCAGGTGATATTACCTTAACCAATATCATCTACAGAGCATTATCCCTGTATCTCGATCATTAAAGGTATTAATTATTCTTATAACAACGAGTTTATCCCTGGTTACATATACTTCACTCTTCATGCGCATATCATACTATTGTTTTTTTTTTTTTTTGGTATTAGTACACATCCATCAGTGTTCTTTATAAGTAAATTTATTAACAAATTTTTATTAACACCTAATTTAATCGCTACTTGTTAATTTGCTTAATAATAATTTATTCTTACTACAACTGCTACTACTGTTGCTAGTAGTATATGTATATTTATCTGAAAATGTATTTTACGAGTATACTGTATGTTTGCACTAAACACAAAATATAATAAGAAAATTGTATAAATTTAAATAATATGATAACACTTTGTCAAACTTTAAAAAATGTAAAATATAACATATAATCATATGATCTACCCTAAGTAACTGTGAACTATACTTGTAAACCATTACTTTGTTATTATTCTTTTATATAATTACACATTGTGCAATTCATAAGGATATTATTAATTGGAGTCTGACTGAATCACATGCAAGAAATTATGGTACTGTTGCCTAAATTTTATAAAATATGCATGTGACTATTATGCAACAGCAATTTATTTGAGAGACATACATTATCAAAATGTATTATTATTATTACTGCAGTTTTGACAATACCATTCTATTACCACTAATTAGCAAAGTTTTTTTATTAAATAAATATTGGAATTTTAATTAAAAAATATGTCTCCGAGAATTTATTTCTAGAAACGTCTTAACGAAAGACTAAAACAAGAAAGGCTATAACTGCATTTTATCGACCCTTAGTCACTAAAACAGAAAACTAGAGAAAATAAAAACAATGTTGTTATAGTAGTAAGTGTGGGAATATCAGAAAAAAGCTATAAACGATAGATACGGAAAGACATTAAATGTAGTAGAACAGTTAATTTCTCTCTCTCTCTCTCTCTCTCTCTCTCTCTCTGTCTTGGAAACGAATTTTTAAAGATTCCTTTGTTTGGAGGGCAAAGGTAGATTTTAATAACATGGTTCATTCGCGCGTGCAGTGCCAACTACCGGAAGAGAAAACAACATGGTCGATCACTCCTTCAAATAGGAGAAGACAAACAGTTGAAATGAGGCAAAATCACCCATTCATCTTAGCGGAAGTCAACAGAAGCGATCCTTCAGTACCTCTTTTATGTGGTTTTCTTGCCGGAAAACCACATAAAAGAGGTACTGAAGGATTAAAAGAGAGTATGAAAGATCCTGAATGAACTGATGAATAAACAGCTAACGACTAGCTCAGAGTTACCTATACTGATGTATGTACAAACATGCACGTGCATAGCACGCACACACACACACACACGTACTCCACATTTTTCATTAGCAATCCCAAGAAAGTCCTTTGATAGAAGTAAACAACTCAGACTTCAGAGAACTGCACAGAACATATTTAAAGAAGCACGTGTATTGACATCCCCGGTTGCCATAAATAACTGCAACTATCATGGAGAACCATCGATAATTATGAGGAAGCTCTTAGGTTATAGATAGGATAGATAAATGCTCACCTGTAACAACCTGATATCAACTAGATAGAATGTAGTTTAAAATTAATGAGCCATACGAATATCTACCTTGATTAAGCTATTGAAAAGTAAACTATGTCACCGACTATACTATCGCGAAGAATTGTGTATCAAAATCACTTGTTTCTCTTAACTAGCGAAAACGGAACTGATGCGTATTAAAGATAACAGAAATCACTTCATTTGGCACATCAAATAGTAACCAAGAAAGCATTTTTCATGAAAATACTAATGACTGATTGCATTTATCAAGTATAATATCCAAAACTAAACTGTTAAACAATTAGAGCTCAACAATGAATCATCTTTTGGACAGCTCTATAACAACCGAGTACATTAGTTCGTGCCATTTTTATCGAGATTTATTGGGACATTTTTCATAACTTAACTGAACCCGTAAATTCCAGCAGTCTCTTATTAATTTGCATAAGAAATAGTGCTTTTCTTTTTTAGAAATTTATTACAAATACTATGTACCACGCGAATCATCTGTCTTCTTGTCCTGCAGCTTCTTGGTTCATTATTCTTTCCTACTGGCTCTCTTTTTTTTTTAATTTTTTTTTCTTCCATGATCTTATTCATAAAATTAACTCTCTTCATATTCCAAATTATGATTTTAGTGAAAACGAATTGTCGCTAAAGAGAAGACATTTTGGAGAAAATGGAATTTAAAAAGAAAAAGGATAAAATAACAGACGACATAAATTTGACTTCAAAGACTCACAAGAATGTTAATCTCAGAGATTTAACTGCCTTCTCATTCATGTAAACTATTCCTGACTTCCTTATTACAAACTGGGTTGGCATTGGTGAATAACAGTTTCTTTTTTAATTTTATATCGCATAGATATCATCCCATATATAATAGCCAGATCTACTCTTCCGCATCATTCTATATAGGCAGACTTTAACCAATCCGGTAACGCAATATCATTTACCTTCGTTGGCCAAGTTCGATGAAAATAGAGTTTAGAATGGAACTCTTAATGGAACTCCGTTTCATATCAGTATGAGAAATTTTTGAGGCCTTCCCTTTGTATAATACAGCAAATAATGCACGCGAAAGTAACATGATTTTCATCTAAGGACTATCTTTTTTTTTTCTTGTTAATAAACTGAGTTCTCTTCATATCTTTCAAAATACCCTGATATAAGTTCTTGTCCAGTGCTAAAAATTAAAATACTATTGTTTTAAATGCAAGCTTACACTATCCGAAACACGCACATCCGGGATCTTTAGCTGTTTATGGATATCATTATTACCTCTGCAGGAAATGCTGATGCCATTTTGAATAACCTACACAAAAGTTCCACCATTTATCTTTCGGTGATTAAAATATCTCTCTCTCTCTCTCTCTCTCTCTTTCTCTCTCCTTATATTTTTTGTTTACTCAGCAGGAACAACTGAACCACTCAGACATGTTTATCCAAAAGGAAATCTTCAAGAAAATGTTATCTTTAAACTAATGTTTCTGTCTCCTTTCATTCTTTTAACACGATACCAAGAAGCCACTTTTCCGCTTTTTAACGACTGAATCAACTGTTCCTTCACAAGAAGTGGGCGGATAATCATGTTTATTACCAACCAGACACGCACTTGTCACTGTTGCTCAGAACAACCAACACAGAATCATCAAAAATCATAACTACTTTCAACACAAGGTCGCAGTAAGAATTTCACTTAATTGTACCTTAGAGAAAGATCTGTACGAGGATAGATCACGTGATCAAGCACACTTGTACATCGTACACAAATCGGTTTTATTCATTAAGCCGCTTTTAATATTTGCGGTTGATAATTAACGCAACTGGGAAATCCAATATCTAGGATGTCCAAAGGGATCGGTAACCATAGTAACAACTAGTGATACTGGAAATGCAATAGAACCGAATAAGATTTATTCTTAACTTAGTCATGACATAATGCTCCTTATGCTGGTGAAATATTGTGCACTGGTCCAAACGTTTTAAAACAGTATAAAAGTTGCAGAAAGAGAAAGTAACGATACATCACATAACATCGTTCGCAACAGGACTGAAATAGGTATAGAGAGTGTTTTTAGATTGTTGCATTTTCTCAAAGGATCACCAGATGGCAGGAAAACTCGTGACCATATGTACAGGTGCAAAGCAATAGTCAATTTCTGCATGTTACGGGTGAATCATCATGCTACACAGCCACGATGTGAAAACATCTACCATATTCCTACACAAAAAAAAGGATTCAAAGCAAGTAAGAGGTTGTGCTTATAAAATAGTGTTTTTGGTATCTTAAGGATGTGTTTCTTGTTGCGTTTCCTAATACTGTATACCGAATCAATAAGGCCGGAGGTTTATTGCAAAGTTTCAGCTACGTTTATCCTACTAACGTGACAAATAGCGCATCATACAAATTACCAACGGCGCACGTGAATGATTACTTTAGATCACTTGCCCCGCAGTCTTGATCGCGTATGCACTGATTTCCATCTCTTTGGGCAACTGAAAGAGAGCTTGCCAAGCAGAGCGACACATATGAACTTATGTTGGGAGAAAGAGAAATTTCAGTATAATTGTGCTTAGACTTCTGTGGTATGACATCAATTTTATTCATTGATAACTCTGAAATATTAAATTTTAAAAATATAAATTTATTTGCAGAGCAAATTCGATCGATTTCAAGCCTTCTTTGATGAGAATGATATGTCATGTATAAAAAATTGCATTCTTACTTTTGTTTTTTTGTGCAGAGAGAGAGATATGCCAGAGAGAAATAATTGCTTTGGCTAGAAATTACACTGAAGGAAATTACTCTTATAGTGTAAGAGATTTTAGTCAATGCCTTAATAAACTGCAAATTATTAACAGCAGCTCTTAAATAAATTTAAAGAGGCTCCATATAAGATCGGAGCACATTAATGTACTGCAAATGGTGTTCACTTGCTTCTAACTTCTTTTTTTTTGGAGGGGGGGGGGGTAGGAATACATGACTATCAAAGGTATTTTAATGACAGCATTTCTCTCGAGAGATTCCCTAGAGAAAGAGGTAATAAGAATGCTGCTTCCAGTGTTTCGAGCCTTTATTATTCCTCGGTGTTTAGTCATTAGAATATGCTTAGAAAAAAGATCGAGTATACCTATTCCGATAGTAATAAAAGCTATTTTCTTCATTGAAAATTACGTGGCTCTTATTTTATACATTTTTTGACTGCGTTCGAAATATATATATATATTTGTTGGTAGCTCCATCTTGTTACGCACCCGAAGAAGTCTTCTAAGAAGACGAAACTAGTTGTGCAGTCTACTTAATTAAAATAGTATTTCCATTTTTATCTCTTGGCTTATAGTCACTTAATCTATTTTATTTAAAAAAAAAAGGAAAAAAAAAATATATATGTATAACTTTCTACAACTGATCTTTCCCTCCGTAATATGTGCTGTCTCTTGTTCTCTCTCTCTCTCTCTCTCTCTCTCTCTCTCTCTACTTCATTCTGTTTAACTTTATCTCTACCTCTCAATCGATTATTCTTTTTTAACTACACATCTCTCTCTCCCTCTATCTCTCTCTGTCCTAACTTGCTCTCTCTGTTTCTCTCTCTCTCTCTAATATGCTCTCTAGCACTCTAACCACACCACTCCCTCCAATGCACCATCCTCTTTTTCTATAATTCTTTCTCTAACTTGTTTGTTCTTCTCTCTCTCTCACACGGTATTTCCTCTTTTATTTCTTCCCTCTCTTACCATTCACTCTTTCTCCAGCTATATCTCTCTTCACTCATTATAGTTGTATTTCTCCTCTCTCTCTCTCTCTCTCACGGTATTTCCTCTTCTATTTCTTCCCTCTCTTACCAATTCACTCTTTCTCCAGCTATATTTCTCTTCACTCTTTATAGTTGTATTTCTCCTCTCTCTCTCTTTAAATCTTATTTTTCTTTCTTAAACCGTCTCTTTCTAATTCTTTCTGTCTTTCGTTTTCCTGCTAATTCTCTCTCTCTCTCTCTCTCTCTCTCTCTCTCTCTCTCTCTCTCACTAATCCTCTAGTTTTCTATTTCTCTGCAGCTATATTTCCTTTTCTATCTCTCTAATTCCCTCTCTAGCTTTATTTTCTATTATCACACTCTCTCTCTCTCTCTCTCTCGCTCCAGCTATATTTCCTATTCTGTCTCTCTCTTTAATTCCCTCCTTCTTGTTTTTTTTTCTCTCTCTCTCGATTTTTCTCTTTGTCTATGTCCACCTTATCTGACGCTCTGTGTTAATTCTCCCCTTCTTTCTCTCTCAGTCTCCCAAAAAAGTTTTCATAATTTATTTCCTTTTCTTCTATTTTTGAACTTGACAATCATATTTCAAGAAAATGAATGAGCAAACGGAATAAATATAAATATATATAAATGTTCTCTTAAATAATTAGACATCATTTATTAAAATAGACAGAATTACATTCAATCAATACATGTAAGCCGCTTTGGTAAAGAAGTATTCCACTTCCATGTCTGCTTCAACGTCTACTTAAGGCCAAGCTAAGCCTAACGACCATTATAAGCCTCACTGAGTACAGTTAGGCCTCTCATCCCTATCTGATAACTACTCTTCCCAACTTTTACGATGAGGCACAACGTGGTTTACCTTGAATGACTTGGCGCTTGAACGACCTTGAAAATTTTCCATACACAAAACGTGTTTTGACTTAGAATTCTTTATTAAGTGATTATCAATAATGAGAATTCAAACATTTTGTGGTCATAGAGGTCATTTTGTGGGATGGACAATCTTTGTATGAGTAATAATTTCTTAAATATTAATACTGAAATACTTTTTCAGAGTCTTTTTTAGAAATAAAGAACAAAAAATCCACACACGCAAAAAAAAGTTAACTCTTCTTAGAGTTTCTATTCAACCAACATTTATCCTATCATAATAGACTTAACTATTTTAACCACACAATATTTTTATTTAACAGAAAAACTAACTTTCTAAACAAAATCTTTCTTCACTTTCAGAAAACACACACAAGAATATATCGCATAAACAGCCATTCTAGAACAAAATGAATGTAATAAATCGCATTTTCCATAAAATTCATGTTGTTTCTACTTTTCATATTCTAATATATATATACTGTATATATATATATATATATATATATATATATATATATATCAGTGGCATCGTCTGCGCATTTAGGTTGAGTGTGGTGTATGCAACCGGCGCTACAAAATTCAAGCCAATTTGAACATATATATCCATTTTTATCGATGTATGAAAGTTTTAAGTGCATAGAGCATCAACGCTCATCTTAAATGGTCCAATGCAATTAATTGTAGGATAACTTTGAATACTTTAATTTATCAATTAACATAATTTTAAAAATGGAAAGTATAAAGGTCAAATGAACAATAACTATGCTTCACGCGCGCCGTTTATGTGAGCAGCACAAAGGGTTTACACTTCGTGGTGAGATTAGATTAGATTATCATTGGAAAATACTATAGTGAGACACGGATAATTTGAATTTTAATAATTTTTAAATACAGCCATATAATACGCATAGAAATCGGAGAAAGTAATCACTTGGGAAATTATTATTTTTCCGGATTGAACCAAAGAAAGGCTGGACTAACTCGTTTTATTTATTTATACAAGTTTCAACCTCCTGCCATTATAATCATACAATCCGCGAAAGCTCTGGAAGAAAACGGGACATTCGGTATATCATCAAAACGCTGTTTTCCATTATAAATACGGGCAAATAAAAAAGTTATAGATTATTTGTAGAAAATTATATATTAAAAACTTGTTTCAGCGCACACTCTGCCACGCCTTCTGAGTGGTTTAAAACCGCTGGAACGGTAAGAATTTTACTCACTTCGCCATTTTTACGTCTGTCAAAGGCCTCAAAGGTGTCCGTATTTGTGATCGCACACCAGGGATATTAACGCGAATGTGATGCAACGTTTACCCGTCGAAACGTGTCCTCTTCATGAAGTATTAGTATATTGTGTTTAATATTAGGAATCACTCTGCTTACAACATAACTGCCATAATAGTGTTAGTAATGATGATTCTATTTTAGTTCGAAAAACATGACTAAAACACGAACAACCTATATGAGGTTTTTCTCAACTGAAGATTAGTTAGCTGGTTTCATTCTGTGGTGGAGAGTTTAGTTTATTTGGATTTACGGACGAAGCAACACAGTCTATGTCTCTGTTAACTGTGTGTATTCTTATGCCGGTTTGTCTGTTTTGTGGGATGAAAAATTCGAGTTTCCGCGAGGAAAACTCTGCCACCCTTGTATGAGACTGGCTAAGTCACCTTCAGAAGTTCTTTTCTTCGCGTTCTAGATGGGATTTGAACCCTGGTCTTTCCAACCAAAGAGTATAATAGAAATGTGATGGAAGAGTATTTTTCTGTAGGAAATTTGGGTTTCTCATCTCGCTAAACATCTAAACCGGCTAAAGACACAATCAGTAGCGATAATAGAACGTCCTCATACATTTAGTTGCAGAGGTAATTCCAAACGATCCGATCCAGCTATGAAATTAGCTGTAGTACAAATTTCACTATTTCGCTAACTGAAGATTAACTGAAGATTAAAGATAATAATCTTTAATTAATAGTGAATGCAAAGGTGAAATGAGCCAATGTGTTATTGGATTTTTCATGAAAAAGGGTAAAGAATAATGCTTACATTATTAGAGAGAATGTATTATTCGAAATTAGTCTCCGTATCTCAGTTGATTTCAACGGAGCCCTTTGGTTGGAAAGACCTTGGTTAACTGGTTTCTTGCTTCCACGTTTACACACATATCTACGATACTAACTGTGAGATGGAAGAATTACAGCCTCATCATCTTATCCTTCTACCGCACATTATAGATCTCAGATAGTCAATCACCTGAATTGAGAAGACATTCGACAGGAGAGGACTGTCCGCGATAAATCAGGTGATAGAAAATACATGTTCAACGGAATACACATTTGAATTTAGACAAGCTCTAAATCAGTAGCTTTCAGACCAGGCATTGCACACTAATTTCAAAATATTTTGATTACAAAGTATTTTAAAAACACTAAAATACTAAAGAGAAAAAACTAATTTAAATATGAATCTGAAGTGTCTTAAAAATTCTAATGTACGGTAGGTTACTAACTTTTTGTGGATAGGATTAATTAAAAAAAAAGTGTGCGTGCATGCCTCAGATATTATTCCTCGAAGTGGCTTTGTGCTACAAAATCCCCTCAACTGTAATAGAAATGGTTGTGTGATTCTGCATAAATTTTAGCGGGCTATCCTATCCTATCCGACTGTCCGTAATCACCACAAGACATCACTGCAGAGTGCGCCACTGTCGCTTTCAATGCACGTGACTGTCCTTGTTCTGGAAGCCATTGTTATTCTAGTATCCGTTGTGCATGTACCTTCAAAGTGCCCTTGATAATGCAAGCTTAAGCTAGTGACACGTCAGGTTGTAAATACTTAATTTACTTATTAAATTTCATTCCTGTTATTTCATTCCTGTGTCTACATAGTTTATTCCAGAAATGTTCAGCAATAAGTGTGAAACAACAGTCTTGATAAACTTCGAGCGCAGCCCTGACGGACAGCAAAAAACAATGAAACCTCGTGGAAAATATCAATTCTACTACTCACACCCAATTGATCTGATAAACATTTTATTGGAAAGAAATACAGCATTATTGTGATAAATATTTATTATTATTATTATTATTACTATTATTATAAAATTAAATATAAAATTCGGAAAATTCTGACACTAAACTCAATATACATATATAGACTTGAGTGTCACCATATAGTATCTCTTGAGTGATAACAGACGCATCCAATCTTCCCCACTATGGGAACACGACAACAGTACCAGCAACTACAGAATTTCATTTGTCTCTTAAAGATCTAGATCTTAAATGTTAGTATGATATAAAAGCATATCATTTCGTATACATTTTAAAAATTCCAAATCAAAATTCGTCCAGCCAGAATGACATTTATATACAGGGGGGGGGGGGGGATGACAAAACTATCCTCATTCGTTCATTCATTTCATTTCGTATGGTGATTCAACGGCTGTGAGCCCTTTTTTTTTTACGGGGAGGTACGGCACCACCTCAATTCCCCCCCATTTTTATCAGGGCTCGGGACCGGTATAGCTGACAATTCAGACATATGGCTGGAGGGATTGTGTTAAGTATTCCTGACTGTATCCGTGTGTGTTCACGGGGCCGGTTTGCCTGCTTGCGGGATGAAAAATCCCAGCTAAACTGGGGGGGGGGGGGGAAACCCAGCCGTCCACGCCCAAGACCGGCTAACTTGGCTATGGCTGAGGAAGATCCTTAAGTTCCTCACGTCGTTGACGAGAATCGAACCTAGGACACTCCTTCCCCAGGCATATGGTTGCGAAGCGCATAACCACTAGGCTAGCCGCGCGGACAAAACTATCCTAATAGGGATTTACGTTTTGTTAAAAAACACGAAAAATGCTTTATATCACTAGCATAGTAATCTAGTGACTATGGGGCAGTAATAAAAATAGTTCATCATGAGCAGTATAAGGACCTGCACATGATAAAAGCATTAGTGCAATGCATTCCTCGTTTGCTATAATTGCTTCCTATTAAAAAGAAAGCTAAGGTGCAGATGTCTGCAGGCAAAGTTGTTGCTGCTCTGTTTTTTGTAATCATCAAAGTGTCATTTTCTCGATCAATAATACAAAGATCATCTGCTAAAACAACACCATGCATCTGTCAGAAATAAAAACAATATACATTATAAAAACAAAGCAACATGCTATGTAATGGCATTTTCTTTCTTTCCCATGGTACTCTGGCAATGTTGTTACATCCTACTTACCAATTCTATTATCGTTTTCTTCCTATTATCAGAAGCTTACTTTTCCAGTGGCTTTTTCGATGGTGTTGCGTTTATTTTAGTAATTCGTTCGTATAGAAGATCAAAAAAGTCCAAGGGTATCTGCAGGATCGTGCATCGCTTAGGAAAGGCGTATGAGTATAACTTCGAAAAGAAACTCTACAGAAAAGGCCTAAGTATTTTTGTTGTTTGTTCTTGTTTAAACTGGAGAAGAAAGGTATATTTATTGAGACTTCCTAACAAAACACGTGCGCATTTCTTATAAATATAATACAGATAATAATAGCAGAATATAGTGGAAAACGTCTTCCATTTATAGAGGGCCCATTAACTTGGTTATCCTACTCCTGTGACACACAAATTATTAACGTAATTAACACATTACATCACCCATGTGAAATATTATCCCACACGTGCTTTGGCATTAGATTACATCCATATAAAGGCCAAATAATATAAACAGACCGAAACCTAGAACTTTGGCACGCATACCGCAAATTACAAAATCATTTATTAATTATTCGGACAACACAAGGAAACAAGCGCTGACTATTGATGCCAAATGATGCCATAGATTGATGCCTATATATGCCAAATGATGAACGTCTGCATATCTACTGTTGCAATGGAATTATGAAAGCCTGTTACCTTAAACTCTCGTAGTCAAAGAAAACTTTTTAAATTTATCGAGAAATAGTATATAAATTTCGAATATGCATTTGTATCCAAAAGCTAAGGGCGAACTACATTTTTATCTGTATATGAAAAAAACTTTCATTACTACAGCCAAATGTGGAGATACATTTATTGCCAGCATACTAATAAATTATAATACACAAAAATGTGTTATAAATTTCGTACAAATTAAATTCCAAAACGTTTTTAGCAAAAGTTATAAATTTATTAAGGACACAGTTAAGGAATTAATGTACAGAAAACTCTGCGGAGACACATTTCAGTATGGAATATGTCCACCCTGAACTGCGATGCAGCTCTCACAACGTCGTACCATGCTTAGCACCAAATGATTTAGGAAAACCGGCCCACTCCTCCTTCAGAGTAATTTGTTTTCTGGAGGGGGAATTTCTCAGTGAGTCTCCCTATTGCCTCCCAAACGTGTTCTGTGGAGTTGAGATCTGGGGGAGCATGCTGTACACTTGATTTAATTAATATCCTCGATTAATCTCCAGTACATTAAACAGTAATCTCCATTCTTCTTCATCCGAGAAACATTGCAGTACTCACATTATTCAAGCTTCAGGATCTTCCATAGCCGATGCCTTAAGCACTGATCTCCTCGCCATTCTTAAGTGGAATGAAGATAATCCAGTAAACTGCAATGCTATTACAAGTCCTTTCTTTTTACCAGGAAGAAAGATCTGACTTGATTCCATCTTACTTTTGATGATATTGCAATGACTGATTGCAATATCACCATATTTGGGATAAAGCGTATCTTAGCATAAACATATCACATCCACAACCTCCTCAGTCTCCAAGCATCTTGTTAATTTTTTTCATTCGAAACACTACTTTTCTTTTGACCAACTCCTAGCAATTTATAAATACCAAATCAGACCGACCTTAGAATATTGCTTTCTCACTTGGAGTGGTGAACAAAAACCTCCTTATGGTTTCTTGATTGCATACAGAAGAGAGCAATCCGCCTAATAAATCATCTCTCTCTCTCTCTCTCTCTCTCTCTCTCTCTCTCTCTCTCCCCTCATGTAAGAACACGAGCGGCCACAGGTCAACAATCGTACACAGTTCAACTCAACTAACTTTTCATCTTCTTCCTTCATTCTATCTTCCTCTGTTCTTTGGAACAGCCTTTTCCTATTGTCCCGAATGAATGCAAACCCCAGATTTTCAAGGAAAATGTTAACAGATTCATTCTTTCTCCTTAACTGTTTGTCTATACTCAGCACTCTTGAGTTATAAGTTTCGTTACCTCTCATGTGAAGGGTTAATAAAAATAATAATAATAAAATTTTAAAAAATCGGTGCTTAAAACTTTTGGAAACCGAGACAAATGCCTGACTTGATTAGCTTTCGCTGAGGCCCTGACCTGCATTATAGCATCATTTCATTCATTCTCTCTCTCTCTCTCTCTCTCTCTCTCTCTCTCTCTCTCTCTCTCTCTCTCTCTCATCACACATACACTCTAGTGACGTCCCATTTCCTCTTTTTCTCTAATTCCATTTGTATTTTTTCTAAGGTAATGAAGGTGCTGAAGAATATAACATTAGATCTAATCCAATGCAGATATTTTGTTTGCTCGAGACGTTCACCAGTAAGCTAAAACTCTCTCCCTGCTACCCATATCGAATTAGCAATCCAATCTTCGCGATGCTACTTTTAAAGCGAAGATTTCAACAGTTGTGTGGGCGTCTGAATGTTTCTCTGCTTAGTGATTAACCTAACAATGAAACAGATCTTTAAAGTTCCGACTGTGGTAAGCAATTTAACTGAGTCAAGAACTCTTTCGTTTGCTGTAGAAATATAAAGTACAAATGCACACTCTAAGTTAGAATTCAACTAGATTACTGTGAATAGGGCTACTCGAGGAAAATATTCACAGATACTGGAGTACAGTTACTGTGGTAATTGCATTTATTCTCCGAACTGGCTATACTGTCCAAGTGAGATAGGCTGCTCTCATTAGCGCCCAGATTTCTTAATTCAATTTATAGTTCAAGTATTTTCCAAGGACAACAGCCCATCGCTATTGTTCCTAGAAGAAAGGGTGTATATAAAGACATATAAGATGATTGTATGAAGGAAATATGCATTTAAAATACCTAAAAGTAAAATATGAAAAACCAGTTTACATTACAAATACAATAAATAGCGTGCCAGTCTGTTTTGAAGAGGATATGGAAACCCTATCATCTCGGTATGAGCTTCATTATCAGTGGTTCTCCGTGTCCAAAACGGGATTCGAACCGAAGTTTTCGAAATATGGATTCTTTCCATGGCTCCGTAAGTCGGACTACTTAGTTCGAACCCGTATAGTAAGTGAGGAACTTTTGTAAGAACTTTAAAACTGGAGAGTTATTATCTGCTAATAGGAGAGTGGCAGGACATTCATTCATTCTCTCTCTCTCTCTCTCTCTCTCGTCGGTAACGTGTTTTTATTCTTGCAAAACAGATTAACTGGCTGGAAAACACAATGACAGATATAAAAACCTACTTGTGCCGTAGTTATCTCGCGTTATATTAAAGAATAGCTAACCCACAAATTATCCTAAATATTGTTTCTATGAATAAAGAAAGCACCTAGCATGTTTTGAAGATATACTAATTAAATAATATTTAGTGTAGTGGGATATATTCGCATTAATTCTTGCATCATTAAGAAAATAAGTAGTCTCGGAAGCGAAATTCTAATAATCCGATTTTGAAGACATTGGACAGTGTTAATATGATAATGGGGCGAAGACAGGTGGGACGACAGAATATCTACTAGTAGGTAGATAAGCTTATCCCGTGTGTGTGTGTGTGTGTGTGTGTGTGTGTGTGTGTGTGTGTGTGTGTGTGTGTGTGTGTGTGTGTGTGTGTGTGTGTGTGTGTGCGTTGTATTAAATATTACGTAGCATTCATGACGATGAAAAATTAATTTTCCTACGCTAACTACAATAGAAACTAAACCAATTAACATAGAAACTTTAAAGACAAAACAGAAAAACCGATGTTTACTTCTCTTTCGAGATGTGTCCCCAGTAAGTAGAAAAGACGCATGTCTCAAGGATGAAAAGACATAAAAGAATTCAGAGGGATATCTACGGTCTATGAAACAATAATATACCCCGGAGTTTTCTCAAAGAAGTGAATGGAGCGGGTTATAAAAATCTGCAATATTGATTTCGATTACTAGAAACTGTGTTAATGTTTTTAAGACATTCTTTTATATATAATTAATAACTTCGTCTCTCTCTCTGTGTGTGTGTGTGTGTGTGTGTGTGTGTGTGTGTGTGTGTGTGTGTGTGTGTGTGTGTGTGTGTGTGTGTGTGTGTGTGTGTGTGTGTGTGTGTTCTTCAGTTAATTAATGAATTCAGAAAATATGTCCTTTAAGTGGAAGGAATCCCATTTAGAAGGACCTTTATAACGCCTTTTCAACTAAAGGTTTAGTCGGAGTCATCGGAAGTGCCAGAATGTTTGCGGGATGCAAATTTCAGACATAATACACTGGATTCAGCCTGAATTGCTTCGGTGTAATACCAATATCGGCTCATTGAGTTCTGTGATTCCATTTTAGCAGATCAGACTTTTATGTTCTTTTCATATGGCAACTTTATAAAGCACGTGCCAGCTTCTCATCTTTTCAATTTTAAAGGATCGCACCAACTAAACAAGTTAACAAGAGGATTTTGGGAAAAAATAAACACAAGTCCATACAACCAGCTAGAGGAAGGAAATTTCGTATCTCTAGAAGCTGTAGAAACTGCAAAAACTTGAGAAATGAAAAAAAAGAGGAGGAAGGTATGTGGGAAAAATTTCATTTCCACAGTTAGCATTCAACGTCGTCATCTCTATACAAACTGAGTTGACAGAATATTCCTGATCACGTTTAATGTAAATTTGCAGACCTCCTCTTCCTGTTTATTCTACACGCATGTGCAGTACTGTAAACTGATTTTTACCAGCAGGTGAGTTACCCAGTCATTCACAGAAGTGACAGGGTTTTCCCCACAGGAAATGGGGTTTTTTCATTCATTAAAAAATACAATCTCACCGAAGAATGCATGCAACTGAAGGACTTGGTAGACTATGCAGATAGCATTAACCGATCTATAAGAGTATTAATTAGGTTTCTGTGAATCCAAGTTACACGGCTGTGAGGTCAGTTTGATAAAACTGGAGAAAATGGAATTGATTGTGCTCGAAATCGTGTTACTAGTAATAGAGTTATAGAGGAAATGCCGTTCTTCTCTTCCATAATGAGAAGAAAATATGAAAAACTATGAATTTATTATGTATTAATAGACAGCGCTAAGATATGTCCTTAGTATTGCAGATATCAAACATGATTTGATGAACAACATATTGTATCAGGGACAGCACTGAAATGTTTGATATCCATTGGCACTAATTTCGCATTGCGCTTTGTTCTGAGTTAAATCGTTTTAATTTATTATAATATTCAAATCATATTTATTATTAGCGTGATTATTTATAATAAATAACAGTAATCATCATATATATATTTCATTAGAAAAATTATAATTTATAATTATGTATAATAATTATAATTTAATACGAATGTTCTTAATATTAAAATTATTTCATTTGTTATATTATTTGCTGTATTCATATAATTAATTAATCTATCAGTTTATTTAATTAAAATTGATTATTTCAGATGTAAACGAAACTGAAGCTTAATTATTTCAAATCAATAATGATACTGATATTAATTTATATTACAAGATAACGCCGTTTATAATTATTATATATAAATTACAACTTATTGAGTTTCAACATGAACACGATTCCTAATGATCGGAAGGATGAAAAGATAATTCCACTATACAATGATGGAATTACAACTGATGTAGCCAATTATAGACCAAATCAGTATCTTTGGAGAAGTTATTAAGGTAACACCTTAATAAAAGAAAGAGGTAAGAAATCGTATCCAAATGCGTGTAGATAACACTTTGATCTTTTATAGAGGACAGCAAGGTGTTTTTAAAGACAGGTGTACCTTTTCACCAATTTACTCCTATTTTATAATAGAATGACAACGGAGTTGGATAAGGGAAATGGACATAGAATGAATCTTTTAGATTTTGACAAAGCGTGTAACAGAATTGCACTGGAATTTATTAGTACAAACTCAGAGTTTCATATGGCTATGCAAAATAGGCTTGTGACATGAATTGGAGATTGGTTATCTGAGAGGTATCAAAGAGTGATGTATGAAGGGGCTGAATCTAAAAGAATCAGTGATTAGTCCGTTCTTAGACCACTCATCTTTCACTTGTATATTAATGACAATGTGGATGGTTTAGAGGAAAATATTAAATTATATGCAGATGATACAAAGTTATATTGGATGAAAACGGACATTTCTGATATAGATTCTTTTCAGGACTTGCAAAGTAATAAGTTTTGGGGTGAATACATTCAAACTGAATATGATATTAACAGGAATTTGCCGCAAGTGGTTGATGAAGCTAGAGACTTAGGGGTAATAGTGGATAGTGAGTTAACGTTCAGAGGTCATATTGTCAAGATGGCCATGTTATCATGTTATAGATAACTGAAATGTTGAAGAGAACACTAAATTTGGAGTAATATTTTATTGTACTACTTTACATACAAGGTCTCAACAGGACCACATTCTGGAAGATATGTTCAGATCTGTTCACCTGGGTTCCAGGGAGATGAGAAAAAAGTGGAAAGATGTAGCACCGGCTAACTAAAATCATATCGAGAATAGGAAACCTTGCAGATGAAAAGAAAACCTTACAAACTGAAAGAATGTAGCCTTCAAAGTTTGAGAAACAGGATGAAAAGAGAGAAGACGAAATACAAGCGGTTCTTAGAGAACAGCAACAGGGGAATTTACAAGTCATATCAGCTGGGGGGGGGGGGAACTCGGGTAATTCCTGGAAGATGAGTAGCGGGTGGTCAGGAAGAATGTCAAGTTCAGATTCTTTCATGGAGTGTAGTAAATGAATGGAATAACCTACCAGTGTAAAATGTGAGTGCGTCTTCAGTGAATGATTTTAAGGAGAACTGTGATAAGTATTGAACATCTTTCAAAATAGCGCATAGGAAGCTACTTATAAATAAACACAGCAGGAGTTGTAGTTATCAATATCGTTCATCAAATATTTTAAACAGGCACTCGTTGAGATTGGTTATCGCATCTTAAACTAAAAAGCACTTAATAGAAGTTGTCAGTTCATTGCGATCGCTAGTTTGTTGAAATAGAAAAAGGTATTGAATAAACCAAATAAAACGCAGGTTATGAGTAAGTCACAAAAGAATAGGATCATGTTTTATCGTATATTGTATATCTGTACATACAAATTCTGTATATCTTTTCGATATTCTTCTTAAGATGAACCCCACTTTATTATTAGTTTTTTTTTTTTTTTCAATCGTATGGCAATAGTCCAAGACTCTGCGCTAGACGTTTACTTTTAGGCTAGTCGCGATTTAATTCACGATATCTATCTGAGATGCTTCCTTGTAACTATTCTGAGATTTCCCAAGTTCGGATGTTATTTATGTAGTAATGCTCAAGTAGGTCAATCTGGTCTAGTAATTTTTTTTTTTTAATTTTAGGTCTCCATAGTCGTTTGTCACGTTACACTCATCGGTTGAGATATGATCAATTAATCTAGTCATTCTGTGTAGGGATGAGAATATGACAGAAATATCATGTTCTAGTTCTTGCTTTCCTTTTTTTTTAAATATATATTTGTAAATTATTTATTTAAAATTAATTATTTTTATTAATTATTTTCGATTTTCTTCATAATAATTAGTTTCTCGTGACCAAAATAAATTCAGAGGACAGATGAGATTTATGCCAAATCTGCCTAAGACCAAGGCACGATCTGACAGACAGTACAACTCTATTTACATTAAATTTTATGCTAATAACAAAATCAAAACTTTTATTGTCCTCATAGCTTGCATACAAATAATAGAGAAAAAATATATACAAATATATATATACAAATATATATATATATATATATATATATATATATATATATATATATATATATATATATATATATATATATATATATATATATATACACACAAATATATATACAAATATATATATATATATATACACAAATATATACACAAATATATATATATATATATACAGTAAAAGTTTGGTTTCATATTTTATTTCTTTCGGAAATAATAATTCGATCATATATTGCTTTTAATCTAAATGTCAATATTTTAAATAGTTTCAAAAGTTTTGTAAAATTCTAAAAGTACAGCATACACCTTTAAAATTTCCATATCTCAAGATCATAATTAAATTAATTATGACACCGCTCCGAAATACCTTCGAGTATTGGCAAGCGATCCAAAGAGTATGTGTATTTTATTGGCAAATTAGAAATTAAATGCTGATAAAAAAAATACACATTCTTAATTTTAGTATTATAATGACTGCATTATAAATAAAGCGTTATAATTTATTCCCTATTAATAATTATAAATTATTAATTCACCATATTCGCTGTTTTTCCCTTCACTCTAAATACAACTACTTTCAGATTTCTTTATTAAGTTGTATTACGCAATGGCTGAGTTGACCTGCAAGAAATTAATCTGGTAAAGGTCGATTTGCCACTTAAAAAAAAATAAATACATAAATTAGATGTCAAAAGTTTAAAAAGGTCGTAATGTAATATTCGCTAATTAGTGTTTTTAGGATGTTTTCATGAAGAAAAAGAAAACGAGCATTAATTAAGAAACGTCTTATGCATATTAAACTCTCTCTCTCCATTCGCTGCAAGTGTTTAGCTTACATTTTTAAATTAAAAACTCAGCATGCTTTAGAAGCCAGATTATTTTCAACATCTAATTTGGAAAGATTTTCATTAAAGGCCATTGTTGGCCGAGAACAATGAAATACAGACAACAACGAAGTAAATACAGATGTGTTTTTCACGTTACTCTCAACCACGAAAAATCCTACAATACATTAGTACTGCGATTAGACTATTGATTTTTACATTTTCTTAAAAATTCTATTTATTTATATGTATAATCCGGAAGGCTTACAGTAGAGATCAAACATGATACTTTTTCAAGCCATTTCAGACCTCCAACAAACGGCCGAATGATCTCACATCGGGCGATGAAATTCATCTCTCACCTAAAGACAATCAATGATCATGTCAAGATTTGAATCTGCAGCCTGTTGGGTAAAGAGCGGATACGTTTACCATTCAGCCACCTAGGCGGAATGAAATATCTCACTATAGAGAGCAAACAACCAATTCCCTTTAAACTCTATTAAATAAATTAACAATGCTAAGGACAACTATTTTTTTTCAGTCTGCGTATCATGAGTTTAAAAAATGAAAATGATCAAATTCATTGTTTTAACAGTTAAGAAAATTAATGAAATGTTGGGGAGACAAACAGGCAAGTATTATATACGTGTATGGAAATAGAGAGAATATCCAGGGGTTTTTAATAGGATTCGAACCAAGTATTTCCCAATGAGAGACGTGTTTCCTGTTAACTGTACCCCTGAATTGCCTCGTCAGAAATCACAGAAACAATATATCACATGCACAGTTATTTTATTGTAAAGCTCAAACTGGATCCAAATTCCAAATGTTGACATGATGGGATAAATATTGAGTCTAAACATTCAACAACTGCCAAGTGAACAAACCATCATAGTTGATAAACCCAGAAGGTACAGACCGTAACAAATAAGCTAACATTTCTAATTAAATTGTCAACAGACGAGCCAGTAGAAGCAAACAAGCCATACAAGACGGGTTCCCATGGTAACAAGAAAATTGTATTACGAGTTATTTAAACTTTCACTAAAACTTTGTCTTCGTGAATTTATTTCAACCTAAAATTGAGATCTTGAAAATATTCTCTCTCTCTCTCTCTCGGGAGAAAAAAAATAAGTAATACAGGAAAACAAATTTAATTTTTCTTCGAATCGGTGAGTTCTTCGTATTAAAACTCCAGATGAATTCCCAGAATTCTCTGCTTTTATCGAACGTTTCGGTTCAGTTAAAGAAAAAGTGAAGTTACAGATGGAGATGACACCGGAATTGCCCAATACTGGAAATATGCAGGTTGTCAAACATTTTGGACTAATATTTAACCAGACACATCATCGTGGACACATACAAGCACGCATCACCGATGAAGTTGGTTTATCTTAGTGACACTTGGTCATCTATCTCTTGGCAGTAAGTGTTATATCAAGAAATGTTGATGGTAAGCAGAAATGGGAACAAACTGAAAGCTACTAAAACAGCTGTTCAAAGAATGTTTTGTTTTTCCTTCTAATAACAGATTATTCTTTCGTCAGATAAGATAATAAGCATTTCTAGATGTCTTATTAGGAGGATAACATCAGCACACAAAAAAAAGCTTGCTAGTACAGGGAAAAGACAAGTTGGTAAATCACCTACTTACTGCAATAACTAAAAAATAAAACGTACATTTATAGCTTTTTTTAAATATGGTACGACAGCGATTTATTAATGAGGAAATCTGCATTATAATTAAGTAAGAATGGAGGGAACCTTGAATAGGAAAAAATCCATCTATCTGATATAATCCACCTCCTAGAAAAGAATTAAACATGCTTTTTTACACATAAAACAATGGAGGTATTTGTATTAGCAGCAAACGAAAGTAATAGGTACTGCTGTTAAGTTCATACTGTTCGCGTAGTAGTCTAGCAACGAAGTTTGCCAATTTCCTTGATAAGTTTAGTTGAATAATACTATAATTTTATTTTGGATATATTTGAAATATCTATCCTGTGTTTAATTTTAATTTTTTTACCTCACAAGTTTGTGGTCTGGAACGTGTTTGGTGAAGTTATGTTGTGAGTAGGATAACTTGAGCAAGGAGGGGAACTATTTTTTATGTCAATTTCCACCTAAGAACTGTTAAAACCTATAATTCATTAGTACTAGAGACTAAGGGTTAGAATAACCACAGTTCTATTATGGAGGGCAGGTTTCATTTTATTATTATTATTATATGTATTTGAAACCTTCATTAAACAAAGTAACAGTGCCACACCGGGCAATAGCACTTGTCTTTCTTAACAAAAATTTGTCAGTTTTTTAACAAAGACTTTACAAAACATACATCCCTCCAGTAGGTTTTGAACCCCACCATTTATAACTACTCAAGAGAAGGTACATCCCATACTTCCCCCCCCCCATCAAAGCCGACTGCCCTTATGTCATCTTCGACATTTTACAACCGTGAGCAATTCTGTTGAAAAACATTGATTTCGAGATGGTCTTTTTAAAAACTTTTGTCTGAAACATTCAAAACAGCCCTCGACAGAATGTTTCCTTCTTCGTTCTTGCTAAAAGATTGATAATGTAACTTGTCTGACCTTTATCGAATTGGATAAAATCTTGAAAGTCTAATTTTACCATTGATGAATTTAAATGATCACCGATAATTTTCCCCATGATATGGACAGATGGTAATTCAGTTTCCAAAAATAGTAAATGATTATCAATGTCGTACATTTTGTGAAAATCTCTCAGCTTCTTCACAACTAATAGAAAAAACTTTAATTCCATCAGCTCCTCCTGTATCATCAAGTATTAGTTCCCCATCTTGGCATTTCAGAATATAACACTCACCGAGGTCCATTTCGTAGTCAACTCTTCTTTGCAAGTAGCAGAGGATATCAGACCACTTCCTGCGTAACTTTTCCCAAGTGGTCCTGGATAAATACATCACAATGTATGTGTCTTCTAAAATAATAATCGGTTTCCATCCTTTTAGAGCTAGTTGAAGAGTTTTGTCTAGTGCTATTTTCCTGAAGAAAGAAAATTTCAATGACGTTTGTGGCTCACCCATTATTTTACTTTACTTTCCTGGATACAAAACACCACAACACAATACGATAGCTGCACGGGATGAACGAATTGCCATAACTGAAAAGAACACTGGTCTTGTTTGTTTTTCCTTATAGTAGTGTTTACCTGCCCCTTAACCCTGACCGTTCCTTCCAAAATGAAACTTTCGCACAGATGATTCACGGACATGTTTCTACATGCTGTTGGATATGATGTTGATGTGAGATTATCTTCCTTTGAGACATCATAGGGCAAATCTTATCTCTGTGGCTCGAAGGGTATTCTATATTATTTGTCTCCTTATTATGTTAAGTATTTGTTGGGACGGGGAAAAAAATAGCATTAGGTGGTGGAAGTGAAAAGGTTGTCAAGAGGGTGACAGATGTCTTCCCTAGGCTCCAGATGTCCAGGTGACAGATGTCTCCACTAGGCTGAGCAGAAGATGTCTGCTCAGCCTAGTGGAGATGAGCGAGCTCATCATTTTCGCATATCTTTTAGTGATGTCACCTCCAACTGACACTGATAACTTTTTAGGAAAAAAAATAAAAAAATGCGTTTTTTTATTTTTTTGCAAAAAAGTTATCAGTATAAGTAAAAAAATTAGACTTTCAAGATTTTATCCAATTCGATAAAGATTCTTTATTTTGGGACATTTACGAACATTTTACAAAAACTGTTTGTGTATATTTGCTGACAAAAGAATACACAGAATGTTTAGGGAGGCATGGTGTCATTTCCAGACTGACACAATATCAAATGTATGGAAGTGTGGTTACCATGGTATCTGATCTAAAAACTCTTTTGCATGACCAGCTATTTTGATGTAATGTAACCAAGAAACAGTGAGTAACAAAAATTTTATTCATTGAACTCTTTGGAAAATGTTAAGCGTCTAAACTAAATATTGTGAAATCTATTTTTAGGTAATTACATGTCTCGAGTTTTTCTCAGTGAATATACTTGTAAATAGTATTTCAGCAAAATAAAATATGCATTTGTAAACTTAAATGAACAAAGATGTGTACTTTTGTTGTTGTGTTTTTCCACAGTGAATTTTTTACTCAGTTATTCTGATTAGAAGTTTATATTTAAATCCACAACTTTATATCTTAATGCATTTCTGTTTAATTATTTAAAAAAAAGTCACAACTGTGAAATTAATGCGAGGATGGTGGGAAAAAGTGTTGAAAAACTAATATCCATATCTTGATTATTTTAGAAATTGTCTAATGCTACCTATTGACATTATTTGAGTTATCTGAAAACAATTCGTTCACATAATCGAAAATCCGAACGGTTATAATTTGATTGTTTTACAGAGAGAGAGAGAGAGAGAGAGAGCACCTAATTAACCCAAAACGTGACTTTAACTCTTAAAGTCTGGTATAGAAAATGTTTGTACTCTCCAGATAACACATATACAAATTTTACCTTTCCCCACACAAAGTAAGATAAAAACACACCAACAGTATAACCAGCAGCATGTGAAAACATGTCGTTGAGTCATCTGTGCAAAAGTTCAGTTTTGAAGGAATGGTCAGGGTAGGGTATGGTAAGTGTAAACAGTACTATAAGAAAATACCATAGAGTCGAGTGACTTTGGATTTAAGGTAATCGTTCATCCACTGCAGCTGTTGTTTTGTGTTTGGTAATGTAAAAATAATGGGTGAGCCACAAATTCTTTGAAAGTTCCTTTGTGAAAAGTTCTATTGTTTAGAATTTTGTTAACGAAAGTTACCATAAAGTATACGATCAGGGCTAATAATCAGTGAAATAATAATAATAAATAACTATTTATTTGTGGTGCCATATGAAGTAATCTAAGAAGAAGAATGAAGAAAAACGATAATGAAAAATCGACAATGGGTGAAAAATACGAATTTTCAGTTATCATTGGGATAATTGATGTACAATTTCTTTTGAATAAGAGTTCAAATTTATTTCCTAAAGAAATTTGTATTTCTGATGGAATTAGTGTAAGATATGCATTGACAAAATCAACTTGTAGTTGGAAAGAATTACCTGAAAGAGTTAAAAAACAGAATTCTTGTTAATAAAATATAACCATCAGCTGAAGTGGCAAATTGGTTCACTATCTTTGGACAAACTAAGAAATTGGATGATAGAATCAACATGGAAATATCATATATTACTTGCCAAAGGAAGAGAAAAATCAAAAACATTAACGATGTTAATAGGGAGGCCTGTTCTTCATTTAAATGAAATTGGATGCCCAAAACATGAAAACATAATGTGTACTTTTAAATGCTTTTGGAAACATAACGAAAGATTCTGTGCTTTCAATAATTCTCAGAAGTATATGTATTGAATTCAAAAATATAAATATGCAACCCTTAATTTTATTACAGTAATAAATTCCCAACGATCACCAAATGAAAAATTTACTTTCAGATGAGAGTCACATTGTCAAAACCACATTATGGCAATTCCATAAGCATGGGAAGAACTCTTGATGTATTTTTTAATTTATTTATTTTCTGTATTGTTAGATTCAGTAAATACAATTTGTAAATAATATTTCATTCAAATAAAATGTGTAAATTTAAATGAACAAATTGGTTGTCATTGATGTGTTATACAAATTTAAGAAGGAGGATAACATTTTTTTCCCTTGTGAAATTTCATGCCACAAAGTAACCAGAGACTTTTTTTTGATTCATTGAATTAAAAGTCTTATTTTTTCATGCAATCCCTCAAATATTTCAAGAAACTGTCAAGTCTTGGAAGCAAAAGGAATAATCGGGTATTCAATTAATAGCCAGAATTTTAGTAGAGAAGATTTCACCTCAAAAGTTACAATACTGTAAGAATTTGGCTATTTTACAGAGCCATTTGTTAATAATATTACAGTCAAATAAATGTAACATAGAAATTAACAAAGTATATATTACAGAGCTAATATTCATTGAAATAATAAGAAATAACTATTTATTTGTTGTGCTGGCAAAAGAAATTTCTAAAAGAATACGCAAGGGCGAGTTCAAAACCGTGATTGTCACAAATATCCGTTACTTAAAATTAATAATGCTAAAGAAAAAAATAAATAAAATAAATAAATAAATTTCAGTTACAGAAATAGGTTAAGAGCACAAGGAATCGCAGGTAAAATTAATAGTCAATATTGGTTTTAAAAAATTAAATGTAAGCATTAATTTAATTTTTTAAAGCTTGCCAAATTTTTTCCAATAAATTCCAACGGTAACGAAGAATGAATAATTTTAGGATATGTGTCATCCAAACATGTGAATACTAATCCCTTAGTCATATGTAAGTATTTGAGAAATATCCAAACTTGAGGAAATGCTACCTTTTGAACAATACTGCAATTTACGGATGTGACTAATGTCATCTTCATGAAAGATCCCTTTGAAGAAAACTGCTCGCTGGGGGATATTGTACATGACGATAACATACCATCACAGGTTGAAATCTAAAGGACAAAGTAGTGAACTATTTCAGGTTACAGTATTTACAGAAATTTCATTCTTTGTGGTTTTTGTGTTTGTGTTGTGGTGTGAATATAAAATTCAACTATTTTGGAATATTATTATTATTATTATTGGAATATTCATATTTATAAGACCCATTCTGGAAAGCTGTAAGTAATTTTAAATTATCATTAGAATTTCTAGAATACATACAAAAGGTTTTGTAATCCATTTAACTGTCCGCTTATTTTAATTTATTTATTTTAAAATACCGTAGAGACAACAGCATATAATTAATTATTCAGAAAAGCATAGTACCAAGATGTTCCCATTCTGGAAAGAAATGTAAGTTAATTTTTTTAACTTAAACATAACAATTGATAATTGTAATTTCAGAAAACCTAATCACACCCGCCATCACGACATGCTCTAAGAATTCCCACCCTTTAACAGTAAAGAAATACCCCAAAATGTATTGGAAAATTAGTACAGCCATCTATAGGGGAAAAAAGTGTGTTTGAGTTACATTAGTATATATAATTAAACTATTCAGAAAACCTAATCACACCCACCATCACGACATACTCTAAGAATTCCCACCCTTTAACAGTAAAGAAATATCCCAAATGTATTGGAAAATTAGTACAGCCATCTATAGACAACTAAACATGATGACAATGACGGATGTGTGTCACCCAGGGAAAATTCCAAGATATCTTATCTCAAAAACATCGCCCACAATTCCATAGCCAAACCCAAATACATGTGATATCACAGAGAGAGATGTTCCCCAGAAATTTCCAAACACATAACGTCACGATTCTTATCTCTAAATATCACCAAACACACCACATGATGTTCCCAACAGACGAGGGCCCAGCGAAATTCCAAACATTCCAAACTCTATAACAAACATTCACGTCACGATTCCTTATCTTGATCTTGATCTGGGTCAGAAGTGTCCCACCAATCACGACACGATTCCTTATCCACTAATATATCTCCCTTTCCATTCAAAACAACAACGTCACTTATTTACAACTAACAAATGACGTCACTGATATTCATCTGACAACAACAAACATTCACGTCACGATTCCTTATCTTATCTTGATCTTGTCACTAGTGCACCACCAATCACAACACGAATCCTTATCTCTACCATCACCCATAATGCCATACGCGAACCATAATACAAGAACTGAAGCCATTGACACATATGCCCCCAGGGAAATTCCTAACATTCCAATCCCATGAAGCCACGCCCACAATGACGTCAACCAATCACGTCACGATTCCTTATCTTATCTTGATCTTGTCACTAGTGACTGGACTACTACTCAAGTCATTCTATCAAGTAATTTGTTTCATACAGCTGTCTATTGCAAAAGTGTTGTCCATATCCCTTGAAATGGATAAAATTGAGTATCGTGCGGTTATAAAATTCTTTGTAAAAGAAGGTTTAAAGCCAAACGAAATTCATTCGAAGTTCATAAAAGTTTATGGGCACTCTATGAATTGCTGGAACATCCACCCTATTCCCAGATTTGGCTCCCTATGACTTCTATCTCTTCCCAAAACTAAAACTCTTCCTCGCTGGAATAAAAATGTATTAGCCTTAAGGAAAAAAAAAATTATGTTGAAAAATAAAAATAATTTTGAAATTGAAAATTTGTTTTTTCATTGTTAGGCCGAGAACATTTCAGACCACCCTCGTATATGATTCTGTTGTGTATTATGTTAAGAATTGATATTATAATAGAATAAATACCCTTGTTTAGAAACATTTCTAAGTCGTCTTGCAAGTTCAACTTGTATTTTTCATTAAATTTTAAGTGCCACTGAATGTTGTTTATATCATCCATTACTTAAGCATAACTTCGGAGCTGGTGGTGACAAGCGGTCTTCGGTCAGACAAGTTACATTATCAATCTTTTAGCAAGAACGAAGAAGGAAACATTCTTTGTCGAGGGCTGTTTTGAATGTTTCAGACAAAAGTATTCAAAGAGACCATCTCGAAATCAATGTTTTTCAACAGAATCGCTCACGGTTGTAAAATGTCGAAGTGACATAAGGGCAGTCGGCTTTGATGGGGGGGGGTATGGGATGTACTTCTCTTGAGTAGTTATAAATGGTGGGGTTCAAAACCTACTGGAGGGATGCATGTTTTGTAAAGTCTTTGTTAAAAAAACTGACAAATTTTTGACAAAAAAGACAAGTGCTATTGCCTTGTCTTTTTTAACAAATTCTTGCATGATTATGCTTCCTACTTATATGTTAATACAAAAAAAAATCACCATTATCTGCTCAATAGAAGAGAAGTTGAATAGCCTGCAAAAGTGTGCCTCCGTAGTTCAGTCAACAACAACGTCCTTTGATTGGAAAGACGGGTTCAAATTCCATCTAGGATGCGAAGAACGTTTATCGGGGCGGCTTTTCAACTGAAGGTGAGTTATCCGGTTTCGTGTGGAGCGGCAGATTTTCCCTCCGGGAAACAGATTTTTTTTTTTTTTTTTTCATTCGCAAAACAGACAAACAGCCATTCCTCTTAGCTGCTAAACAATCACCGCTATCAACTTCTCAAACAAAAAGGCTTTCTTCTTTTTTTTTTCCCCTTAAAGTTACATTGCGTCAGAAAGACTAACTCCGTTCATATATAACATCGCTATCAAAATGAATAATATTCTGCATTCAACTTGGGAAATAACCAACAAAATATTAAAAAATGGTGAAAAAACAAATCAAAATGTCATCCATCCTAATTACAACTATTTCCAACTAGTTTTAAATAAGGTCAGGTAAGCCTTAATGATAATGGTTCAAAAGCATGTAGGAAAGTCTGAGAAATTTCATTTTATCGAAGAAGAAGACCAGCACTGTTGGCGTCAGGCGACTAGTTGTCGCAGCACAATAATGTTCCCGTACTTGTATCCCCGCCAGAGACAGAATTACACGACTGCAACACCTCCATGCTCACTACACCTTTCGTTAAGAGACTTTTCTATCGATTTTCTTAAGTCCATCTGGATGCATGTTATTCTAGCAATCTGAATATATTTATTTGAACAGTATATATTCAGGAGTAATCTACCTATATTTCGTTACATATACTGTATATATTTTTAAAACAAAGTTCCGCTTTTAATAACATACCCAGGACTTCCAATTGTTGTTCTTATACAGACTGTATAAGAACAACAATATAACGATTACATTCTTGTTCTAGCTTATGACCCTGAATTGTTGTTTTTAAACAACTTTAACAACAATACATCGATGACATTGTTTTGCTTTGATTCCGCATAGCATGTGTAAGAACTGGCTTCTCGTAATGCAATGAATAGAAAATCAGTAACACTTTTAAAAAACCACACGCATTTTACTCTACTGCTTACACAACATCTTTATTTCTCGCAATATTATTAAGAACAATCACTGATTACCAGACTCTAAGGAGGTGATTTAAAACACCTAATGTGAAATATTACCTACGTGTTAGACGTTTAAGGATATTAATTGTTCTGATCGATAAAGAGGTGAATTTTATTCTTTTTTGTTTGTTTTCTTAACTTAGAGTGCACAGAGGTGAGTAATTTAGAGATCTGCAGGCGGTCAAAACTGTAAGGAAGACAAATTAGGGTGATAAATGTTACAAAAGTTAAAAAAAGTTTTGTTTCAACACATTCGCCGTCCCAGAGTGGATAAAAAAAGAAAGGAGAGTATAGATTTTTGTGATAAATGAACTGTCGCCGAACAGGAAAAAATTGCGTACTTAAGGAAGAAGTATTGGTCACTCTCTTTCAAGGGGTAAAGATGGATTCAGACAACGATGTGATTCGATGTCTGAATTCGTATCCCTTGTGAATCAAAAGTAACACTAAAAATTAGTCGGAAAGTGTGTGTGTGTGTGTGTGTGTGTGTGTGTGTGTGTGTGTGTGTGTGTGTGTGTGTGTGTGTGTGTGCGTGTGCGTGCGCGTGCGTGTGTGTGTGTGTGTGTGTGTGCGTGCGTGCGTGTGCGAGAGAGAGAGAGAGGAAAAGGAAGCAACCATTAATTAAAAAAAGGGAGCAGTGTTAGTCAAACAAATGAATTACCCAGCAGTCCACTAGATGGCACTAGTTGTACAATTAGTACTCAACAGACTATTCTAAAAGATTAAATTATTTTTAATGTACATATGTACACAAAAGCAATTTTACATGTCGCTCATATTTTTGTGTAACGGAAGAAAGACGTCTAAGCGTAAATAATTCTTTTTCTGAACTTCTTATTTGCTGATATTTCGTCTTGGTCACCAGAGCATCGTCACAGGTACTAAGATATAAAATATTCCCATGAAAACATTCACAACAGCAGGAAGGCAAACAGAATGAATTTAAAATGGTGTGAATGTACTGTCCTAACTACTTGCAGCCTATCAGCGAAGTGAAAATAAAAATGTATTGGTGACCAAGACGAAATATCAGATAATAATATCTTAATAAAAAGTTACTTATTATCCCGAGACATCTGTTTCTTCCATTTAATAAACACAATAAAGATAATGAGTGTCTAAGTGTATATACAAGAGATTTTGACCATTGCTCTTGCTACAAAAATTGCATTCAAGCCACTTAATTCTTCTAAAGTGATCGCACCGCAGGATGAAAATCATCCAATATTTAAGAACGTTCACGAACATCCATTCCCACAAAGGGAATTCTATTCAGCAGCAAATTTGGTGGAGAGCAGACACACTATCCATTGGGTCAAACCAAGGTGTTCACCAAGGAATTAAAATGATAGAGTAATTGGTCTTTCTTACTTTACTGGCCTATTTAATTTTTTAATTATTAGAATGAGAGTTTTAATCGCAAAACTAAAATACAGTGATCAGCATCCCACGAACGTTGTGCCCATTTTATGTGGCCCGTGAAATGTTTTGCAACAGTCCTTCGGGAGAAAGGAAAAATAAATTAAAAGCAAAATTAAAATTGCTTCATATGCCTGTGAAATAAAAAAAAAAATATCCCGAACCACTTTCAGTTTTGTATCTCTTTAGAATCTTTTAATGTAATAGTTGACTAACTATTACTAATTAAGTAATATTACTATAACTATAAGTCTGTCATGGCCGTGAAAATTTCGCTAAATAAAATCTATAAGGTGTTCACCAAATTTTGCAAAATGGTTAAATGAAATTCTGCTGTTCCAAAACCATTTTTATGTTGACTGATGACATCTTGGAACAAATGCAATTTGCAATGACAGCAAATTAAATTATTAATACAAAAAAAATTATGAAAACAATAATGTATTTGTTGTATCTCTAATAAAGAACTTTGCCAAAAGGGATATATACGTATTCCTATAAAGTTAGCGCGTTAAAGAAGTTGTTTCTAAAAGACCTTTATTACTAATAGCTTACAGAAACAGTAATTAAAAAGAAGAGGAAGACCTGGATGATTGCTTCTAAACATACGAAACATGGCCACATTTGGTTCTGCTGCTAAGAAGCATAGACCCTTGCCCTGCCAAATTTCTTTTTTATGGCAATTTTATATGGTTGTGTATTGAAATTACCTTCGTGCACAAGAAGAACAACCAGTTCAACAACATGCAGTAAATGACACATCGAAAGATCCACTGTCAACAAATGTTCACTAACAAGATTCGTGCGTGAGGTGCATAACAAACTTTTAGCAATAGGTGTAATGCGTTGTTATCTATGTTTGTTTCTTCCATTGGTTAAGTTTCTTTTTTAACGTACGGAATACTTCGGGGAAATAGTCCTCTACACAGCTCACAGTTAAGTGAGAGGTTGTTGATTTATCCTTATATTATACAATCATTAAAAAACTTAAAAATAAAATAAATTTACAAACATAATTCTACTAAATGCTTGAAGTTTTGAAAAGATTTCTATGGACTGTGATACAAAATGACTGTACTAATAATACTAGTTATGATTTTTTTAGCTTGCCAAATATAAAACAGAAATATTATTATTATTATGTGACACTTCCAGGGAGTCCAAGGACTCATCGAGGGAGGGCACCCTACTCTGTCTCGCTAAATATATCTCACCCTCTCCACTACTACTCAACTCTCCCACCACTACACTACTATATCAACGCCATCTACTGCCCATCATCACTATCAACAGTTTTTTTTTTTTTTTTTTTTGGGTCTGTAAATTGCGTGTTCTGATGGCCGATTTGTCTGTATGCGGGATGAAAAACCCGAGTTTTCGGGAGAAAGAAAACACCTACTACCTCCGTATGAAATCGGCTAACTCACCTTCAATTGAAAAAGCCCATATAAGCGCCTCCGTAGCGCAATTTGTACATTGCGCTACGGAGATTACGTAGCGCAAGATTACAAGATTATTATACGAACGACGGTACATTGCGTCCTTCGATTGGAATAGGCCTAAGTTCGATTCTCGTCGTGACGGGAGGAATCTTTATCTGGACGATTTCAATCGAAGGTGAGTTAGCCGATCTCATACGAAGGTAGCAGGGTTTTTTCTCCCGGAAACTCGGGTTTTTCATCCCGCATACAGACAAATCGGCCCTTCAGAACACACGCAATTTACAGACAAAAAATGCTAGTTGTGGTGGCCGGTAGATGGCGTTGATGGAGATGATTCGCAGTAGAGGTTCGGTGTATTGGTTGAGACAGCTGTAGGTGTCCTCCCGCGATGAGTCTTCGAACTCCTTGGAGGTGTCAGGAATAATAATAATAAGGATTCTTCTCGTCACGACGAGAATCGAACCCAGGTCTTTTCAAATCGAAGGGCGCAATATTCCGCTGTTCTTCCAACTACGCTACAGAGGCACTGTCAAAAAATATCAGGATTTTCGTGCCTCTATGTGTCGATCGTTCGTTCAGCAGGACTATGTCATAGATAAGCATCACTAATCTACCGAATACTGTAAATATTCACAGATAGTCCAGTGAATTATGGAAAATTTCTAGAAGATAAATACTTAATTAAACGTGAATGAGTACAGATATCTAAAAGATATAACAATATCTCTTAATAACAATACGAGTATGAAAGTGATCAGAGATAATCATAAAAAAAGTTTTTAAACATTGTGTAGCAATACCACTTTTTCTGAGTACGAACCTAGAACTGATTTCTGAATAAAACCAAAATATGAGATAACTTGATTAATTTTATTACAGATTTCAAATGCCAACTTTTATTAAAATCCATTACCAAGCCAGAGCGGAGTTATTATATGCTTATGAGCAAACAGGAAAAGGTGAGACTAAAAGGTACTTTGCGTTTTGCAAAACGAACCTAAACAGGATGGTTAAGAAAAAAAAAAAAAAACATGAAGATAGAAAAAGAATGAACGAAAGAAATATAAAAATGAGAGAGAGAGAGAGAGACAAGTCTATTGGGACAAGGCACAACACGTGCGGGTTAAATGGTTGATTATTACCCTGCGGGTAAGGTGGACGCTAATCAAGGATTCCGATTCATGAGATACCTGTAAACATCCTACATCAACATTGCTATCGGGCAAGTGATCTCCCAAACTCCAGGGACACACACCGGACCGGCTGTTGCTGCACCGCTTGCTGCTGGTGATGACGTCGCAAAGCTCTCTCCCTCCCTCTCTCTCTGTACAGTTACGTGTGGCCTTGGTCACGTGTTCGTCGACGTCACGCAGTCGCTACATTTGCTAGCGGGCAATGGGAATTCCAAGTCAGTCAGTTACAAGTAGCACACTTGGAAAGTTTGACTGGTTCTTTGGTGACAGTTTTTCTCTCGTCTCCGAAACAGATGCGGGTAGCACGGACTAGAAATAGTAGCAGCCATCTAAACGCTAGTTGGTCACTTCGCTGATCGCTGTTGTCAGTTGTTAGCAACTACGATAATGATTTGAATAAACGACTTTTAACTGCTCGCAAAAAAAGTGTCTTCTTCGTACTCTGTTGCTATGGCGACCGCGTGCTCGGAAGGAAAGGTCTGCGTAAAAAGTTCAGGAATGAAACCTAAATTCAGTTAGTGAAATATAATTCACATCTCCCGGCATGGATAACGAAGGATATTCCCCTGAGTTTTATACCATCGTCATTAAAGGAACTACCATCATCAAGAATGACGAATGGACAGATGGCAACCGTACTTTAACTTCATACGTTGTTGACATGGGTCCGAAAAGAGATTCTTTGGCTACCGTTGTTCCCATGACGATCGTATACGCTCTCATTCTGGTGACTGGTCTTATAGGGAATATCTGCACTTGTGTGGTGATCATAAGAAACAATTATATGCACACGGCCACCAATTATTACCTTTTCAGCCTCGCCATATCCGACCTGCTGCTGTTGATTCTGGGTCTCCCTCAAGAACTGTACCTGTTGTGGAACAAATACCCGTATGTGTTCGGCGAGGCATTCTGCATCATCCGGGGATTCACGTCGGAGACCTCCACCAATGCCTCCATATTAACAATAACTCTGTTCACTATGGAACGCTACTTGGCTATCTGCCACCCACTACGAGCCCACACTATGTCGAAATTATCCAGATCTATCAAACTGATCATTTTCGTTTGGATCTGTGGCGCTCTGTGTGCAGTTCCTTTGGCGATCCAGTTTGGAATAACTTACAACGCCGTAGAAGGTGTGGTGATTTACGAAAGTGCCACCTGTACCCTGAAGAGTCCCTTAAAACATGCTTTTGAAATCTCCACCTTCTTTTTCTTCATTTTACCAATGACAGTGATATCTGTACTTTATATTTTCATTGCTATTCAACTCAGAAAACCTCCTGCTGTCCACCGACGATCTTCAGATAGGCTGGGGAGTACAAAGTCAACTAATGAAGTGACCAAACAGTTACTGAATAAGTCCATGTCTGTTATAAGCCATCACCACCCCCACAATCATCATCACGTGATAACGAGACATTCCAGTCGAAGTTTGCACAGTCTTGCCTCGAGAAGAGCGGTGGTAAAAATTTTAGGTGAGTTAATATATAACCTTTTAAATTCAATTTGGTAAAAGATAATAACGAGGAAAAGCTATACATTGTGAAAGTGAGCAATACAGATTAGTTTCAAATTGACTGTTGGCCACAGCTTCTGTTAGCATTGATTGTTAGCATTCATTGTTAGTAAGTTTCATATTAGCATTCATTATTAGTAATAACAGTTTCATAAAATTGCATTCATTGTTAGTAACAGTTTCATATTAGCATTCATTGTTAGTTAAAACAAACATTTATTAGAAGCAGAACGTATCTGTCAAAATATCACTACATTAACAAAACAATGTGCTTTGATAATGTAGTTATATGTTTATGTTTCGCCTGAGTTGACTTCATCTACTTATCGTATAAAAGAAAGTATTTAGACGTTAGAGGAAACACTGACTTTATAAAATAACCAGAAAATGTGTTTCTTGGTATTTTAAAATTACGACTTTTTCGTCTTTAACCAAGAATCGCTTGTTAATTTCCCTCTGCATCGTCATAAAAATTATCGGCACTTTTGGTGAAATAATGTTACTTCACAAGTTAGCCAATTAAATACTTAGGGCCTTCCAGACGTCACCAGAAATTAAGCCAAACATATTAAAGGAAAAGGTGGGTACAAATATTATTCCTAATTTCATGCAATAATATTTTTTTTATTAGTGCAGCATCGAAATGGATACATTAAATCATTATCAAGCTCCTTTTAACTCCCTTGAGAAAAATCTACTTCCTACGTCCTTGTATCGGTTTCTGCAAGTCACGTAATAAATAATAATTCAACCTTCTCATATCTATACTATTTGGAATACGATATCTGAATTCTAGACACACACACACACACACACACACACACACACACACACACACACACACACACACACACACACACACACACACACACACACTCGCATAATTTGGTGATGTCTTCCTCCCTAAGAATAATAAATTACATCAGAATATGCGTAGTAGCAGAAATATCAGGAAAAATATAAGAAATAGGAAAGACGAATAAGAAGGATGAAATCAACAAGAGAAAAAGAGAGATGATTAGAGTAGTTCCTGTTCTAATTTAGTTTTCTTTTTAATTGTTTTGGTTCTAATATTTATACGTATTATAATCGCAACAATACTTATCACGTGATAGTGTGCAACAATTGAGCCACAGTTCATATCGTTGTAGCTAGCATACGACAGACCTCACAAATCCTATTGCTAATGAGAAAATGCCATATAGCAGTAATTTTGCAGTTACTTTCAATGATAGACGTAGCTGAATAACCAGAAGCGAGGATGATTTGTTTCATATACTTATCCCAGTTGCATGCACGCATATAGAGATAAATGGCTATACATTTTTTTTCAAATGTTTTACGAATACCCAGGCTAAAATTCTTTAATAAATCTTCATTAAATGAAGGATATGGAGTTATCATTATTGTAAAACTAATATTTGAAGCGTAATTAAAAGCTTCGAAAACTGGTAGGAGAGCTTATAAAAATATTAGGAGTTGCCTTAGTTTCTACTACTTAAAAGACGCGGATTATGCGCAAGGGCCTGTATGTCCAATTAATGCTATTGATTAGACTTTCACTATCGGTGCTGACAGGTGTTTCGAATTGCTGGTTCTGATCACAGACAAAGCAAATACCTTACGAGGGCAAAAAACCTGTTTTCAATATCGTAGCAATTCTATGTCAAAAAGTTTTCATAAATGGAATCTCAGTCCTAGTCTGAGTTAAAATACTTGAAGGGGGAACCCAAAAAAGGGGCATCAATGTTTTTTTTTTGTTGCTTTCTGTGCAAATGAATCATTAATGAGAAGAAGAACTATAGAATGTCACCTCTTTTTTTTTTATTACGGAATGGGTAAAACACAAACACTCCCAACCTTCTTTACTAAGTACTTACCATATTTAATTTATGCGCATCTAAAAATCATTTTGATTATAGGAATGCATTGTCACTATTACGTTGCATTATAAAGACCCAAAAACATCTTGGAATAATTAAGTGAAGATGTCAGGAGTTTTATATTAAAAATTATTCTCCAGTTTTTTTATATATGTTTTCACCTTTTGATTTGTCTCCCTTCGCGCTCTCTCTCTCTCTCTCTCTCTTTGTGTGTCCACTGCCAATCAAATTTATCTTGTATAAATACATTAAAAAAAAAACAGAAACAGAAATCCAAACTTACCAGAATTATAAAGAAAACGAAGTCATCGCTACGCTATCTCATTTCCAATCACATAAAGTTGTTTACAAAGATTTCTTATTTAGGGCGAGAGTATATTTCAACATAAGCAATATATAAAAAAATAAAGAAAGAAAAGTAAGACCGAGAGCTGTTCGAAAGGCGAGAAAAGCAGGAGAGTACCTAGACCAAAACGGAAAAGATAACAACACATCAATAAAATGTGTGCTCTAAAAATGTAATACAGTAACTGAGTCGTAATGATTTTTTCACGCTTTGTGTGTATTTCAGCAGTGTGCCGGATCACATGCTAACATGATTCCATTGCGTGTCGGTAAATCAGGTATTTCTTATTGGAAGTCGGCCAACCAAAGTGAATGAAATCTACATAACTATGATCTTGCAGTAGATACAGATATATTACACTTTTGTTTTTAAGTTAAAATGACTGTTAAAAATAACCAAAATGGATTACAATGTACACTATATTACTATAACCTCTTCACCATGTTAATCAGAGACCTGGCAATCTACAATTGCATGTAATCGCACCGCAACTATATAAATTCTAAAGCAAACAATAGCTACGATAAAGAGCCAAGAGGCTATTTTTCCGGCGGCGTAAATTAAGTTAAGGGGATAATAAATCCCTCATTATTTTAAAGCCGGATACGAAACTCGGAGATCGAAATCTAAGAGTTTCATGCCGAAGAACTATTTAATATATATGTAAGTTTGGTTCACTTAAACCTTGGTATTCCAAGTCTACCTACTCACTGATAAGACTTCAATAAAGGTCGAAACCGGTCTGGGTAGTGATCTCTTCTCAGTAATGCATCGCCTAGGAGCTGCGTTTTACATTATGAGAAAATATTAAGGATAGTGACGAATCTTGCTCCACCTTTGCAACGAGTTGCCCTAGTGTTGTACTACTCGGGTGATCACTTACGCCTGGACTCGCCGATAGTTCTTCGGCATGAAACTCTTAGATTTCGATCTCCGAGTTTCGTATCCGGCTTTAAAATAATGAGGGATTTATTATCCCCTTAACTTAATTTACGCCGCCGGAAAAATAGCCTCTTGGCTCTTTATCATAGTAATAATAATATATGGGTACACCGGTCTGGCAATTCGTTAGTAGGGGTACATGTAAGTTCGGTTCACTTAAACCTTGGTATTCCAGGTCTAGCCACTCACTGATGAGACCTCAATGAGGGTGGAAACCGGTGCGGGGATGATCTGTCTTAGAAAGGCTGCGCCTGGAGGTAGGTTTTTACCTGTCTCTGAGTGGGGTCACCGCTGAGATTATGGCTCTGTTTGGTGGTGGGGGTGAGCCTGCCACTGGGTAGAGCCACTGCTGAGAAGTTCTTCTTGGTGACGGAGTGAG